>NW_018127979.1:3154621-3182366 GCF_001952655.1 Monopterus albus | reverse complement strand
TGTGCATATAAAAGAAATAAAACCAACTCAAAATTTTACACTGCTGACTGTTAAAGGGTGGGTCCAATATTTTGGAGAAAGCATTCTTTCACTACAAGATCAGAACATCCATTTGACTGCAAACAGCTGACATGGCTCTGTGCACAGTTTTTGTGCTAAGCTAATCACTTCCTCACCATAGCAACATTCATAACACACACAGCCTGATACTGTAATTTAACAAACACACATCAGACATGGCTGAAAACTTCTGTAACTTTCTGGCATAATGCAGCCCTATGTTTTTCCCCAAAATGCTGAACCATTCCTTTAAGAGACATACTCAGGAGGTCTCCAAACACCTAACAAATATGTAGATGTCTCAGGAGTACCATTGTCCTGGAGTTACGGTGGCCTTTGTAAACCATTTTGACTGAGGGTCTCCTGATATTCTGGGTCTCGCTCTCCTCCATCTCCCTTCTTTCTTTCCTCCTGCGAAACAGCTCCTGGATACGAGCAGCTGCGGAGCGCCTGACAAACACAACAAAAACACCATGCAAATATAAAGCCCACAAAAAAGACAACTCTATGGAAGAGGATTAGGGCCACTGTAAAGGAATAAAATTGAGTTCTGACTTTGGAATTCTGGCTTGAAACTCTAAATTCTGACTCTGAACTCCCAATTCTGAGAAAAAAGTCAGAACTCAAGTACATTCTTTTTTTTTTTTTTTTTTTTACAGTGGCCCTAATCCTCTTCTGTACAACCCCCATGCTATCACTGATGCTCATAAACCTCATGCTTTTAATTTATGCTGCATTGATCTTTGCAACCAATAATAAGCTTTTTTTAAACAAACTTCAACCTCGAAAGCAGCCACTTTAAAGGCAAAACACCTGTTTGCTCTGTCATAACTGAATTAAGCCATTAATATTGGTACGCAAAGCCTTGTCCATTCACTGCATGGCAGTCAGATACACATGGGTTCAAGCTGAAAACGTTTTAGTTTATATGGTTTTTCAGAGGTCCTCCTGATGATATCAAAACTTTATACTGTTTGACTCCTCTCCATCAGGATGTCATGCGCACATTCTTCATTTACTTTATCATCTATGGTAATAACAACTTGGCCACACCATCTGTGGAGTCAGTACTCACATGCATAGCACTCTTAACGCTACAGTCGGCTGTGTGTTTATTAGTTTTTTTGGTGAGTGAGTGAAATAACCAAACAAACAAATCTTCACGTTATGCTGTTGTTTTGATGACACGTTAGATGCATTGAGTTGCCAGTGCAAAGACTTTACCTGATCATCCTATCTCCTACCGCAGATCCTCTGGAATTAAATCTATATTTGTGGTGAAACAGTCGATGGCAAGGCATCACAAAACACCCACTCAGAATACCCACCCTTTAAAAGTGATCAGTATTTGGATCTACAAGATTATAATAGGCATTCAGACACAGGAGGACAGAAACATGAGCGTTATGTATATCAAACGTACCTCTGTCCCTGTCCTCTGAACCTCGCTAATGGGATGAGGATGGGATCATCGTCACTGTCATCAGAGTCCTGGTGGCCCCGTGCAGGCTGACTTCGGCCCTGCTCTCCCACCTCCGCTGTGGGCTCCGCCCGCCTGCAGCCTCCCGACGTGTCCTCCATACCCTCCAGCCTCTCCAGTGGTGAAGATGCCGTGCTGTCCACCTCAGAGGAGCCCCGTGCTGGGGCCGGAGCTACCGGGCTACCGAGGGCACTGGAGCAGGAGGCGTCACACGGAGGTTCTGTGGAGGCAGCTGGCAAATTCTGTTGCTCCGAGGACTCGGAGGGAGCTGAGGGGGAGTATACACAAATACTTGTGGGACTGGGAGATAGGTTGAAGTTTTCAAATGTACCGTCATGTGGTTGGCTGTAAGCATACAAAATGAGATGTGCGTGTGTATGCCTGTAGTTTGTGCATTCATTCTATATTTTTTAAACAAAAAAATGTACTTTCTATACATAATCTCTGATATACCTGTTTTTCTATGCAGCATTTCAAGACAATTTCTATACTGGAGACAAAAAAAGCAACCTTGATCTTGAGAACACAGGACCCCGACATAAGATGTGTACTGTACCTTTTATGATTTGTTTCTATTGTTTTAATTGTTGTATTTTGTATTGCTTTTATGTGTTTATTTCATCTCTGACCTATGACAACTTACAGTTTCAGCTTCTGAGTTACAAAAGCACACACCTGTCCTTTATAACAATGTTACACAAAACTTTTTCAGTTTTCTTCAAAGATCTTATTTTTGGGTTCTTATACTGTCCATGGTAACAACTATTATTTCTTGTTAACCACTCTTTAAGCGTGATTTGAAATGTTTTCAGAGTAATTTTCTTGATGCTGAAGGAGACGACTCACCTTGCTCTGACAATGAACCATCTGTCGACAAACTCTCTCTGCTCTGTGCAGCCACAGCCTCAGATGTTTTAGGACCTCCACTGCCTAAAGAGCTGGATGTGCTGCTGCTCCTGAAGAGGAAAAGAACACACCGAGTCTAAGGGTTTGGCAACAGGTTTTGCACTTGTTTATAAAGACATTAATTGTATAAGGCCAATGATGTGTCTGTATCCACCCCATTGTGTCAGTTTTCACATATAGAAATATTCTGGGAGGTGATGGTTTTCGTGATAGAGTGGACACAATATGTTTAATAGAGAGCGAATCAAACTATGCACACTGTCTGTTGTAAAAAGGTTCTTCTTCAAAATCAACCAGGCACCATCTTCATTCTAAAACATTAGAGGAGTCTGTAATCTGTGAATCCGTTTTTGAAATTCCACAAGCCAGGGCAATAAAGATTAAACTGAAGATTCTCACCCAATGAGTCTGAATGGAAACACTGTTATCACTGTGCTGCAGTTACACTTGTTGCTGCTAAACTGCTGCTGATGTCAGGAGTAACAACCAGGAGTCCAGTGACCACCAGGTCATGAAACTCATTGAATAATTCCTAGAATAAACATCCAAATTTGATTTCAGGCTCCATTTACAGGTCAAAAATAGAAGAATCTAAACATTATGTCTTTGCTCCTATAATAATATATTGTTGCACAACACAAATAAATAGAAATGACTGTGGTAACAGAAACAGTGTGCACAGTCTACAGTTTATTTGCTTAAATTGTTTATACCACAGTCTACAGTTTATTTGCTTAAATTTGATTATTTTTTTTTTTGGCTGTTTGGTCTAAAGTTTATATAACTTTGTATTGTTTTGTTCTGGAAGTAATAGCACACTTTACCATCCCAGTGGAGACGCCTCTATAAACTGTCTATCCAGCATTTTATACATTGTCCATCCTAACAGTTTGCAAGGTTCTCTCTCACCACTCATCGGTGAAGTCCAGCTTGATGGTGCTGGTGGTGGTTCCCTCTGAACTGTAGTGGAGGCTGAGAACCGGCTCTGCTGTGCTGGGTCGACTGGTGCTGGTCATGGGGGTGATGGTGGAGGAAGTGGGTGCGCTGTTGCTGGCTGGGGCTGATACTGGCTCATCAGGAGGTGAACCCGCAGCTTCTGCTTCTCCTGAGAGGGGAGAGGAAGAAACACAGGCAAAGCAAACAAGAAGGATTTATTAGTGATGTTCAGCTTAATCCTAACAGATAACAATCAGAGCAATCTTTCCTGTTTGTCACAGTATCACTAGTTGTTTAAAAGCACACTGGAAATCTGCAACCTACTGTTGCATCACATCCCAGTGATTAACACCACTAAACAGATATGGGAACATGCAGTGACATCAACAGAGTGGGCAGAGGTGGACACACTGGGTACATTTCATGTCTCTTATAAGATCAGTCCTACATCCTTAATCGAACCAGAAGTTGCTCCGGTCGACTGAGAACATAAGACCTTCCAAGTCTCCTACATGAGCTCTGAGAAGTGAGGGCCGAGGACAGTGGTAGAGGAGCCGTTACTGAGGATACACGAGATCAACCTTTGTGGAAGTTTTTTGTGAACAGACACACCCCTTTATAATTAACCAGTTGATGACTGGATGCTTCAGATGAAGGATCTGAGGAAAGGACATCTCATGTCATTAACGTTTTCTCGAGTCCTCTCTCCTCATGTTTTCCTCACATCTTACATGGACAGAACTAAGACAAGTGAGGGAAAGGACAGTGCTTATAAGAGGCATGAGACATACCTGCTGTAACAGACACATAGACCGTCAGCAGCCACAGAAACACACCAAGACACAAGATCAAAGCCCCTGAAGGATCATCACACACCTGAGCCAGCTCATAACAGCTGGTGTGAAACCATTTTAGGGTTTTGAGGATGTTCATTTATTTATTTTTAACCTTTTAAACAAATGAGTCTCCACTGAAAACTGTTTATAGCGATATTTGAGCATTATCACAAACAACCAGGACACCGTGTTTGGGTTTGTTGGGTTTTTCAAATGTCAACAAAAACTAATTTCTACTCACCCATGCTGTGTCAGTGTGAAAGGGGAATCCGTCATAAACTTAAGTTCTGCAGTTTAACCCCAGATCTGTAATAGCTAGTCAATTGCTGAATTTGTCAGTAGAGGTCAAATTAACTGAAATCTATGTTGATGACTGGTTAATTATTGAAGGTTTTTTTGAGCTAAAAAGACAAAAAGTAACTGGATCCAGCTTCTCGGATGTTAATTAGAACTTGACTGATAAACTGGCCAAGATATTAGCTTATTTTGGTATCTGTGCATATGTCAGCAAAATCTTTATCAAAAATGCTTGTATATGTTATGAGTTCAGGTAAAATTATGCACATCAGCTGTTATATTAGTTTTTTGGCATTCTCATATGTCAATACTGGTCTAAACAAAATCAAGTGTCAGTCAGGGTCTAGGGTTTAATGTCATCTGCAAATTAAGCTAAAATCTTTGAGTTTTAGAACTTTGTTTGGACAAAACAAGATTTGAATTTAAAAATATATATTTTTTTTGACATATGTTCCGAACTAAATAACTACTGATTAATTAGTAATGAAAATAATACAGTTAATAATCTGTGTGTGTGTTTATTACCAGGTAAAAGCACTTGCAACATGCACACCAAATCAATACAATTAATAACTGTTACAGTAACAGGGATTAGTGTGATTACCTAGACTGAACTTTTGAATCATTATTATTGTTACAATAACCTTCCATCCCAGTAACAAACATGCTCTGTCCGCAGACTCTTTAATATACATGCTGACAGATAATGGGGAAGTAAAGTGGTGGATACAGAGACAAAGACAAAGGATGAAAACAATGAGGACAGACTGTAGAGAGGTTCGGTAGTAGAAAAGATGCTTGTGTTTGTGAAGGCAAGGTGGGGGGGGAAAGGACGCACCCTGCTGTTCATCAAGAGTCATGGATCCCAGCTGTTTGTTTACCACAGACGAGGGGGAATCTGCAACACAGATGAGACCGACTAAACACTGGGCACAGAGGTCAAACCTGAGGACTCACAGTCAGTGTGGATGAGGATTAAAAACTTTAGTCATTAAAAACAAACAAACAATCCAAGCCCAAGCAGGAGGAGCTGTAAAAAACTGGCCAATGGAAAAACAACCACAAAAAAAAAACAAAAACCAAAAGCTTCATCTGGTCGCGGAAATCATTTCACATTGTGTAGGTGCAGCTTCAGTGTTTATATGCAAAATGAGCATCAGAGATTAGTAAATCTGGAGAAATAAAAGATAATGACGTTCCCACATGCTTACTACAGATGTACTTTGTTGTTTATGAATATTTGATTCCTATGATGTACTATAAGCTGGGAGATGACAACTATCAACACATAACCATATAACAACAAAATAGCAACATAAACCTGACCATTACAGCCTGAATCTCTGCTTTTAAATTAAATCAAATTAGCTATAATGCTCCCACACAAAACAATTCTCTGATGCTTTTAAGAGGCCGGGTTTTAACTTAAGCACATACAAGCAATGTCTGGTTATTCTGTGAATAAATCACTGGTAAGCTGAACGTGTTTACAAAGCACCTTTCAGACACGACAACTTGTTACTTAAACTTCCCAATGCCTGAGTCACTTTTACATAAGTACACAACAGTTGTCTGACTATATCAGACCTAGTACCATTAAAATAACACATTCATGCAACAAGTCTGAAGTGAATGTAATAAATAAATGTTTAACTTAATTAACTCTTCTTGCTTACAAAGAAAATAAAATCAGTTTATAAAACTAGGAAACAATGAATAAGCCAATTTGAAGTCACTGGGAGGCTTCATCACAACAGACCATGATAAAGCTTGTTTACCTTTTATGGCTTGGGACAAAAAAAATGCATTGGAAATAAATCACACAACCACAACAATCCTCTAACCTGCACTCCCTGCCACTGTTTTAGATTATTATTAGTACAAATTACACGAATGAATACATGAATTCATTAACAGGTGTCCTAATGAACATCTTGTCCTTCTATGCTTGTGCACAGTCTGACATTAGAAAATACACCATCCAATTCACTCTCAATTGATGAAGTTGATCAAATGCACTAGTGGATTCACTGAGATGTGGTGAGCATCCCTGAAGCTCACAATGGTCATTAATTTATGCTCCGGCTGAAAATTTACTTAAAAAAAAAAATCCCTGATGCAGAATACGCTCTGCTCTTCATACGATTACTTTCAACTTCACACTACAGCGCACCAGATAAAATATGATGCGAGTATTCTGCTGAGGTTCTGTTGTGTCTGAATAAAGCCATAGGGAACGTTTATGTAACTGAATGACAAAAGCTAATCACTTTAATAGAAAGATGAACAGTTGATTCTTGATTTGATGTGAGATCCCATCAAAATTACAAGTTACCAGTGTGGCCGCAAGTTAAAACTGATCACAGTGCATCATCAAACAGGAGCCGAGACGACGCCAAAGCAGAGCCACTCACACAGGAGTTTGCAGGTGAAAACCCAAGCACAAGTGGAGTGATGAAGTGAGAGGGGCTGAGCACACGGAGGAGAATGACAGCTACAGAGGTTAACAGGCGGAAGGTGCAGTGAAACAGGGTCACTACCAGATTAGTAGTCAGTTATGGCAAGACGGGGTCTTTCTGGAGCCTAAACACACGTCTGCCTTTCCTACATAGAGGGAAAGGGATAAGATGGCAGGGGAGGAGGCCCAAGCGAGTTGGAGTGCTGCGGGGGTGGGGAGCTCGGAGGGAAGGGTAACCTGTATGGGGTTGCGTCTCAGCGGCAGCAGCAGAGGTAGTAGCTCTTTGTGACTGTCTCTCAGAGGCTGCAGAGGAAGAAGAAGGGGCCACTCGCTGACCCTGTCCTGGGGGATCGGCCAGCCGAAGTAACCTCTGCAAACGCCTACACACTAAACTTATGGGCAGCCGGTGGGGACCGTACTCTGACAAAGAGGCAGAGGGAGAGTGAATGCACGATTAGAAGATTGAGGGAGGAGGATGTAAAGAGTCAGGCAAAAAAAAAAAAAAAATGGAGGACAGGATGCTGAAAGAGAAGAGAGTGAACAGAGGCTGCTACTTGAGTGGAGGCCAACAAACACATACTCACATACACACAGGGGAGACTGAGCTAACCTGAGGATACCTACTTGTACTGATGAGTAAAACATGAATTTCTGGAGCACTTTTTGTGCACAAGTGAACAGTGAATCATGTTGGTGTGTTCCAGGTGTGTGAGTTTTCTGAGACTTTTACCTGAGAGTGCAGGCTCTGAGGTGGGTGTAGCCGTCGGTGTGGGGGTCCCAGTCGTATTGGCTTGACTCCTCTGTTCTGAGTCAGGAGAAGAGGTGAGGGGAGAGGAGGAAGGGACCGAGCTCTCCACAGACGAGGAGCTGGAGGGAGGAGGTGCTGTGACTGCTGACGATGACCCTGAGGAGGAAGAGGAAGTGGATTTAGGCATGGGGGCAGAAACGGTGACTGCAGGGCTCCCAGGTCCCTCTGGGGTGTCTGTCCCCGCAGGCCTCTCAGCAGTACTGGGGTCCTGACTGAAGGCTCCTGCAGGGCCAGCCGCTGTGTTCAGCGACCCCTCTGGACGGACAGTTGTTCCTGTAAACAAAAGAATAAACAGGCAATTTCACTCTTTGGTCAGTGTGGACTAGGTGTTCACCATAAATGTATTTAGACTGTACTCACAAACTGTCAGGAATATATTAATTTGCCATTTACTCAGTGAGTCATTTTGTCTAAAAAACCTTTAAGAAAATAGCTATAATTATCAAAATAATTTCATTTTTGTCAAATCAACTCAATAAATGTTTTCAGCTCTATTTCACATCCATAAAAAATGTTGTGAACAATCTACAACATTTCATGGGATTACATGTGGCAGTACTGTGTTTATGTTTCCTTCTAAATTCATTTGTATACAAACTCAGGGATGTGCTGGGATTTGTGTGAAAAGTCTGAGACAAAAATGCGCTGTTTTCTGTTTCACTTTTATAGATTTCATTTAAAAGACCTCGCTAAGCAAAATGATAAATGCTTTTTAGATATCAAAGAATGATGCATGTTGCTCTGAGTGACGCACACACAAACTGGTATCGTTCCCTACAAATCCTCTGCTCAGAAAGCCAACTATACAAGCAACAATTAAATCAGCACAGGGACTTTATTATACAAGTCTTAGGCTATTAATCTGAGCTTTCAAAAGACCTGCAGACAGTTAAAAGAACATGTTTTTCAGAAGGGGAGACCCAGCTGAAGTGTCACCTCTGGGGCGCGTCTGAGGTCGGGTTCCTCTGCTGCTCTGAGCTTCACTGGCCTCCTCAAACCAACGGGACAACATGTCCGACATCCTCTGCATCAGAGACACATTTGGACTCTGTTCGCCTACAAGAGCAAGGGAGAAAACATCACTGTTTACACTACTAAACAGCACACAATGTCCTGTTTACATGCCACTTCAAACACGAGGTAGCTGCAAGATTTGGATAACAGAGTTATTTTTTATTTTTCCTCTGTAACCGGTGGATATGTAAATAAGCAACCGTTTGCTTTTAAGGTCGACACATTGACTTTAAAGAGGATACAACTGTATAACTCAGGTTTATAATGTCTAAGCCTGAGGTCGCTTTAGGTGTGCTCCGACACATTGACTTTAAAGAGGATACAATTGTATAACTCAGGTTTATAATGTCTGAGCCTGAGGTCACTTTAGGTGTGCTGCAGTAAAACAGAGCGCTGTTGGTCTTTGCTTTAGAGTTCATGTTAGGCGCAGCTTGGTAAATAATTAAGGAATAAATAAAAAGACAGTTTTTATGATTTTGCAGCATAACTAGACAATTACATAACACAAGACAGTTCAACAGCACCACAAATGATCACACAGTTGAATCAACACCTCTATGAAACAGTCTGAACAAAAACTGAGCATTATCACCATCAGGACAGGAGGATTTACTGCAGGACTGTTGGATTAGGCTGCTTTAGTTTTAGCCTGATGCACCTAATAAACTGTCAAATGTGGTGCTCATCACTGCGCCCCTACCATCTCTCTCTCTCTCACTCTCGGGGCGAGCTCGGGGTCCAGTGTCGGACCAGTCCCCTCGCAGACGGAGACGCTTCACTGGAGGCTGCCTCAGCTGTGGAGAGACAGACACAGGGAAAGATTAGCAGTTTGTCAGTCAAATCATGGTCAAAAATAGCTCTGCTGCCAAAGCAAAACACTGGTCGTCTCTGTCAGTGTCCTCTTTTAACGTGCCCCCTCCCTTCTAGCTGCATGACTGAGGTTGCCTTCACTTTCCTGGCCCCTTGCTGCAGCAACAGGCTGAGTGCCAAAAATAGAAAACTGGGGGGGTTTTCGTCAGAAATATCAGGTGTGGACATGGAGGTGGTGGAAAGGAGCAGAGGCTGAAAGAGATAGTAGAATAAGACCTTGAACAAATAGGGTCACAGGTGGGGCAAAGACATGTATTGAACCTAGCACCCCCACCACACCACACCCACCCACTTTGGCCTGAACTATTTTAAAAGATAGAGGAACACTGCCTGCGTCGGTCGCTGTATTTGGAAAGGAATGTGTGTGGTGGCTGCATCTCGACACAGCTGAACTCACCACGAGGCTTTGAAACACGAGCACCATGATCCAGCACATTCAGGTGCACATGAAGCTGAAATCTCACTATGAACTCTTAAGTTTATCTGAGGTCCAGCTTTTATAGTTATTCATTAATCATTCATTAATCTAATTTCCAACCTTGGTCTTGAACCAAACAGATATAATAACCCAAATGTATGGAACACAAACAGCTAAATAAGATGGCATTTAGAAATGTTTTATATTGGATTTTTACTAATAGTCCATGTTTTGGCCTTTCTTTATGACGGCATTTTTCCCTTTGTCCTCCGTCCTCCTCGTCGCCCTTCAGGGTCATGTGCTCCCTCACTGCACTGCATCAGTCAGCACAGATTTAGCACTGATGTCTACAGCGCGCTCAGAGAAGCAGACAGCAACAACAAGGTCCACTCCTCTTACGAGAAGCAAATGTCTGCATGGACAGCAGGAAGACTTGGACTGTCTGCATTGTTTATGGTACATACTGTACACAGGTAGTACCATTTAGGAACAGCTTCATACTCTAAGTTACAGTGGCTTTTATGCTCTAACGTGAAGTGAAACAAGCCATAACATGAACAGAGGCTCTACCAGCTCCACAGTCCTCATCTAGGGGGGGACACTGCAAACCTTCTCTGGTTCTGTCTTCTCAGTGTGATGATTTATGTCAAATCAAATCATTTTGGGTACGGGACGACATTTAAAGGTGTCACCTAGATTCTCCCAACTTGATGGGTGTGATGGCTATGTTTTTAGCCAGGCTGGCAGCATGGCTCCAGGGGTGGTAATGTTGCTGTGGTCAATCCGTCACCTTGATCAAAGCTGAAATAACTCAACATTTATTAGATGGACTGGCTTGACGGTTTGTACAGACATGGTCTCTACAGGATAAGGCATCCTCTGACTTTCCCTCCCATAATCTTTTGGGCAGTTTCTTAACTTTTCCCCTGGTGTCATCATCCGGTCAAAATTTTAACTTGAGGACTTTGGTTTATGACCAAATACCTGTAAAACCAATGATGTTCCCTTCAGCCTCCACTCTTATTTGTGTTTAGCACTAATTTGTATTTGCAAATATCATGCTAACACACTGAAATATGATGAATTCCATACCTGCTAAACATCGGCATGTTTGCATGATGATGTTAGCACGTAGACTGTAAGATCAAAGGGAAGAGCTGAAACTAATTTTTAAGTGTCAGTGACCACCAAATAGATGCAAGTAGAATGCAGGCTAAAACTGCTGCTAGCGTGGCTAAAAATACAGAGTCTCATCAGGTGATGTGTGATTTTATGAAAGCTGCGCATGTTGAATCTTCCTGTCATCTCACCTCCTCCCTCCGCTCCTCAGACGGGCCCTTTAGCTCTCTGGCCTGGTCATCTTTGGGATCGAACAGGTAGATATAATCGGATGAGTAGCTGACCAGCACCTCCTGACCATCCTCGCTGTAGCAGAGAGACGTAACCCTGCACGACTTGTTGGACAGGTGGGCGGGAACAAAACGAACGCACATGCCCGTCGTCCCTCGGCCCATGTAGTTACCTGATGGTGAGAAAGAGTGAAATGTTCACGGTGTCAGCTGGGTTGGTGAGGGTGTGTCACTGGTGAAGGCCTTAGATGCTCAAACTCTCTGGTCCTGACTGATTCAGAGACTAACAATTGTGGATGTTTTTTTTTTGTGAAGTCAGTATGCAGGGTCGTTTACCTGTGGCTCTGGTGCCCAGCATGCGTCTGTCGTAGATCCGCACTGAGCTGTCAGAGCAGCCCACAGCGAGATAGTACGGCATCAGTGGAGAAATGGATATAGAGGTCGCTGCCCGTCGACAGTTTATCAGGATGTCCTGAAATCAAAGCAAACACAGTGTGGTGATGTTTAAAAAGCCAAAATATAAAACTACTTCTACTCATTACCAGTATTGGTTGTATTTTGAGAATGGGTATTACCAGAAAAATCTAAATACCCACTGAGTTTATTAGGTAGACCAAGCTAAGATAATGCAGTCTCATACAAGAGTCCAGTGATAAACCATCTCTTCATAAAAGTGATAATGTTTAGTTTTTATTGAAACTATTTATCTTAGAAAAGTCCTGACTCAACTGTATGATCAGTGTGGAGGCTGCTGTTGAACTGTACTGCATTATACAAAGAGGTGTTTCTGATATTTTATCACAGTCGCCCACATTCATTCAACGACCATAGACACAACTCTCAATATAATTCAACAGCAGCACAAACCACATCCTTCAAAATGACCACAGAGCTGCATCAACACCACTTTGAATAAAAACTGAACACCCTCACTGTCATAAAAGAGGATTTATTGCAGGACTGATGGATTAGACTGCTTTAGTTTTAGCTTGGAGAGTGTATATACAGTATGAGGACGGTGCATTTGCAACAGTTAGGTCCAGACGAGCAGTTCAGAAAAATATTCTTCAGTGGAATTATTGCTGTCCAGATGTGGAGGCTGTAACACTGCCAAACTGTAGGAGGAGGTAACAGAGTCTGACAGTTTTAAGGTCGCAGGCCCTGACCTCGATTATGAAATATGAGGAGATGCAGCACAGCCTATGAGGGCGCAGCCCCTCTCTCTGTGTCACTCACACACCTATCCATTAGGCATTCAGCTCCCACTGACGCAGACTGGCCTAAAGCCAAACAACTGCTTTCTGAATTACTCCACTGACAGAAAGGTGTTTGTGAAAAGAGTGCTGATAACAAACTCATATCAGGAATGTGGGCGATGAAGGCCTGTGACATCATTAGTACAACATTATTCCAGCTTCCAATAACCAATAAGAAAGATACATCAACAAACTGCAAAAATATGAATAAAATATATTTAAAAAAATTACAACACTGTACATTTTACATTTAAATGACCAATTTCTGGAATTTAAAAAAAACTTTGTAATTCATCTGCTCTTATGTAATAAACATTTTGTAGAACTAAAGGTCCTGATCAATAACCAATAAAACCAGACCATTATTGTCCACAGTGTACCTGTTATTCCACATCAGTTGAAAAAACAAAACAAAACAAAGAGAACGTACATCTTTGCAGTCTTCTTTAGTGCAACTTGTCTTTGTGCGAAGGTCAAACCATCGCACTGTGCCGTCCTCCCCACAGGACAGAAACGTGTAGGGGTCATTTGGTACAGTCATAATCTGACAAAAACAGGGACGTTAGAAGATAGAAACCATGAAAGAAAACTATTCTCTGTGAAACACTGACTATAATTTCTTTGGTTCACTACCTCATAAGCTGTTCCATAATGGCAGGTGAACTGACACTGTCTGTTGTACTCGGGACTCTTCTCAATGTGGGTGTAGTAGATGATGCCGTCGCCGGAGCAGGAGATGATCTCCTGATCGTTAGTGTGGGGCATGAACTTTGCACTGAAGATGTTTGCCCGATGACCTGAACGTATAGACTTCTTGACCTGAAGGAGGGAAGCAAACACGTTTGGAGAGGCTGCTGGAAAGCAGGTGACACAGGCAGCGAAGACGCCTCAGCATGCTGCCCTACCAGAACCTTATGCCTAACGTAAACTCAAAAAAGGAATAAAACGTGCTGAATTTTAGTTTGACTCTCTGCTTCAGAAAACATGGACAGCAATGTGTTTGTTTCCTCAAAACAAATTCAGAAAAACTGACACTACAGCAGAAAACGGGCAAAAGAATCACCTCACATCTTGAATGTTCTGGTGAAATTGATTTACAACTAACGACAGACAAAGCTGCTGATATGTTTTGGTGGGAAATCATCATCAGATCATCATTAAAATGATGCTTCCAGCCATGGCTATTGCCGCTCTGGAGGCATAAAATCCCTACTTTTAGCTTCTAGAGAAACAGTCAACCAATGCCAATAGGTTTCATCTACTGTTTACACATAAACAAGAGTTACCCCATTTTGTATGTATGTAACTTAAGGCAGCACTAGCATGAAAGTCCAAATCAATCCACTCTGCTCCGCCCAGATCTCCCTCTCCCCGCTCCACTATATGATCTACTACGACCTGCTACGCTCTGCCACGCTCTGCTCAGCTCTTCAGATATTTGTCGTTACGAAATTCCAATAAATGAGATTGCAACAACACTTACTGATCAATCAGAACTAACTGAAAATCTCCGATTGGTTAGAGAGGTCAGGCCTGCTCAAAACCATTTAGAAGCTATTATCAATGAGTCTGGGTCACAGGCGACTTCGACCGCACCTCTCCTCATTAAGACACGTTTTGGCACGTTTCCACAGCAAAAAATATTCTTTTAAAAAGTTACATACTGTAGCTATAAGTGTGTAACTGTTGTTGTTTCATCGATTAAGACCTACCTTCTTGTTGTACGGGTTTGTAATAACCAAAAAGGTATCGTCTGACCCTGACAGGATGTATTCACCTGTGTCGTTCCAGGATATAGTGTTGACCTGTGGACAGACAAAAACGAGGATTAAGAGAAGACAGAAATATTTACTTTGCAGTTCACATTAATACTGAAACAGTTAGTTGATTAATCGACTAAAAAATTAATCAAATGTTTGGGTCATTGATTCACCACTTAAATCAGTCAAAGTGATAATCGATGCCAGCTGCTCAAAATATGAGGATTTGCTGATTTTCTTCATTTTATATAACTGCATTAAAAAGAGAAGTTATATGATGTCGACCTTTTCCTAATTATCAGACCCTTTATAGAAACCAAACCAGTGGTTTCCTACCTGACGATCTACAAGGTGAATCTAATGCATCATGAGGTGATTACAGTTTCTTCCAATCCGTTTGTGAGATACCGTATAGTTTTACCATTTCAGGCATCTAATTGGTCAAGCAGTCTGAGACCAGGAAGTCTATTCAGTTACTCACAAATATGCACACTGTGTCGAGGGGTCACAAGTAGTTTATCTACAGTGGTCACAAGCAAAATAAGGGTGACGACCGCTGGCCCAAATGATCAATCAAAAGTTATAACAGCAGAGTATTCGACAAGAAAACCCATATTTTCTGTCCAGCCCAAACCACATCAACTTTAATTAAGTGAATCTTCCATCAAATCATGGTCAACAGTTTACTTATCTGTGATCCATCTACAGGAGAGTAGAAGAAGATAATTCAGTTCACTGTTTGCTGTCGCTCTGTGGATCAATGTTTCATTAACAGCTTCTTGCGTCAGCCTCATTTCATGATCACCCTGTTGCAATCAGTGTAAGTATTCTGCAAACTGAACAAGTCTCCAGCTTACCTATCGATTTCTGAGAAACTGCACCTGAAGTCGGTTAAGCTGCATTTCGAATCTGTGGGTCAATCTGTCTGTCTCTCTGACATGATGAAAGACAGATGGTGACCTGCAGATTCAAAATGCAGAGAATGATTTATGGCTTTTTCTAAACACTGGTCCGAGTACGTGTGTGATATGATTCAGTGTAAAAGACAAAAGAGCCTCACAATCCTCACCTTCCACTGGCAAAAGCTACATTTTAAGATTTTTACTCCACTACTCCAAAAATTACTCACTCTCTTACAGCAGCGGCCGTGTTTGGAAACATCTCCTTCCCCATTGTTACTGCAGTGTTTGGTGTGTTGACTCATGCCTTTACTTATTGTTTCTTCCGCTTATTGTTTTTAATGCTGGTTCAGTTTTTCCTTGCCTCTGTAAAGCACTTTGAATTGCCTCTGTGTATAAATTGTGCTTTATAAATTAAGTTGCCTTTCTTTTTCTAAGACAAGAGTTGCAGTTAATAGTCAGCACCAACAGAAAAATGTGGCTAAAGCAATCATCAGAAAATTGCTACACATTATTTTTCTGTTTGTTTCAGCTCTGCCTTCTGTTTCAATACATAATTTTCAACAGAGCCAAAGTAGTATGCTCTAGTTAACCAACTTAGTCCACCTGCACTTCTTCTTTCTTCTCCCTACCCTGTTATAATTCAGCACTGAGAGGCTTGACACAGTGGATCTATACAGTAGATAAAGCTCCTTAATGTTATGACTTCCTGGTGAAAGCATCTGTGTAGATAAGGTGCTACATCACCCACTTCTCTAAACTGCAAACTCAGATATATATACACACATTTGTTAGCAAAAAATATTAACCTGATGATTTTGTACTGTATATTTTGGTCTATAAAAAATGACCATCGTGCCACCAGAGCCCAATGGGACATCTTTAAACATCATTCAATTTCAGATTTTTACCACTAAAAGCAAAAAATGCAAACATTTACTTTGTACACAGCTTTAAAAAAAAACGAATCGATAATAGGTCTTTGTTGTTGTTAATCAACTGTTTCAGCATTATTTGAATCTTTCCTCCCATAAAATTAACAGAGATGGTCTCAACTTGAGTATACATTAATTAAGCAGCTAATGGATTCAAAACACACAATAGACACATTTCTGAAACTCTTTTTAAAGGCTGGGATTAAACTGCGACTCTCCTGTGACCTGTGGTTGTTTCAGTGTTGTGTTGTGTGGCTGAGTTGATACTGTGACAGGACGTGTGACTGTGATGTCAGCTTCAGGTTTCTCAGAAGCATTAACCACCTGACCTGAAGTCGAAGATCTGCTTTCCGTCAGCCACTGAGGCCTGCCAAACTGACCGAGCAAAACTTAAAACATTGTTTTCTTTTTAACCTCATGATAAGGAATAGAAACACCATAACGGTATGTGGGGCACTTACACAGCCATCATGTACATTCAATGTCGCTTCAAGTTTAAGCCTCTGGACAAATTCTCTTCGACCTGGGAAAAGAGAAAAACACAAATTACAACACAAATGTCTGGTTTTCAAGCATTTTTCTACCATGTACCATCTATGTGTCTATATCATTTTACTTTAATGCACCAGGAGTGTGTGCTGATAAAAACATATCACATTAAACATTTCTATAGCATGTACAGGAAAAGCCTCCCTTCCACTTGACTCAGCCAAAAGATAAAAAAAAAAAGAATTGTTCCTGTACAAATCACACTGCTGTAAAAATACAGAGAGGTGTGAAAACCCCAGTACTTTACTTCAATACTTTGTGTAACACAGTTAGTACCAAAGTGTCACAAGCAACAAAGAAATTAAGATCATTATCTTTCTCTCTCATAAAATGAAAGAGAACGAGCTCAGTAGAGAGTTAAGTGATAATAAAACATATACAATAAAATACAATAAAGTAAGATCTGCCCATTGCGCAGCAACACCAGCTCATTTGTGCAGAGGCGATGTTTGGTCTCCGAGCTCGTTTTTCATTCATAGTCAAATGAGCAGCTTCAGGACAGTGTTATCACATATTTAAGTCATGATTTCTGGAGCGCCTTCCTTTGAAGAAGCTGAAGAGCTGCGGGAGACGTCAGAAACCCGCTTATTCATCTTCCTCTATATATAATGACAACAGTTTCACAACTAGTGTGCATGTAATGCAGTCTTTGTGAATAATGGAGTGGCTCTAAGATCAGCCTGTAACTGTTTCTGTTCAGACTATAGGGCTGCAACCAACAGTTATTCCCAGGTCCCCAGGGTACAAAGTGACATACGGCCACAGTCTGAGCTGGAGACATTCACTTTAAATCCGGAAGTCTTTATTTTTTAGAGACTGAAAACAGCATTTTCCAATTAAAAATCCCTTTCACAATAAATCAGCTATCAAAATAATTGCTGATTATCCTATCAAATGATTTGTTATTGCAATTTATTTATTTTATGCTGTCTCGTTGTGTAAATGTGCTTTAAATTTATCATGAAATGTGCTATTTACTAAAAAATGAGACTATTGGTGTATCTCAAGCTGCAGCAAATGATTGTTGACAATCAATCAGCTGATCTTCTTATGATTAATTGTGAACATTAAACATCACGATTTTTCAGAGCCTAAAATATGTTAAACTATCCAGTGCTTATCATGATATAGGCTAAATGACAGAAAACAGACAAAAGCAGCAAAATTTCAAACTGGAGAAGCTTGAACCAGATAGTGTTTGCCATTTAATAAATTACTTAAACCACTGACTGTATATACGTCGGACGTCACATCACCACTTCCCTCCATGATGTAAAAGCAAAGCCAAAAAAAAAATCGTGAATACCGCAGGCTGCCATCTTGCTTTTTTTGCAAAGTAGCAGCCACAGGTGGAGTGATGGCATAGGATTGCCAATCAAAGCTGTCAAATCAGTCAAAATATCACTTTTAATATGATCAAATAACGTATTAAAAACAAGCTTACCACTCGTACACACATTTGTGTGATTATATCTACCAAAAACCGCAGAAGTGACCTCTGGGAAAAACTTATTTGATCTGTACTTTGAGGTTTTAGTGTGGCCCATACCTCATCCGCTAACTTGGAAGAGGCAGGATTTATGACCTATACTGCAACCAGCCACCAGGGTCGATGGATTCACTTCTGGCAGCCGTCGGCCTGTTCATCATATATACAGTCAATGACTTAAATTAGTCGGGGATTAAGAGAGAGCTTGATGAACAAATGAAGTGATGATCATATATATATATATATGCTAAAGAAAAAAGTGGACTCATGCCAAATAAATGCATTTAGTTGTTTTATTTCTAGTTTAACCATGCATCCATATCAAGACCTATACTGCAACCAGCCACCAGGGTCGATGGATTCACTTCTGGCAGCCGTCGGCCTGTTCATCATATATACAGTCAATGACTTAAATTAGTCGGGGATTAAGAGAGAGCTTGATGAACAAATGAAGTGATGATCATATATATATATATATGCTAAAGAAAAAAGTGGACTCATGCCAAATAAATGCATTTAGTTGTTTTATTTCTAGTTTAACCATGCATCCATATCAATATAACTACCTGAACTGTCTTGTTTTTGTTTTTGCTCATAGGATTTTCAGAGTCATCAGTTCAGGGAATGTCCTACAGTGCTAATGAATAATACAGAGGTACCAAACCACCAAAATGTCTCTGTGTTGTAAGTGAATGAAGATGAGTACTTGTTTCCACCATCCCTTTCTTTGAGCTAAATATATCCTACAAGAGCTCTGACCTACACATCACTGCGTGTATCCTCTACCCGTACACAATAACAGTTCAAACCATATCTCAGTCGTGCTAAATACAGCACTGACTAAACCTCTGCGGCACCCGCTCCACCTCCACACACTTGTAAATCTTCATTCGATCACGATCAGGTGCTGACTGTTTGACAAAACATGTAGTAGACAAAGTCCTATATACCTCTCTGTCTGTG
The DNA here is from genome assembly GCF_001952655.1 of Monopterus albus. NCBI lineage: Eukaryota > Metazoa > Chordata > Actinopteri > Synbranchiformes > Synbranchidae > Monopterus > Monopterus albus. Next base: position 3,163,083 of record NW_018127979.1, on the reverse strand, counting down.
CAAGCAGGGGCTACTCGCTCACAGCCAGCACAGAGGCACACAAATGACATATATATATATCCAGAAATCTCTCCAATGAGAACTATATCTGCAGGAAGGTGTGTCAGAAAAACCCTTACCTTATAAAATCACAAAAAAGCTATGAAACACAAATAAAGAACAAACATACAAATCCTCTTAAACCACATTTAACAGCTACCTCTGCACACTCATGTAGACTGTGAAACTCTCCAAGATCCCAGTTGCGGGACAAACCATTAACATGTTAACTTGTTTTGAGAGAACTTCAAAGCATTGCCATATCATGAAAAGTTATAAAAGTACTCTCTAATACACATTTTATTATATGGGTCTATATTATATTATATTATTTAATGATACAGTCTGTGGATCACTCAAGGAACACAGTATATCGACAAATGCTCTGATTAACATGCAGCAGCACAAATAATCAATGTCAATATACAACCCCAAATCATAAAATATTGGGACTGTATGTAAAATCAAAATTAAAACTTAAAAATAGTCATTTGTAAATCATCTGTGTCCTGCATTACATTGAAAACAATACAGCAGCACATTATTTGATGTGATACCTCATCGTTTTTTTATGTGTTCAAAATAAACACTCATTTCAATTCTGATGCCTGCAACACGTTCCAAAAAAAGTTGGGACACTTGAGTTTCAGGGCTAGTAATGAGGTAAAACTATGAAATGATGATTCCAGTTGAGACAGGTGATGTGAACAGGTGACTGCAAACATGATTTGGTGCAAAATTGGCATCCAGGAAAGGCTGAGCCCTTTAGGAGCAAGGATGGGCTGAGGACCGCCAGTTTGCCAACAATGTTCCTAAAAGAAAGATAGGAAGGGATATGGATATGTCACCTTCTACGGTGCATAACATAATTAAAAGAGACGGCGCTGCATAATGAATCATCACTCTTCTATAAGCAATATAACCACATGGGCTCAGGATTACTGTGGCACATCCATAAATGCTGCTCAAAACTGTAATGTGTCCAGAAGGAAGCTCTATGTCAACAGTGTCCAGAAGCACAGTCGACTGCTCTGGGCTCTGAGGCATCAGGGATGGACCATCGCACAGTGGAAACGTGTACTGTGGTCAGATGAATCAATATTTCAGATCTTTTTTGGAAAGGAATGGATGTCGTGTGCTCCGGACCAAAGACAAAACGGATCATCCAGACTGCTGTATTGTTTTTAATGTAAGATAGGATATGGATGATATATAAATCGCTATTTTCAGTTTTAATTTAGATTTTACATACCGTCCCAACTTTTTCTGATTTGGGGTTGTATCATGATCTTGTACGACAACTTCAATACATTGTAGTGCTGTTACAGGCTCTTTCAATTTACTGTCACCGTGCATCACTGTTTCTAAAGATATGGATTGTGGTCATTATATTTTAATAAAAAAATAAAATAAAACCGCCTGAGTTGCTCAGCTGTTTCCACTTCAGCTTTTAACACTATGGAAGTTTTATATGTGAATAATTGCACCTGTGCATATGTAGCTGTACACATGTTTTAAATGTTGTGATTTAGAGTACTTTCTTGCACATGGTTTCATTTCCACTGTTTATGAGTTCCTGCAAAGCTGAAAGCACTTTATAATGCAAAAAGCCTTCATAAAAACATTACATGAGTGAAGCCATTCATTCTGACATTCTGGGGACTATACTTTAGAGTTCAGCTCTCAATCCATATATAGCCTGCGAATGTTTGCATTGTTATACATTATCTAAGGCAAAATCTGTTTTGTGATTACATATACAGTTTGCTGCAATTCCTGTGCTAATATATTTAATTTCTGAAAGTGAAAATATGACTATGAAAATCTGATTTTTGCTCTAGCTATAACCTCAGAGAGAGCTGCACTATTAAGGGTTATACATGACACTTAATCCCATCTATCTAGTGCTTCACCTCTCATCTCCTCTTTCACTTAAACAAATTAACTTCACATGCGGTTACACTAGACGCTTATGACATTGCACAACGAGCAGCAGCTCTCTGTTATTTACAGCAAAGTCCAGTGACTTGGGGCACAGTCGTGTTGGTTTGTAGCGGGGCTAAACACAGTACTGATGATACGTATTCTTGTGATCTCACCTATATTACCGTTAGCATTAAAGATACTTGAATTGTTCTTACCTAAATAGTTGGTTCTGATGGCGTTAGGCTCGTTGTATCCAATTAAGCGTTTATTTACATCCCAAACCAGGTTACCAGAGCAGGACATTGTGACCATATGTGGCTCTTAATTAACAATAACATTGAATCTAAGCTAATCCCTTTCCTATTGATGTCGCCTTTCTCTACGGTCGCTCCGGTTTCGCCATCGGGATCAGTCCCCGTCTGTCGGGACAGCGCTAACGTGTTAGCTAGCTGCGTCACTCAATGTTTGCATTGCTGGTCAGAAGACTCGCTCCTCTCCTGTCTCTGCTGTCGTCTTGTGTTCACGCTGGCTGTACCCCTACTCTCCGAGCTGCTAACTAGCGTAGCCTGGTTTATGTCTTTTAACAGACAGCAGTCAGCTGTGTCCAAACAACGCGAGAAATTACGTGTTTTCACGGAGAAAATGGATGCGCTTGTTTTTATATACCAAATAGCTGTCGGGGCGGAGAAATCCTAGAATTATTATTGCCTAGCTCTGGAATCTATTTGTCACAGGACTCCTCTATCTGAGAAGACCACAATATCACGTAGGAAACTAGAACCTGCCATAGTTAATATTTTTGCTACTATTCGTAGTTTTATTGGGGTGGGTTGGGTGAGGTGGTTTTTATAATTACATATTTTCTACTGCTTATCTTATACATTATGTTGGACTTGAATAAGAGCAGGCTTTAAAAGTACTATATGAAAATATATAACTTATGTGCAAAACCTTATTGTTAAAATTATAATTCAATTTTTTTCATGACAAAGGTTTTAAACAATGCAAATGGAGTACAATCAGGATACTCTTCACTGACTACAGCTCCACCTTCAACACAGTTGTCCCCCACAAACTCACCCACAAACTGTCCACACTGGGTCTGCACCCCACCCTCTGTGACTGACTCCTGGACTTTCTGAATGGCAGGCCTCAGACTCTCAGGATTGGCAATAGAACTTCACCCAGCATCATCACGAACATCGGCACCCCACAGGGATGTGTCCTCAGTCCCATCCTCTACCCTGTTGACCCACGACTGTATCGCCTCCCACAAAGACAACATCATCCTAAAGTCCATAGACAACACAGCGGTGATAGGTTGCATCACTGGCAGGGACGAAGCAGCCTACAGGAGGGAGGTGGCTGGTCTGGTGTCATGGTGCAAGGACGATAATTTCGGCCTCAACATGGACAAGACGAAGGAGATGATAGTGGACATGAGGAAGGAGAGGAGATCTCATCAGGCACTTTTCATCCGGGGGCTCAAGGTGGAGAGGTTGAGCAGCTTCAAATACCTGGGTGTCCACATCAGTGAGGACCTCACTTGGACACTTAACACCACACAGCTGGTCAAGAAGGCCCAACGGCGGCTGTACTTCCTGAGGAGGCTGAGGAGGTTTGGCATGTCGCCTAGGATCCTTTGCAACTTCTACAGCTGCATCATTGAGAGCATCTTGACCAGCTACATCACTGTTTGGTATGGCAGCACTACTGCTATGGACCGCAAGCGCCTGCAGAGAGTGGTAAAGACTGTGGAGAAGATCACCAGGACTCCACTGCCCTCTCTGCAAAGCATTTACCACCGTAGGGTGCGTAGGAAAGCTGCCTCCATCCTCAAGGACCCCACTCACCCCCAGCATGGACTATTCATACCCCTGCCCTCTGGTCAGAGGCTCAGAAGTGTGAAATGCAGGACTTCTAGACTAAAAAGCGTTTTCTTTCTGACTGCCATCAGACTCCTAAACAGCTGACTCAGGATCTACCTCAGGTAACTCCATCTGTACTGTTTACATACTCATTTTGCACATGCATAATTGCATACTCACTGCCAAGTATTTGCACTCCATGGCTCCCACATAGCATATATTCTCTCTGCATTATATTGTGTTTTTGTTGCATTTTTATTTGCTTCCTTCACTTGATACTTTAAAGTGCCTTAGATTTGTGATTTTACTGCCTATTTAGATTTGTATTATTGCTCATCTACTTTATATTTCACTTGTTTTATGTGGCATTCATGTGGACGGCAAAGTAAGAATTTCATTGTACAGGGAAACACGTTTCCTAAATGTGCATATGACAAATAATCACTTTGACCTTGACCTAATAAATGTGAAAATATAACAAAGGTGAGATCCAAATAATTACAAAGAAAAAAATAAAAATAAATCTAGTAATAAGTAAATGATGGCTACATTCAAGATGTAATAAAATGCAGTTATAAAATTTCATTGTGTGTGTATATTTTTTTACTGATTTGTATAATTTGACAGTTTATTCAACATGCTACAAATTAATAGAATAAACACCGAGAGTCTATTTTCTGTGAATAAAAAGAATGCCATTTGGGACAAAATTCAACACAATTAAAATCAAAATTTTAAATTCGAACTACAGTGTGCCGTTTTTAACATGCAGCTGTAAATCGGGTTTATAACGTGAAAACTGACCATCTAAATGCTATTGTTCAGTCCAATAGTTATCATGACTTGTTTCCACCCAGCTGGGATACGCCCTGAAGAAAAAAAAAACTAACTAACGCCTCTATCGGGCTGGCCAATGAGAATAGAGAAAAGTGTGACCTGGCCCCGCCCCTTACGCGGTAGGTTGCGTCGCACAGAAAGTCACCTCGTCGTGTCGGTCAGAGAGAAGCTACTGTCTGGCAGCTAACATCGTTAGCATGGTCCCATTGCTGTGGGGGAAAGGTCGACAGTAGGACAGTGGCATCTATCGTGTAATCTATCCGTCGTTTATTTATTTTTCAACATCGTACAAATAGGCGAATTGAAACGGGTTCTGAAATTCTTTGGATTTTAAAGAAGTTCCGTAGCTAGCTAGCCAACCATTTAGCTAGCTTCAAGTTTCGTTCATTGTTTTTATTTCGATCAGAACATCTACAACCATGGCTGCGCTGAGAGCGTCTTACCACAGGATTTTGGATAGGATCGAGCACTTGCTGCCTGCCAAACTGAGGCCTATCTACAACCACCCAGCAGGTAATGCAGATCCGCTCACCCAATACCTTGCTTAGCAGAATGGGTATTTGTGATGTGTAGTGGTGGTTCATTGATGTGATGTTGAGGCATTAACTTGTCTTAACTGCATCTTGTAGGGAACAAAATAGCAGCTCCTGTCCGGGCTTGATGTTTCAGCTGTACGAATTTTGTTGTTGTAACGTGTCACTGTTGATGTGGGAGACCCTAATCTGCTGAGATAACATCAGCCAAGCATCTCAGTCCAGAGAAGAAGAGCTGAGTGTATGGCAGGCAAAGTTTGCAGCTTTGTTTACCATAAAGCCAACAAGTTTATTGTGGGTCTGGATCTTAAAAAATAATCGCACAGGGTCAGGTTCACATACCTCAAGTTAATGCAGTATAACTCAGCAACTGTACAATAAATCCTACATTCATTTTGTCATACATTAATCTCGCGCCTGACTAGAGTACACAGGAGGCGGGACATGGCCACTTTGTAATTTGGTCATAAACAACCGAATCTCTTGTCATACCTTAAATTTGTCTGACGATTCTGGTGCCGACTCGTGACGACAAAAGTTCCCGAATCTTTTTACTGGTGTCTTCATTGTAAATGACAAATTTTTTTGCCAACAGATGTTTGTATTCTTCCGGTTTGGCTCGGGTCACATGATAGAACGTCATCAACCCCCTAGCTCCGCGTGAATATTCCGGACAATACAGGGCTGCATTCTCACTTGGGTCTTATGTGGACTTTGTACTATGGAACTGGCAGAGTAAAGTGTACTTAAGATCGAGGTCGACTGACTCGGACATCTGCATTTTTACATACAGCTTCCCTGGATAATGTCTAGAAAATTTCAGGGTTCTAGTGTATGTCTGAAAGGAGCCCAACTTCCCACCCAGAGAAAACCTTGAATAACAAAACAAATTATGGTATTTCCATTGTTAGAAAATAACATAGCAAATTTATATCTCTTTTTTTTTATTATTCAAGGTCCAAAAACAGTTTTCTTCTGGGCCCCGATGTTTAAATGGGTAAGTGCATTTTAACACAACTCTGTCTAACTAGTTCAACTTATACCAGAGGTTTTCAGGTTTGGCTTTTTATGCCTTAAAACAAAGCTTTTTGCAACTTATTTGTCATAAATTGCAGACGTCTGCATGCTAGCCATTTCAATCATTGATGCAAGTTGTGTTATTTAATCCTTTTTATGAGCCTGAAGATATAAAATTATCCAGTAAGCAAAACAAAACCTGATCCTGTGTAGCAGAAATGTCATGAAATGTATCATCTTACAGCCCTTCTAGGAGTCCAACACCAAGGTTGACAGAATGCATTTAACCAGTCACCATTACATAATTAGCAGCCTAGTTTAAATTGACTAGTTGTCCTACAGTAAATACAGTATGATCTCTGCTTGCCAGGGTCTGTTTGTGGTTGTTTTGCGTAAGAGGCCCCGCCCAGCCGAAAAACTCAGTACCTCCCAGTCTGCAGTACTAACAGCCACAGGTGAGATGAAACTTTAACCAGTTTGAAGCTTATATCTATTTACTGTAATTTAAAACAGAAATAATGTGATCTAGAAAAATATAATTGACACGGGTAAACAATTTCACCCTTCAACCTATCAATTCTAAAGTTTCAAACTATGTATAGAATTTTAAGCTCCATCTTGAGTTGTTGAATGTTTCAAAGCTGTTACTTTATTAGCTCAGTTCAAAGGGAATTTGACCAGTCTGTGCTAAAGGTGGCCTGATATGTTTACTTTTGCAATGTGTGTCTTTAATGTTATCTGCTGCTCTTGTTCCAAAACAGACTGACGACATGAAAACCAGTGTGCTTAACCTCCACTCTTACCATTGTCCTCCTTCTCCTCCAGGGCTGGTCTGGTCCAGATACTCATTGGTCATAATCCCGAAGAACTGGAACTTGTTTGCTGTCAACTTCTTTCTCGGCTGCGCAGGAAGCTCCCAGCTCTACCGGATCTGGAGGTTTGTGTGCATGCTCAAGATTGACCAATCAGAGACTTCTGACAATTCTGACCTGAAAGAACCATTTAGATGGTCAAGTAATGCAAGATAAGTGCACAGTAGCTTTCTGCTAAATATGTATTCTTTACTCATTGCCGACATATAATCATGGCCTTGTAAATCATCATCACCCTTGTAAAAGAGATCATGATCTCAATGGTTTTTTTTTTACCTGGTTAATGGCAACAAGGTAATGTTTAACTAAGTGTACTGCAGCTGATATAGTACAATTTGATGTAAATGTATAACATAGAGTAGTTTTCATGTGTGCTTGGTTTTCCACTTGACCTATAAAAAACACCATATCAGGAAAATTAGTTTAAACATTTGCCACTGAATGACTGTGAAGACCTGGTCACCAGCTGTGTGTGAGTGAATGAATGAACCAGATAATAGTCCTAGAGCCAGTTGGTCTAGTTATCCATCTAGTAAATGTTTACTAAGTGGAAATTAGCACATAGCTAAATGAAATCAGGCTGCCCCACACAAACCAGTTCTTGTGTAGAAATAAACAGGTGTAACTGCTGCATAGCTAACTGAATCTGTAGTTATAAACATGTGACTGTTTAGACTGAAGAGTAAGTACCGTAAGTTGGGAAGAGTTTAAATTGCATCTCGTACAAATCAGACATTTTACCTCACATTACAGTGTTAATGACTTAAGACTAAATTACTGAAAGTGAGTTAGGTGGTGAATTCCACTAGCTGCAGTGATGGCCTGGGCGAGCCCGATCCTGTGGTTAGTTGGGGAGAGGGTAGGGGCTCATTTGCATCTATTACTTCCAAGCCAGGTAAGATACAAGGGAAAGATGCAAGGAGACAATGTATGGAGGGAGGAATCAAGGAAACAGGTTTATAGAGACATGAGATGTCCTTCCCTCCAATCCTTCGTTTGAAGCATCTATTCATCAACTGATGCTGATGAAGGGGTGTGTTTGTCTATAAAAGAATTTCATGAAGGATGGTCTCTTGTATCCTCGCTAACGGCTTCTCTGGGAATATAAGTCTTGGGACATCCTCAATCCTCGCTCAACTGGAACAGCTTCTGGGTTCGAAGGCTGAGGAACAGTCATATAAAATGATCATACTGAGATGCAGACCTCCAAATCTGAGGCCATGGTTCTCCGGGTTGGGGGCGGGTTGCTCCCTCAAGTGGAGGAGTTTAAGTATCTCGGGGGTTTTGTTCACGAGTGAGGGAAAAATGGAGCGGCAAGTTGACAGACGGATCGGTGCGGCATCCACAGTAATGTGGTCCCTGTACCGGTT
>NW_018127979.1:3151469-3154484 GCF_001952655.1 Monopterus albus | reverse complement strand
CAAGCGGCAGAAACGAGTTTCCTCCGGAGAGTGGCTGGGTGGACCCTTAGGGATAGGGTGCAGAGCTCAGTCACCTGTGAGGAGCTCAGAGTAGAGCCGCTGCTCCTCCACGTTGAGTGGAACCAGTTGAGGTGGCTCGGGCACCTGTTTAGGATGCCTCACTGGGGAGGTATTCTGGGCATGTCCCTCCAGGAGAAGGCCTCGGGGCACACCCAGGACACATTGGAGAGACTATGTCTCCCGGCTGGCCTGGGAACACCTTGGGGTTCCTCCTGAGGAGCTAGAGGAGGTGTGTGGGGAGAGGGAAATCTGGTTCTGCTCGGGCTACTGCTCCCGCAACCCGGTCCCGGATGAAAATGGGTGGATGGGAGGTGCAGACTATCACAGGGCTGACACATAGACAACGACTAATACTCACACCTATGCACAATTTAGAGTTCCCAGTCAACCTGATCTGCATGTCTTTGGACTGTCGGAGGAAACCAGAGTACCCAGAGAAAACCCAGGCAGGCAGGGGGAGAACATGCAAACTTCACATAGAAAGGCCCTAGTCACCCATGTGGTTCAAACCCAGAATCTTCTGGCTGTGAGGTAACAGTGCTAACCACTGCGCTACCACGCCACCCATATGAAATATTATTAAACTAGATGAGAAGAAATGATTAACGTGTTACAGCTGGCATGTGTTTATTAATCTACAAGCACCAGGCAGCACATGAAGATGGCAGCAAACTTAAATACATTTTCTGACATTATTAATGTGAAGGTTATTTTACTGGTCTTTTCTTCCTGATAGGTATGAGCAGAATAAGAAAGCAGAAGCAAAAAAGGCTGCAGAGTCCTGAGCACTGTCCTGATGTCAACTCTCCACCTACAGTGGACTGAAAAGGAGACTTCACCCCGGGCACCAGCTTGCCCCTACTCATCATCGCTACATCATCCCACGTTGTCTCCATATCCTCCATGCCATAGCCATTATTCCTCCACATGAAGCCTGTTGCCCCTGTTGGGAATGTGCACTGTTCCAGGAGTTTCAAATTTCCCCAGGGCATAAAAACAAACAAACAAACAAACAAAAACAATTCTAATTATAGTCAGTACACTCAAACAGGATGGTCATCAATGCACAAGTGTAACTGGTTCAATAAGTTGTATAATTGTACATTCATTAATTTAATTTCATGCTTAATACTTGTTGCACTAGTCATGAATATTTGCTTTTTTCCATGGTCGTAATTCAGGTGTAGCAATCAGTATCTAGTGCAATAATTTCCCAAAACATGTAACTCTTGGATTTGTGTTGAATGTGGTTTAAGGAATGTTTCCAAATAAAGTCAAGAAGGGTGCCATCTAATTTATCATTAATTTATTTTCTGTCACAGCGTCTGTATCTCATGATTATTAAATCATTATTGATTACCATGTACTGATTCCATCCATTTTGGTGGATTAGTCTTTTTAGCTATATAAGAACAAATCATTTTACTCTTATAGTCAAACGTTTATAGAAAGATGCAGTTATTTTCTGATTGTCTATCAAGGATACTTCCACTGACATCTCACATTGAACCTGTCCAGCTTTTTATCAGCTGTTATTAGTCAGCTAGTAAACAATGATACTGACTCTATTCAAATGCCTCATTGTTTTATATTTTTTTCTGTGTAAGAATAATACTTTCTTTGACATGTTCCCGCTGTAGTCGGTACAGTTTTTTGCCCTGACTAATTTATTAATAATTCGTGTGATCATTTTAAAATATTTCTTGTTCTGCTGACTGGACAAATGGAACCTGAGAGAGGTTGATCTTTATGGCTCGGTGGCAATGTAACTAATAAATCCTGTTTAACAGCTACAGTTGCTTTATAGTATGCACATTACATAGTTTGCAAATGCAGAGTGACTGAAGCTCAAGAATTATTTAATTAAAGCAGTACTCAACTACATTACATATTTACTTTGTTAGTATTCCTCAGCCTGTGAAAAGTTCTGCTGACAGAGCTTGATCAGGTCAGAGAGATAATGAGGATGTCATAAGTCTGGATTTTAATAGAAAACTTGTATTAACGAGCCTGCAGGTGTAACATAAAATGTTGTGTTGCCATGTGGAAATTGTGGGATTCTGTATTTTTGGAGCTTGGATCAGATAAGGGCCTGAAGCTGTTAATCTTGACCTGTGGTGCCTTTTTTAAATCTTTTAAGTCCAATTAATTTATCCATTTGCAGTACTTAGATCACTGGAGTTCCTCTTTAATCAGCTGACAGAAAAATAATTGCCAAGTATTTTGAGAAATGATTTATTGTGCAGGTAATTTTCCAGGCAAAAATGCCAAATATAACAATTTCTTAAATAGATTGTCCATGTGTTTATGTGAAACTGAAAATCTTTGTGCTGTGAACTGTTCAACAACAAATGTGGATATATGTTGCTATTTTCTGACAGTTCATAGATAAAATTATTAATAAAACAATTGGCAGATTAATCAGTGTTAAGTTTATATCATGTCTGGTGCTAAAAAAAATATTTTGAGCCTGGGCTCAATGCAACATCCACTTGTTTTTCAAATAGAATCCACAGTCGGTGTGGGAGGCTTTGTATAGCTTTGTGTCTGGTTGCACAACAGATGTGAGGCACTGGTTTTAGTATGAAAGCTTCAGTCTTTCCATGTGGGTAGCACTGGTTAGGAGCATGGTCTCTGTAGTAACACTTTTTAATACCACAGCACACTAAATGTAATACCCATTTCACCTGTCAAGCCAATCAAAGAATGGTGGAAAACCACTGGGGAATAAAAGACCTACAATTAACTAGATTTGTTGACATTCACAATTTTGCATTTTGTCCGCCCCCCTGCTGTATATTCCCATAATTGTTTATAATTACATTATTTGTGCTAAAATGGACACTTGGCTCATTATAGCATTATATATACACAGTGCCTTGCGAAAGTATTCGGCCCCCTTGAACTTTGCGACCTTTTGCCACATTTCAGGCTTCAAACATAAAGATATAAAAC
>NW_018127979.1:3135252-3150625 GCF_001952655.1 Monopterus albus | reverse complement strand
GGACAGGGAAGATGGTTCAAATTGATGGGAAGATGGATGGAGCCAAATACAGGACCATTCTGGAAGGAAACCTGATGGAGTCTGCAAAAGACCTGAGACTGGGACGGAGATTTGTCTTCCAACAAGACAATGATCCAAAACATAAAGCAAAATCTACAATGGAATGGTTCACAAATAAACATATCCAGGTGTTAGAATGGCCAAGTCAAAGTCCAGACCTCAATCCAATCGAGAATCTTTGGAAAGAACTGAAAACTGCTGTTCACAAATGCTCTCCATCCAACCTCACTGAGCTCGAGCTGTTTTGCAAGGAGGAATGGGCAAATATTTCAGTCTCTCGATGTGCAAAACTGATAGAGACATACCCCAAGTGACTTACAGCTGTAATCGCAGCAAAAGGTGGCGCTACAAAGTATTAACTTAAGGGGGCTGAATAATTTTGCACGGCCAATTTTTCAGTTTTTTATTTGTTAAAAAAGTTTGACATATCCAATAAATTTCGTTCCACTTCATGATTGTGTCCCACTTGTTGTTGATTCTTCACAAAAAATTACAGTTTTATATCTTTATGTTTGAAGCCTGAAATGTGGCAAAAAGTCGCAAAGTTCAAGGGGGCCGAATACTTTCGCAAGGCACTGTAGCTATTGTTGTTTTCATTACAAATAGCCTCCTGCATGCACAAGCCACAGTCACATGGACTAGGACAGAAAATCAGTCCTGGAATTTGACCCAGAGCCTGAAACACAATGTGGTCCTGCAGGCTTGGCTCACTCCCTGCAGTTGACCACAGTAATATACAAATAAAGCTGCTACAAACTGAGAACATTATGTAAAAATAACTTTAGGCTCACCTAAGAGTGCTCTTACTCTGTGCTTTCATTAGACAGGACTTTTTAATGGAAACTAATAATCTATGTGGGCAGCACGGGTGGCACAGCGGTTAGCCTCTAAGCGAGAAGGTTCTGGGTTCGGGCCCCACCTGTGACCTTTCTGTGTGGAGTTTGCATGTTCTCCCCGTGCTTGTGTGGGTTCTCTCCGGGTACAGTCCAAAGACATGCAGTTTAGGTTGATTGGTGTCTCTAAATTGCCCATAGGAGTGCATGTGCGTGTGTGTGGTTGTTCGTCTATGCGATGGATTGGCGACCTGTCCAGGGTGTACCCCGCCTTCGCCCGATTGCTGGCCGGGATTGGCTTGTGACCCCGTTCAGGGACTAAGCGGTAGAAAATGAATGAATAGTAATCTATCTTTCCACTGACCTCTAAAGTACTCTCCAGCAGCATTGTCTGCATGAAGGGTGCATTTGTTTCAAGTGTGTGATTGGTGGGTTGACAGTCACTCCATGGTAACAGGATATACAGTGGTGCTGATATGAAATGCAATGTCACAAAAAAGATCCTAAAATTTGTTGAAGAAACAGCAATGAATCCAGTTTCTGCACATTAACTGGTGTAAAGTCTGTGTAAACACCATTTCAGGAGCTGAGATATTGGGTCTGCAGCAAGTAAAAAAAAAAAAGTATTCAAGAGCTTTGTAAACAAAACGGTAAAAACCATAAAATCTTCTAAGGCCTTTTTGAGGAAACTGAATTCAGAGCTTTAAGCCTGCAGCTACACTGAGGAGGCCCATGACAAGCTGGAACTTGGTCTCCCTCTTCTGCCGATATTTTGTACTACAGAGCAACAAATCCCAGTTGCTAAATCCCATATGGACATAGCATGGATGAACCTGCTCCAAGATACTGTAGTTATCAGCTGACACTGGTATTCTGAAGTGAGGTTAAACCTGAAGGTAACAAAAAATGCACTGGGGTTGTTGTGTGTATAATCAATATCTTTAGTGTCTGATGACTGCTTTTGGATACCAAAGCTGGTAGTTGCCTAATGAAAATAGGGTAAGGATTATAGCACAGCAGTATGGATTTGCTGCAACACTGTATTGTTTTCAAAGTACAGATCACACAAATGATGGTTAACCACAAAATTTTATTCACAACCATAAAGAGTGAGTCAAGCTTAGCGTTTGCCACCAACGCGGGGTGCGCTGACCTTCATGGGCTTCGCAATCTTGGGTTTCTGTGCAGCCTTGGCTGTGGTCTACAGAATGAGAAGTACATTAAGTATATTGCTACATACTGAACAATTTAAAAGTGACAAGTTAATATAAAGAAGACAGATGACAAACCCCTGAAATCATCTTTCAGTTATATACAAAAAACCTCAACAATCTGATCAAGCTAAAAATGGTAGTTTTGACTTCTAGTCCATACAATTCTACTTAACTATACCATTCATAAACATAGCTACAGTAGAGTAGCCTAGATGCAATAATTAAAACAGCAGGAGGTCTTACCTTTGCACTTGGGGCAGCAGGCTTCTTGGCTGCCTGCTTTGCCTTCTTGGCCTCCTTGGCAGCTCTGAAAGAATGAAAAGAACAGTAAGCCAAAATAAATTGGTCAAAGTGGGCAGTATGGGTAATCATATACTTTATAGTATGACTCATTAACTTATCAGAAAATGTCAACTGAACACTGTTTATTGATAACCCAATCAGACAGGAATTGGTCTTCAAGTAATGAAGAAAAATCACCTAGCAAATCAAAATACTGTACATCACAAAAATGTTATAATAATTCTGTATACCGATACAGTAGTGCTGCTGATTGACTGTAACGTTTCACACCCAAATAATTTAACAAGTAGGTATCTTGAACTAAAACTCATATTGTCCAACCTTCATAAACTCAACGCACCCAAACAAGGCACAGAAATGCTTTTTAGTTGAGGACAATTTTAAGGCTGGGGGCTGGAGCCAATCCCAGCCGGCAATCGGGCAAAGGCGGGGTACACCCTGGACAGGTCGCCAATCCATCGCAGGGCTAACACATAGATGAACACGCACACACTCCTATGGGCAATTTAGAGACACCAATCAACATAAGCTGCATGTCTTTGGACTGTGGGAGTGTTGGCATGTATTGCATGTTTTCAAGAAGTCAACAAATCATTCAGTATTCTAGTGTAATTGAAGTGTTTAAATAAAAATGTCATTCATATAAATTCATGCATCATTTAATTTCATCAAATAACATGTCAGGTCTTATGTTCAATCTAATATTATGTTGGTCATACTATATAATGACTTAGTGCTCGTCTTTGGCTTGAAGTTTAATACAGAAAATGAACAGCTAATAAAATCGCATATTAAATCGCAATGTTGGGGGGGGAATCACAATTAGATTATTTGCTCAAATCGTTCAGCCCTAACCTATACTTAAACTGATTCCAGCAAAATACTTATGTGCACTATCTAAACCATAACCAGAGTTCAGTACAAAACTGTAAGAGCCAATACTGGGATGTCATGTTTGCCACAACACAGTGAAGAGGTTAGGTGAGATGAAAAATTGCAGTTGTGCTGGAGATATAGTTTCAAACTGAAAATTCCCCACTTTTTTCTTGTAAAAATAAAGATTAAAGATAGACTATGCGGATATAATTTTTAATGCATATATAACAGGGAAAAACTTCCGCTACACCTTTTGACATGAAAGCAACCAAGGAGCCTACATTTGGACCAGAAGGTTAAAAGAATAAAACATTTAAAAAAAGAAAAAAGTGGCTAAATGTTGAGCCTATTTCTTACCTGATGGCCTGCTCCCTCTGGGCCTTGCGGACCTCGGGCTTCTGGTTCCTCTTGGCCATGATCTCAGCCAGGGAGGCCCCAGTGATGGCCCTCTGGAACTTGACGGCGCGGCGGGTACGCTTCTTTGTCACCTCTTCCTGTTAAAACACATGAAGACATGTTTTTGTTTTTTTGTAGCCCCAAATATGTCAATATGCTTTACAGGTGGGTATCAGGTTCAACACAGCTCAACCTCTAGTCACTGAAGGAGGACAAAGCAGGACCACCCAATCCACAAAACTTTAGCTGCTAACACTTCAATGAGTTACATGTGATACGTTTTATATCATGTTGGAGAATTTGGAGGCTGGCCAATGGTGAGATGTCAACAACGACGTCAAGGGCCAGTACTATGATCTCCAGTTGTTCTATGGCTGCTGGTGTGGAGCGAGCACTGCTGCACAGACTGCAAAACACAGCCCTGCAACAATACATAACATGGACAAAACACCATGCACACCATCCACCTGCAGCCAAATATATGCGTGTATATGAGCAGATACTTCTGTTGGCTTGAGCTTAACAGTTTAAATACAAGTACAGGTCCATTAATATGGTTTGAAGAGGCTTAAACCAGTTGCCCATGTATTACCCTCTTTGATGGCATAATAGCAATGGTTTTTTTTTACACATAATGGGTGGACTGAATGACACCCAGCTGTAGAATTAAAACCAACAGCTTATCTTGACAAACCAACTAATGTTTGCATATATGTAAGTTGATGGAAATTTGCACAACATTTGGATTATAATCCAATTATTGCAGTGGAGTACTTTAAAAACTTCCGTTATTGCAGATGCAATTAAAGAAACTCATATGACAATTCCTTAATTAACCACCAAATATCAGCAACAAACAATGCTCGACTAACAAATGCCTCTTTAGAAGCTGGAACTGATTGCTACATTGGTGTCAGAGAGTATGCCAATATAGGACTGAAGCCCAAACAGTTGCACAGACTGCATTCCAGTCAACAAAAACATCCACACAGGCAGTTACTTACAGACTGGCCCTTCTTGTGCTTGCGTCTGTACAGCACAGTCCAGTTTATCTGTCTGGGGTTCCTCTTGGCCAGGAAAGCAGACTCACACTTTGCGTTCAAAAACTGGAACACCTAATAAAGACACAAAACTCAATTACTTGGTAGGAAATATTATCAGAAATCTAAAATTTATGTCTGAAATCACTCCATTCTTGAATCATTTCCTTTGACAGATTACAGCAAGCAGTGAATTGAGATGTTGAAACTTAAAGATCATCTGGATCATTTTGAGAGGTTTTGGGACAATGTAGTTCATAAATTTAGGGCTGCGTGTAAGAATTACTCTCACTATCAAATAATTTGATGATAGTGTCCAATGAAATGTTTAGTCTACAAGGTCTACAAACACTTGAGAATAATAAGACATGTCTTCAAAGTGCTGATTCTGACCAAGTGCCCAAAAGACAAAGACATTTCTCTGACTATCATATATAACAGGCAAACAAAACAAGTCTCCACATTTAAGACTGTGGAGCCAACAAATGTCTAAAACAATTTCTGCTTTAAAAAAAAAATCCAAATAGATACTACTTAATTATCTTCCAATCAACTTATACCTGCATCTATATATATATAAAAGTTTACACTAAGAATTTGGACACTGCAATAAAATTGTGCAAACAAAGGAACAAGTGTTCTCTTTAATAAATAGGAAGTGATTTGTGACAAAGTCATCATCATTTAACTTGTAGCTGGGAAACAAATATTTCAAAGCTACATATTGATGGTAACTCATGCTTTTCTGTATGCAACTTAATGTCACTTCATTATAAGTAACATTTGAAGTGACATTTATCTTTATCAACATTTACAAGCACCACATCGGCTATTAATGATAAACCAGCCACAAACGGTCACTTTAAGAGAAACTCTATCTTGTTTAATGGTACATAGTGACGCTAGCTGCTAGTGATAGCAAGTCACATAGGATTCCATAGAGCCGGTTAGGCTATTTCTGAGACGGTTACAATCTCCCATATAAGGCTGCCGAGGCAATATACACAAACACTTAATCCGGGACGCTTTACTTTACACGGTAACTACAGACAGAACAGAAGAAAACCAGAGGCTGACTTATGGTTTGATTACCTTTCCGTCTATCCTGGCGTATCGGCGGCCATGACCGGGGTATATTTTATACCCACTGAAACTGCACAACTCGACCCTGAAAGGGACAAATATAAAGTATTATTAAAAGATAATGATACAAATGTACTCATAATATAGGTAACATGGTGAAAACGCCTATTTAAGCATTGAGATGGCATTTGATAGTACTCTGTTAGCTTACTTCATGGTAGCAATGAGAGGGCACAAAACCGGAAAGAAAGACAACGGAAGCGGAAACTGACTTGGATGATGTCACATAAAGATTTTAAGTCTAATAAAGAATTAATACGGTTAGTTAATTGACGTTTTGTTAATGTTATGCGCATATACGGATAAATTATTTGCATCTGCTGTTGAGAAAAAATATTTTAAATTCATTTATACTTTGGCTCACGTTGACGTGACAATCTGACGGTTGCCTAGCGTTTCAGCAAGCGCCCAAGCTGGCATACTACAGTCTTACTAATACGATCAATGAAGAATTTAATCACGTAAATCGTTCACAATAAAGACTAAACAACAGATTCCTTGGCCGTTTTGTTGTTAACTTTACTAGCTAGTTTTTCCCCACGACTATAACCTGGCTGGCGGTTTTCTGCAACATTTGCGCGCTGTAGAAAACAACGGCAATTGTAGTTTTTTTCGAGCCTCAATGACGCTATTCCGTCATTGACGGGGCCATCTGTTTGAACTACATTTCCCAGGACTTCCTTGGTTAAACCATCTGACAAAACGACAGACGTTTCTTGTTTTACAGTAGTTAATAGAGTTGTTAGCTAACGTTAGGTGGTGCCTGAGACGACAGGATGGGTGTAGCAGATACAAATTCTGGTAAGTTGTTATTAAAGTCAGACATATATTAATGATTCACGTTTGTTTAAAGGTAGCCATTGATATGATGTTTATTACTAGCTAAAATTAGCTAGCGTGCATCACCTTTACTGCTGTTAGCTGTGTCCAAGGGTGCAGATCAAAACGTCCTGCGGCGGTCTTCTGGTGTCAAATGAAATATATGAAAACTTAAATATCAAATCCATTAATTTTTTGGTGTGTTCTGCAAGTTTTCCTAGTTGCTAGATTGTAAGGAGCTTCTTTTTTTTAGCAAAGTATATATGTTGCAGTGTATTGATTCCTTTCTGCCAATGTGTTTCAAACTCATCATGAACTCAATCTTATAACACATCCGAGCTTATGAAGATCTTGTGTGCTACAGTAGAGATGATAATGAGAAAATGACAGCTGTTGTGGTTTTCCACTCTGCTGAATCTCCACCCTCTTTATCTTTCCAGGGCCTGTGGTGGATCTTTCAGCCCAGGGTTTGCAAAAGCTGGATCAGAGTTTTACCTGCTCAGAAGACACCCACACTCTCATCCTGGACCGTAACCACATCATGAAACTGGACCATCTGGAAAGGAGCCCAGGCCTTCAGCAGGTAGTTACCACTTTGAAATATTGTCTGTTTTCCTCAGTTTCCATTCTTTTCATTTGCTAAATTATAGCAGTCATTTGTGACTCTGTGCCTAGATTTAATGTCTATTGTTAAACCTTTGTCTATTCCCATTCAGATATCTGTAGCCAGTAACCGTCTGGTGAGAATGATGGGTGTGTCTCGGCTTACAGAGTTGAGAGTCCTCAATCTTCCCAATAACAGTATTGGCTACATTGAGGGTCTAAGAGATCTGCCTCACCTCAAATGGCTCAACCTCTCTGGGAACAATATTAAGGTAAGTAGAGGATAGATTCTCACATACTCTATTTATATATCTTAACCCTATAAAACCATTTGTATCATATTTGATACATGAGGTTTCTGAGCAAAAAAATCACCAAAAATGCCCCATGTATCAAATGTGATACAAAAGAAATAGAAATAATCTAAATAATATGGCACCTCTATTCTTATATGCCTGGACTGTCTGTCTATGCATATATGGCAAATAAAAATTGTGAATCTTGAATTTCAAATCATGAATCTTATTTTGGATTTGGTTAAAAGGTTTAATAAACATCTCAGTTCCAAAAAATTAGAATGTTCTGGCTATTTTTTGATATGTTGGGCTTTACAGGGATAACTTAATTACAAAAATGTCAATGCATAGATGAAACCATTAATTTCAGTTCATTTTAAAATGGTGATTGTGTAAATGGTACACTCTTTTTTGCAGGTCATTGAGCAACTTAATAACTGCGTTTCCCTTCAACACCTGGATCTGTCTGACAATAACATATCCACCATTAGTGATCTGACTAAACTCATGGCATTAAAGGTAAAATCTGGAGCTTTAAATGTGCTCTATAATAAAGTTTATGTTGCTGGGTTTTCTTTAATGTAGTTTGGTTAATTTTCTGTAATTTTTACAGACACTTCTACTTCATGGAAACAGCATTACAACACTTCGTACTGTTCCTGCTCACCTGCCTGCCCATTTATCCATTCTCTCCCTGGCAGAAAATGAGATAAGAGATCTCAATGAAGTAATTATTTTTATTTGATACAGCAGCACTCCATTTAAAATATACAGGCACTTATTTCTGTTTCTTTATTACCTGCATCCTTTTCTTTCTCTTTCTAATGCTTTCAAGGTGTCATACCTGGCACCTCTCCATGAACTAGAGCAGCTGTCCATTATGAGCAACCCTTGTGTTATGGCAACCCCCTCATTGCCAGGGTTTGATTATCGGCCATACATCATGAGTTGGTGCCTGAGCCTAAAGGTCCTAGATGGCTATGTAGTGTCACAAAAAGAAGGGTGCGTACATTTGTTTACTCTTTAACTCTTGTTCACTCTTCTTGTTAAGGTTAACACAGAAATAGTATTCAAATGCTATAATGTCTTGCGTAATTGTTACAATTACAGTCTCAAAGCAGAGTGGCTATACAGTCAAGGTAAAGGACGTTCATTTCGACCAGGTCAGCATGTACAGCTGGTTCAGTACCTTGCCACTGTTTGCCCTCTGACCTCATCACCGGCCTTGGAAACGGCAGAAGATGCGAAGCTAGAGAAGATACTCAGTAAGCAGAGGTATGAAACTGATCTTACCAAGGGCCCTTATAATGGGAATGATTGACGTGAATGTTCTCCTGCTTTGATTGACATGTTCTTCTCTCAGGTTTCACCAAAGGCAACTGTTGGAGGAAACCCGGGGAGGCTGTTCCATCCCTCCTCGTCCAACTCAGCTAGATGTGGAGATGCACAGTCCATCACATGCAGCCCCACAGTGGGGAGCTAGAGAGGTGAAGAACACAGCACTTCCACCAGCTGCTGTTCCATCAGTCCAGGAGACAGGTGGGAGAGCTCTGACTTAATACTATGCTTGTGTCCAGGAAACCTTTCTTTGTATTTGTTTCTTTTTACCAGTATTTTTATGCAGAGCTTTATTTATGTTGACTCTGTTTTGTGTCTAACTTAAATAAAGAGCCAGTCGTGCAGTTCAACACTTGGGTAAGCTGTGATTCTGCCCCCCCATCATTGCCGATAGTTCACAGCCCAAGGCTCAGAGAGGAGCACCTCTATTTGGAGGATGTTCAGACAGACAAGCTGAATGGGAGTATGCTTTCCTCAGAGTCCACCTTTCTCCCCTTCACATCTGATCTGGAGCAACAAACAACACAATCCGACAGTGAGGACGAAACAGAGACATTCGAACCTGATTCCCTGGCTCCAAAACAGCAAAAACATTCCAAGAAACACAAGACAAATCATTCACACCAAGTGGATAAACAAGAAACAAAGATGCTTGAAGAAGAAGTTGTTTCTGGTGGAGCTACATCAGCTGGATCACTTGGGGTCAGAGTGAGCACACCACAGAATGATATGGAAACATTGTCTGACTTTGGTAAAGAAGAAGTGAAAGAAGCCCTGAAACAAGAAGAAGCTGGTATGTGTGCAAGGAAATCAAGTTTGATGGAAGAAGACATGGCAGCGGTTAAAATACAGTCTTGGTGGAGGGGACAGTACACTCGGCATGTTCACCCCATGGCCAGAGAGGTGCGCAGTGAAATCCGCCTCCGCAGGATGCAAGAACACATCCTCTTCCTTTCTGACAAGCTGGACAGGTAACTGACATTTCACAAACAGTGTCTATAAAAGCAATTAATTATTTACCAAATGAGGGGCTGTCCTTTCTCAAATGTTGTAGATAAATATTACTGTAGGAGTTAGCATACTAAAAGGTCAACCTGATGTGTCTGCAGTGTGCAGAAGCAGTATGAGGAAGAGAAGTTACAAAGGCTGGTTCAAGAGGAAGCTGTGAAGTTTCTGTGGAAAGAGGTCAGTGTTTGAAGTTGTTTATTTATCATTACCACACATTCACTACACCTCATTCATTATTTATGTTGTATAATGTCATCTTGTCCTGTGGGGTCATTTAAAGAGATACACCCTAAACCTGGCTGCTTCTGGCTTAGTTATGTGAATTATATGACTGTCTCATTGCTTATGCACTTTTCCTGTCTTTTCCATGTAGCTCCAGTCTATGCAGCAGTGGAAACAGTCTGTGGAGCAGCAGCTGGCTAACATTTCTCAGGCCGTCACTCAGATTCACTCATCTTCTGGGCTATATAAGGCTGCCACACCTGTCGTATCCAGCACAACAAATCCACCCAGCACTGATGTTTCCTACCCAGACTCTGGCTTCCGGTCGCCACCTGATCAGCAGGCGGTGGAGGAGGGCAGCTTCCTGAGCAGTGGGACAGCAGACTCTCTGAAGACAGTGCGAGCACTGAGCTCTGTTTGCAGCGTGTTTGCTGACGGTAGCGATGGCGTGGATAGCGCGGACTGCAGCCTGCTGCAGCAGTACCTCTCCTCTGTGCAACAGAGGGAAGAGGAGGCTGAGAAGGTGATCAGTGACAGAACAGAAACACCACAGCCCTCCTCCCCAGCCTCACCCAGTAAAACAGCACCATCCAACTCCCCCCAGCAGAAGGCAGTAGAAATCCAGCCAGAGGTGCAAACAAGTGAGGGAACCACTCTAGAGCCCGTCTGAGAGTCTGAACCTAGCAGACACCTGTCTAGATGACTGGGTGTGAATTGGCATTGAGGAACGAAATGCCATGCTCTCTCTTGAAACTTTGAGCATGCCTGAAAACTGCACTCATCTTGATTGGTGACCCAGATCTTAAATAACTGCACTCAAGATTAAAACCAGGGCAGGCTTAAAACAATACCTTACTGTGAATGTAGTTCAAGTTTTCTCATACTTGGATCTCATCTTATTTATTGGACATTTTCATCTTTGTGGAAAGACTGTGTTGTAGTTTCAGATGGTGTTATTAACTTGAAAGCAATTTTATGATCACATACTAGGTTGTTGTCTCTACTAATGAACAGACCAGGCATATTCTCTCTATTGATATCCACTGCGTTATTGATAAACTGCAAATAAATCAGATTAGTTTAAGTGTTAGTGCACTTGTAACCACAGATGTATACTACATATGAACAACAATAAGCATTCTATCTACTGTGACACAGGATGACCTGATTACATCAGCTTTAGAACATACTACCTAATGAGTAACAGAAAAATGTTGCAGGATCTTTTTAAGAAAAATATTAATAAATCTGAAATTATAATTTTCTAACTGTTCTTATTTGGTTTCATGTTGAAATATTGTATGAAACGGGGCTGAAACTAACAGTTATTTTAATGATTGAGTAATCAGATTATCTCTGAGTTAATACATTTCCATTAGAACCAGAGCTCAGTGGTGTTTTTATTAGGCTGCCCAGTAGCAGACGCACCTGTTTTCGATATATATTGATCAGAAGCAGAAGACTAAACAGTGCCATCCATCATGTGTAACATGTAAAGCAGGTTTATTGCTAAAAAAAAAAAAAGATTCATTTAATTAGGAAGGAAGAGACATGTTTAGGTCGATTTCAGTGCAGTTGTGCAGACTAGTTGTATTTTATAATGAGTTTTGCCTTCTGGTAATTCTGAATTGGTCCTGTACATATAAAATATGTGGAATGACCTGTGTTGCTAAATTGATATTCATGAGTTGTTGCCAGGTCATTACAGCGAGTAGTAACTGGAGGAATGTGAATGTGCAGAGGAGGGATAGTGGTTATATTGGTAGAAGGATGTTGGAGATGGAGCTGCCAGGCAAGAGGTCAAGAGGAAGGCCAAAGAGGAGATATATGGATGTGCTAAAAGAGGACATGAAGTTAACTGGGGTGAGAATAGAGGATGCTGAGGATAGAGTTAGGTGGAAACAGATGGTTCGCTGTGGCGACCCCTAACGGGAACAGCCGAAAGAAGAAGAAGAAGAAGTGCATATAGAGATCAGAATCAGCTTTACTGGCCAGGCATGTTGGACACACAAGGAATTTGGTTCGGGTTCAGTGGCTCTCAATGTGTATGTACATGTCTTTCTTTAAAGCAACAAATAGACAAGTAAACAATATAAGACTGAGACAAAACGGAAAGTAAAATAATGTGCAGACAAGAACTGAATTTATAAACTGCTTATTAACATTTACAACTGCAGACCTGGTGGACCGTAGAATCTATCAATAATGTTTTAAAATGTATAATTGCAGGTGACAAACTTCTGATCATGGTTCATTATAAATGGTTACAGAAACTTACTTTATAATCTAGAGGCTTCACTTTGATTTGATTTGATTTATTCTTTCAAGCATGTAAAGACAGTTGATATATCAACACACATAATTTTACACATAAGGTTGGTTTGTTGCTGTTGTTGCCGTGAAAGTTAGTAGTGTTGTAGATAGATAGATACTAAGTGACAAAGATAGACCTAAATAGCGTCTGACATAGATAAGATATATATAGAGATATATTGCAGATATAGATGAGATATATATAGAGAGATATTGCATATATAGAGAATATATACCTAGATATATTGCATATATAGAGAATATATACCTAGATATATATATATAGATAGATAGATAGATATGGATATATATAGATAGATAGAGAGGGAGACAATAGATAAACCAGCTAGATATACATATCTAGATAGATGGAGCTGCAACGGGAGCCAACCAGGAAAAGGTCATCCTGTGCATGGGATGATTTCCAATTGCTGCCGGATAATAAGGTAAGCATGAGTGTTGTTGTTATTTCACCTGTTCTTACACTGGAAAACCCCTTAAGGGCAAGCCCTCAGGTACAATGATCTCGCTATAGAACGCATAATTGCACAGTTGTTGTCCTTGATGTACATGTCTGTAGTAGCCACTGCCCAATTTCAGTGGAATGGAAAAGTACATATGAATGCAACTTATGAATGACTTTTGCTAACTGATTGTTTCACAGGTTCAGTGTATGCTGTGTCATACAAGGCTGTCATACAACAAAAACACCTCTTCCATGCTGAGGCACCTAAGAGCCAAGCATGGAAGAGAGATGGATCCAGCACCAGAGAACAGCCAGCAGCCAGCTATTGCCAATAACCCAGGTAGGCCTATACATGACAGTTAAAAAGGATTATTTATGCCCGTAAGTTTGTTTTATATTGCCCTGTGATACCTTTCAATAACACTGTGGATATTTATGCAACCTAATGCATTGTAATGTATACATTCTCCCTTCCAGGCAATAGAAAGCAAGACCTTGATGACTGTTTTGTGAACTTCATCTTCAAGGATTCTCAGCCGTTCTCTGTTGTGGAGGATGTTGGTTTTAAAGAGCTTGTGGCAAAGCTGGACCCCACATACGCTCTACCAACAAGGAAGGCACTGAAGAACATGGTGGTAGCCAAGTATGAGGAGGAGAGGGAGAAAGCCAAAGCTGAGATCCAGGGTGTTGAGACTGTGAGCCTCACAGCAGATATGTGGACCTCCATCAACATGGACTCATATCTGGCTGTCACCTGCCACTTTGTCAATAAGAATGACCAGCTGTCCACTCATCTTCTGGGGACCAGGAATTTTCCTAGAACCCACACAGCAGCCCACATTGCAGCTGAAATTAAGTCACCAGCACCAGCTGCAGCCTCCACAGGTATTTCTTTTTTATATGATTCTGAATAAGGCATGACTAGTGACATTTCTGGTGTTGATGATCTTAAATATTTTCCAGGTGTTGACCTGTGGAGACTTTTGGATCATGAGGCACACAGAGCCAGGCACATGCAAAGCGCCACAGCAAATGCAATTGTGGAAGTGAACCGATACCTAGCTGATCCACCCCTGGAAAGAACTGATGACGCCCTCACATACTGGGCCACCCATAACACTGTTTATCCAAACCTCTATGAATTATCCAAGCATTTCCTGTTTATCCCAGCCTCATCTATGCCATGTGAACGGGTTTTTTCCAAGCCTGGGGAAATAGTCTGTAAAAAGAGAAACTGTGGATATACTGTTATTTCTCAATAAAAACTCATAAACAGTTACACACCCACTGCCATGTTCTTCAAGCACACCCTCTTTACTCACATACCCATGAACCTCTTTACCAATGAACCCCAAAACAAACTTTGCCAAAGTTCTTAATATAATCTTTATTTGCACCAGTCCCATGTGACAATGACATCTGTCTGAATTTGTAGTCCACATCTCATGAATGTAGCAGCACCATTTAAATGTTTTCATAACACAAAATATAAGTGAGGAGCATATAGGGTTACACTCAGACGTGCCACATGAGAAACATGGTCTTCAACATGTGTCCATGTTTATTTTATATTTTATTGTGTCAGCTTGAAACCATACAACCATGTAGTGTAGTGGAACAGGAATGTGCATGGCGAATCAAATCCAAACCAATCCATGAACCAATAGGCGACGCGTCTTGATTGCACTTCACTTTATTGACAACCAGATGTCCTCCTCGAGTACTGTGTCATTGAGGCCACAAATGAACCATTTGTGTGCTGTGTCGAAGCTTCAACAAAGCCTCATCGGTCATCAGTAACTGTCGTACTCCTCTCATACATATCCGGAACTACTCTGAACGTACTTCTCTGCCACTCCTGACATCCTCATATAGTACCATAGCTCCTCTCTCTACACTCTGTCGTACGCTTTCTTTAAGTCCACAAAGACGCAATGCAGCTCCCTCTGACCTCTATATGCACACAGGATGTAATTGCTGACAGCAAGAGGGGGATGTAGTAGTGGTGTGCGATACCACAAATGTTGGGGTGGATCCGCCCACCATTAGGATGTAGCGAACCACGCACCACCTCTGGGAGGGTCCTCCTGTGGTAAGTTACCCTGAAAACATTAAGGTTATCACCGTGCTGGTAGGCTGTCTGTATCGCAGCTTGTTGTTCTCTGGTCACCGTCAGACACCAGCTGTTCGGCGGCCTGACGCCAACGTCGAAATGTGTAACATTACTGCTAAAACGCCTGAATCACCGGAGTTAACGTTAGCTAACGGAGGTCTGTTTGCACCGATAATAGAAATTTATACGAATCTACATTCACGTATTGACTATTGTGATCCAGCCTTTTCTTTGTTGTTGGCTTCACCGACCGTTACAACAAATCTGACGTTTAAACACTGAGATAAACCTGCTGGGATGCGATCGGTGCGGGTTTAACAGCCGTTTGGA
>NW_018127979.1:3125992-3135173 GCF_001952655.1 Monopterus albus | reverse complement strand
GTATGAGACCGTCGACATATGGCCGTATGTCAAATCTCTTTATTTTAACATACATACATTTCTAACTTTAGCTATAATGTGATAAACACAAACTGATCGAGTCATGTGCTAAATGCCTTTGAAAGGTCTTGGGTAAAAACTGAAAATATACCGATAAATTGTCATCTCTGCTAAAGGAAGTGACGCCCCCCATGTCTCGGACTAGTCTCCTCTGATTGGCTCACAGGCCTCAGAGCTCTGCAGGTTGACTCTCTTTGTTTTTCTGTCGTTCTTCCATCAGTATCAGGAGCTGAGGATGAAATGACGTCATCATCGCCGTGGTGACAGCGGAACAGGGCCTGATCATGGGAGACAGGAGGAGGTCAATGAAGTTAACTTAACGTGAATGCACACCTAAAAGACAGGTGCTGGTCATGACAAATTGAATAAAAAAACTTTTTTTTTAAAATGACCGCACAATGAAAGCTTACTTGATATATACAGAAAGTGTAGCTGACATTTTGACCCCCCGTCTTCTTCGAGGAAAGTAAGATAAATTGTTTGTAGCCAGCAAAGATTAAAGCCTCACAACTCACAGATCAGTGACATCAACAATAAATTAACAGAGATGTTTCTAAATTAACATCCTGGCCAACCTTAGTGCAACCTCCATTGCACATTAAATCACACACAGAGACAATCAAAAACATCATTCCAAAGGTCAGACACCATCCACTATGTAAAAGAAAACACCAAAATATATCAAAAATAGGAAAAAAACAAACATCCCTCTTCAAAGACATGTCATCAAGACTATGCCTTTTAAGCCACATCTGTAAAAGTGTATATATATATTAATGTCTAAATAGCAAAAAGTACCTTTAAATTGATCATCAATATGGAATATTCTAAATGAATATAACATATCGATCCTAAGAGTATACATTTTAGAGCACATTCTTAAAATACAAATCTATTGGATACAGACCAGGCAAAATCATTCAAAAAACCAAATTCTGGATACAAGTATTATGGATCCATATCATATTCAGTTTAATGAAGTCATGTTTTTTGAATGGGTGATGTTTTTGATTGTCTCTATATGTGATTTAAATGTGCCATGGAGGTTGCTCTGAGGTTGACCACGAACTGTTAATTTAATGATGACATCACTGATCATAGCTTGCTCTCAGGTGTGAAATATGAGCACATTAATGTTTGATTGCCACAAGTAATTTATCTTACTTGCCTTAAAGAAGGCCAGTGGGTCGAAACGTCGGTTACACTTTCTAAATATATCACGTAAGCTTTCAGTGTCCAGTCATTTTTTTCATTTTTGAGACAGGAGGAGGTCATCATGTGGCGAAACCTGTCCAAGTATGCCCTCATCTTCCTCTTCCTAGCTCTGTCTGGACTCATCTTCCTGCTGCGCAACATCCACACTGTGGAGGTGAGGAGAGAAGCAATTTACACATGACTTTAATAGATGTTTTCTCAGTGACCATTCTATAGGTGTGAAGATGCCATGTAGAGCCAATCAGACAGAGAGAAACTGTATCAAAAAAGTGCAGGAGGACAGAAAACTTTTGTGATTTGATGCCCTTCTTTGTCTTATTGTAAACTCTGTATCTTTGGATTATTGGCTGGATAAAACAAGTAAAGTGATGACATGACCATTGCCTATAATAACATGTAATTGGCATTTTTCACTAGTTTTAATGGATCAATAGAGCAAATTTGTTGATGAATCAATTACTAATTAAAATAATCATTAGTGCAGCCCTAACAATTACACCAGGTAAATTATATTTGTACTTAAATAAACAAGATCGATCTCAAGATGTATTTGATATTTTGTTTCTTTGTATTTGGTTCCATTATTGTTGCAATACTCCCCAAAGCCTCTGTCAATGTATTAACATCTATATTACATCCAGTTACATTTATACTGTATTGTGCCCTTTTATGCATTTTTATATGCTACTCACAGGCTGATCTCCTCCATCTCTTAACTTTTGTTTTCTTAGTCAGTGAACTCTCCTCATTTTCTCTTCAGAACTGGAATCGCCACATGATTTTAGCCTCCTACCAGCTACACAGGAGGATCCTATCATCCTTCCTCCCAGAGAATCTCCCCACTTTTTATCACAACAGCACATACTGTGCTCATCTGGGCCAGAAACCCTCCCCTGAAGATGAACTGGAAGAGCGCTACCTGTTGGACTCTATCACCTGGCCCGGGCCTCCGGCTCCCTCTACACCAACAGTCCTGCGCCAAACAAGTGACCCTGTGCACAGCCTATTTGCCATTCTTCCCTCAAATGAAGGAAGGGAATGGCATGTGGGCGACCAGCTGGAGGCGCTTGTTCAAATGCACGACTTCCAGGGTCGTCCCAAGCACTACGGCGGCGATTTCCTTGTGGCCAGATTGCACTCTCCCGAGCTCAGAGCAGGTGTAGCAGGTAAAGTGCTGGACCACAAAAATGGATTTTATTCTGCTCTGTTCCCACTCCTCTGGGTGGGATCTGCATGGGTTGAGATTACGTTAGTGCACCCAAGCGAGGCCATTACTGTGCTGCGACGATTAAGGGAAGAACGACCCGATCGGGTGTTTTTCAAGAGCTTGTTCCGCTTGGGCTTCCTGTCTGAAACCACGGTGTGCAACATGTGCTTGCCTCCTGACCAGCAGCCTCTGTGCAACTACACAGACCTTTACACTGGGGAGCCCTGGTACTGCTACAAGCCTAAGATGCTCAGCTGTGACACCAGAATCAACCACGCCAAAGGAGGCTACCTAAAACACCTCATCACCAACAAAGAAGCACTGCTCTTCCAGAGGTTTGTCGTGTTACAGAAAGAGACATTTATACTGTAATTGGACACATTTGTTTTATCAAAGGATACATCTGGTCACATTTTCTCTCTTTCTTACTGTAAACAAATCACATGAAAGGACCCAAAACACACAGTAATCTCATCCTGCTAACAAATGTTTTCTGTGTAACCAAAGCCTGATATCCAGAAACTATTAAAACACATAAATAAGGCACATCATGAAAGTGCACGACATGTTCCTTCATTAAGTCAGTCTCACATAGATTGTTCTGCCATTGTAAATAATCAGTAGCACATCAAATGTGTATTAATTCATGGCTGAAACAAATATATGGTCGACTCCAATTTGAGTAGTTTTCTAAAAACCGCAGTACCCATCAGTTTTAATATAGAGAAAAAATGTTTGTGTGACCTGGTTTTGCTCATTAGTAGGAGCCAATGGCTATGTGGCTAAGGAAGTCTTATTGAGTCAGTTTAAAATGTTGGTTTTTTATAAATGATCATAAACTTTGTCCTTTAACAATGTACAGTTTTTTTTTTATCTTAGTGGTGTAAACATCAAAATTCAAATACATGCTTCAGGACCAGAGAGAATCAACGTTCTGCCTCAAAGGAAAGGTAAACCGGCAGAGTAGTGTTTGTGGCATTTCAGTTTCTGCATGCTTTCTTTTAGTCCACTAATTCATTCTGTCTGCAACATATCTTGCTTTGTGTCAGATAAAATAAACGAGGAAAGCAGCAGTATAAAACCAGACCCTGTATCGCCCTCTGGATATTACTACGAGGACATGTGGAGGCCGTTAAATGGCTTTACAATGCGCCAGTTCAGTGAATCATCTGCCATCATTCAGTGTTTGAAGAACAAGGTGGTTAACATGTACGGAGACTCCACCGTCCGGCAGTGGTTTGAGTACTTCATTGGTCTTGTACCAGGTGAGGGTAGTCTGTCATCTTTGATTTTTCCACTCTGCATGTTTCCCACTGTAACATTGGTTTATTTTCACTCTCCCCAGAATTGAAGAAGTTCAACTTACACAGTCCCAAAAATGTCGGGCCCTTCATGGCAGTGGACAGCACTCATAATATTCTCTTGAAGTACCGCTGCCACGGGCCACCCATCCGATTCTCCACCGTCATGTCCAATGAGTTGAGATACATTTCAAATGAGCTGGATGGCCTCTCTGGTGGCCCTAACACCGTTGTGGTCCTCAGCATCTGGGCCCACTTCAGCACATTTCCTGTGGAGGTATACATACGACGACTACGTCACATCCGGCGGGCGCTGGTACGACTTCTGGATCGAGCGCCAGGGACACATGTCGTGATCCGCTCAGCAAACCTCCAAGCCTTGGACCAGGAAGTGAGCCTGTACAACAGTGACTGGTACTCCCTGCAGCTGGATGAGGTGCTCAGGGCCATGTTCAAGGGAATGAATGTTCTGCTGGTGGACGCTTGGCAAATGAGTTTAGCACACCACCTTCCCCACGCCCTCCATCCACCTCCAGTCATAGTCAAGAACATGATAGACATGCTTCTGTCTTATGTTTGCCCAGAGAAGAAAAAGAGCCAACAGACATAGAAGAAGAGTGACAACAAAGGAGATGGAGGAGTTCACTTTGTGAATCCACCCATCTGTTAACTCCAAACACTCACTCCTTTGTTCAGCTTTTTTATGAACAAGTATTCTCCAAAGGTGCATACCCTTTAAGTACTGAGAGATCTGCCAGACTGCTAGCCCTGATCTTTTTGAATTTTGAACCCCACAAACCTTATTCCACTCCAGGACTGACAAACACTTTGCAGCAGTGATTGTTACAGTCCATTTGTATTTCTTGTTTTACCAAATTTTGTTTTTACCTTTTGCAAAACTAACCAACAAATATGTACATAAAATCATTTAATAATCATTTTCCTCAGTGTTAAAAACATGTTCCCACGCTCTTAGCCAAGGTACTAGATGCCCACTACGGCCTCTTGTCAATGTGCGTAATTTATCATTCTGTGTAAAATGACAATTGAAATACAGTGTTCCTTGTATGTATTGCAAACTGTGGACTACTATGTACGTTTACTACAGTGCAGTTGAATTCTAAATCTATCATTGCCTCATTAGATTTATATTTTAAAACATTGCTTTGAGGATCATAACTCATTACACCGAACAAAAGGTTATGATATAAACAGGATTTAAAGAATAGGACAGCTACAGTCAACTATTTCAGCAACCATGACTTAAATATTTGAGGAATATTTTGTCACCTATTATATCCTCAGACGTTCCTTTATAGACATGGCTGCTCCTCCACTTTGTTTCATTTGACTTATCAGATGACGCCTCTGACAGATCTGGTTTGGTGGTGTGTGTACATCTGACTCTTGACCTTTACACGTCAGAATTTTGAGGATTTTTTTCAGTGGCCCTAAGCCTGCAATAGGTTTCTGACTTTTTTGTCCCCTATATTCAGTTTCAGTTTCAGTTTTATGGGGACATCTGAGGGTTAATCTACCATGAACAAATACTGTATGTTGTCACATGTTCATCGCAGGACGGCTACTCGGTGAGAGTTATCAGGTCTGTGTGATACAAAGAGATAATGTGCCTATTTTGTATCATCTTCTATTTCTGACAGTTATCAGTGTTCAATGAGAATTTCTACAAGCAGATTTGCCGTCTTGCATTTGCTATTGTCAAATGTGTGTTTTTGACTGACATTGTAAAAAGAAACACTTCATGACAGTTTAGAGCCATTACCACATTATGTCAGAATTTAAAGTGCAGGATCCTACATGCAGTGTTTAAACACACCGAGAAAAAAAGGTCAGGTGAGAGTATTATAATAATAAAGCTATAAATATCAAAGCAAAACCCATATAAGTGCCTCACTTTTTCTGGTGGCTGAACTGCATGGATGTTTACCAGAATACTGCATCACATATTAAAAACAGATGGCCCTGGTATTATATTCTATTGGAACCATAACTGTACACTCTAGATGTAACTGTCAAATTGCTGAAAATTGACAAAATGCAATGAATCACATTTGAATGATTTTATTTAAAAAGTTTGTTCTCTTTGAAAACTTAAAGCATAGCTCAGTGCTAAAGCCTGCAGGGCATCATGTGGTCTCAGAGCAAAACTTAGGAAAACAGAGAAAGCTCTGTACAAAACGAAAAAGGAACACGCCACTATATAACAAAAAAAACATCCTGATGATGACAAACAGTTTCTCTGAGCACATATTCATAAAAACACTTGTCTCCCAGAGTAGTCCTGGAGTATTTTCAGTCCTGTGGGCACGTCAAAATGTGCACACATCGATAGGAGTGAGGAAGCGGCAGGAGACAGGGGCCTGTTCCAGAAAGTAGGTTTAGCAAATTGAGGCTTGCAGATTTATTTATAAAACAGCAACCGTGAAAGAGCGCAAGTTGCAAAACAGAGTCGCTAAGTAACATGGTTACATTTTATTAAGATGTAGTTCACTCGTTATGTAGCGACTTTACTTTCCTTCATGAACGATGAGGCTGGAATCCTACACTGTATGTTACATGTATTTATTCATCTGTACTATATATTCATGGGGACAAAGGGCCGATGGCACCAGAAGATGTAATCATACTGATTAAATTCAGGTTTGTTTCTAGACCAAGTCAAAACCAGTAATAATGATTTGCAGGTTTATGCCACTTGTTGGTTACAGCCGCTCAATTGTAGACCTCTATTTACATTTTCAAAACTTGCTCAGAAGCAATTTCTATAAACTTGTTAAACAGTGACCGATACACTGTTAAAATAAGATTACGCAGCCTACACAAAAACTAACTCTTAAACTACAGTATACAACAGGAGTGAGTACATCCATGTGCAATACCACTGAAATGTCAAATGACTCAAAACTATATCACCTCTCAATAACTGCATTATTTCTGATTTGATAAGTGGAGTCCCCAAGTAGAAACGCAGTACAACAGCAGTGAATACACCTGACAGACACGCAAGTTAGAAAACATGTGATCACTTAAACAAAACGTTTTCTCTGACTGCATGCACATGGTTACAAAATGACCTGTGAACACCAGAACTTTCTCAGTTTGGGACCTATGGGCTGTCTGTCTGCTGCCAGAGGAACTGAACTGAATCCAGTATGTGCTTTGATGTGGACTGTATGACTGAGGAAATCAAAGTTAGTTTTTTTTTTTAAGGCTCAGCACGAGTCTGAAAAAAAACTCGGGGTTCGTTGAGGAGACAACACCAGCGAACAGGTTTTAACATTACCACAGGAACAGGGTTAAAGTAATCTCTATTTGTGGATCTGAAAAATCAGCATTGGCCTAACCTTGGGGTTATTGAGTTTTTACTAAACCGGCTTTCTGGAAACACCCCCAGGTCACCGACAAATGCAGGTTTTAACTCGTAATATGGAGCTGTGCTGTCCTGAGGTCAAAGAGAAAGAGGCACTGAGAGTATCTGTTAGTTTTCTTTTTTTAAAGCTTCAAAATAAATCCTTGTCGTGTTACAGAGGGCATGACATGACAACTGATATCTGGTGTTGCTGGGCAGCTATAATTTTTTTTTCCCCCCTCAGTCAGGCCATCAAAAAAAAAAAAAAAAAAAGGAGTAGTGCTGCAAGATAAAAACAATTTGTACACAAAAAGGGTGACATAAATGATCCTGAACATGCACAGTATTATGCAATGTGTTGTTGGCTTATTATTGGACATCTACCTCAACGTAAGCACTTTGTGCTGCATGCTGAATTGTTAGATTCATTTGAGAACAGACCAGAAACATGTCAATATTTATAGAAACAATGCTTTTTAACAAACAAACAGCTAAAAACAACTAAAAGAGAATCAGTAGCAAAGTTTTTGGATATAGGCTTTGCAGAGCTTGTATGTGACGCACCAGCAGCATATGAAGTTTAGGCAGTCAGACAGTGAAGATCACACATCCTGGACCTTCATGGCCTCCTGTGGCCAGGTGTATGTGTCCAGAGTGAAGGAGTCGTAATCAGGACTGTAGATGTGAGACAGCACAAATGCCTCCTTGTCTTTAGGCTCAGGGTACAATGAAGCAATGTTGTGTTTGTATGCATAGTCGACAATCTGGCAGAAGGACATGAGAGAAAGTGATAAAAAAAAGACTGTACAGTGTATCAGCTATGAGGTATGTTTTGTTTTTATCTAATATATTCATTATATTTTAATACATTTCACTGATGTGGCGTAATTAGACAGCACTCTGCCAGCAGCTACCCCATAATGCCATTACACCTAAAAGCAATATTCCCATGATAGTTAGCCCACCATAACATGAGCTGTGTGTCTGACTGAGTGGAGCTTATACGCACAAGGTGCAGGTCAGACGGGAGGATAAAGCCTGTGCTCTGACTGCATTCACATAAAATCCTACCTGCTGGGTTGTGCGGAGGTGTGGCCATATTTATTTGCGCTTTGGAACATAACTGCGGTAAAACAATCAGATGTTTTATTTCTTGGATTCACTGCATTGTTTTGCTAGCACCATTCCCTCTTTTCATCCACATGCTAGATCACTGGAACACTGCTCGCTCTCTCAGAGCAGATTTGGAACACAGGGAGTGAAATCTGGGCTCATTAGGTATGACCTGGATCCCTTCATTCCTACCAATGAGCCACTGAATAGAACATAACTAGAAGATTATCAGGCCTGTGTTGCAGTTGTATTGAGTGTCCAGTGTTGGCCACCATACTGGAAGGGTTTGCCTGAAAACTACAGTGTGAATCAGCCCAATCTCACAATGATGAAAATCCTTAAAACGTTCCTGCAGCCAAGTGATGTTACAGATCAGCACCAAAATCTAATGGATTGTTCCGTGGGCATACCCTGCCTCTCGAAAAGATTTAATCAAAATCAATTCATTACTTTTTGAGTTATGCTGTAAAAACCAACAAAGAAACAAATGCTAGTAAAAAAAGAACACGACCTCCTGAGGTAATTAATGTGCTGTGTTTCCTGTCTATGCTGTGCTCACAAAGGCAAATTCCTCATGTTTGCTGTAAAGGCAATGAAGTTAATTCAACTCAGATACACACAATAATTTAACAATATTTGAATACAAATGATTACAAAATGATACAATTTATTTTAATAATATAGATTTTAGTGTAAAATGCAATTTAAAAAGTCTCACCAATGGTCTAATAAGTAGACCTTAAAATATATTAAAAGATCAAAATGCTTTTTAAAGTATCAGAACAAAAACATATTCACCTTAAGGTAAGTTGCAAATATCAAAATGTGACTGGACTAAAACTTTCCAAACATTGTAACCAGCCACAAAATCCCAATGTCAACATCTCTGGTGAAGCTTGGGGTATTTCTAGCTTA
>NW_018127979.1:3113492-3120992 GCF_001952655.1 Monopterus albus | reverse complement strand
AATCCATTTTATTGGTTTCATTATTTTCATCATACAGCTTTATGCCACATTAAAAGCCTTTGATGTGACAGTAGATACACTTTGTCAACCAATGAATGGTGAGAACCAACAACCGATGGTGCACTAGGAACAGATGTGACATGTTAAAGAAGATTTAACCTCCCCACAAAAACCAAACAAACAAAAAAAAAACTGCACTTTACTTGTCCAGGGGATTCGTGCGTGTTTCATAACTCTTCATGACACGCAGAACTTGCACATCCTGGGACAGGAAGCAGGGGGGCAGCAGGCCATGGATGCCCAGTTGTAAGCGCTCGTCCAAGGTGAATGCCATTCCCTGGAGGGAGAAGGAGGAGCGGTTAAACAACACTACAATGCCTGAGGAGTTTACAAAAGATTACATACAAAAACTAAATAAGAAATCACACTATCCAGACCACAGCGAGTCATGTGTTAGTCATCACACTGTGAGGTTAGTTCAGACTCGTACCTTTCTGATCTTTATGAATAACTTGCCATTTTTGTATGCAATACAAAGTGAAGTTGCACTGAACTGTCCTACAAATGTTTCAATAACTCAGAGGCCATCCTTTTATTCTGGTGAGCAGCCTTGTACCCTCCTGGTTATGATAAGTGCTGCTACTCCCATCTCCCAAAGAATGACTGGAGGGGAGTGTGGGGTTTAATCTATTTATTTTGCCCAATAGTGTGCAAGCCTGAACTCACTCCCTCATCAGCTCAACTTCTCTTTCCTCCTTTCTGATTAATCTCTTTGTTTCTTCTTGATTTTTGCAACCCAAAGGAAACACTGTCCTCTATTAAACTGGCCTTGTCCGGTCAGTACAGTCCTCTGTGCATGTTTTAAACACACCCTTGTTATAGCTTAATATTCATGTTGGTAGAATCAAGTGTGATGATGTGATATTTGTTGAATCATTAGGCCTATGTTTATAAAAGTTGAAAAAGCTGTATGCATTGGAATTGAAGAGCATTTTGATGATGGATGCTGAATAGCTGAGTAACTTAAAGCTTAGCTTAAAGTTGCAGATGATGGATGCTGAATAGCTGAGTAACACTGTATAGCTTAAAGTTGCCTACTGTATCACAGTGCATCTGGCAGAAGTCACTAAAAGGAGAAACTGTTGATACAATAGTACATAAAATACCAAACACAGAAGAGTCTGTGTAGAGGGATAAACAAATTGGGATGGAAGAGTCTTTCACATGCAAACAGTGTTAACAAATACTGTACATGCACCTTACTGTGAACATGGCCAAAGAGGAAGTCACAGGTTAACAAAATTAAGCTAAAGCTATTAGAGTGAGAGGCATTAAAGGCCCTTAAGGTCACATCCCTACCCAGCATTTGATATTAACCTGGCCTACAAACTACAGTATCAGTCAACACGCAAGGTCAAAGGGAGAGAATGAAAGAAAGTGTGGGAGAGGTGTAAAGTGCCATAAGATTAACCTTTGTAATTGTAATGACTCCAGATCAGACCTTATCATGGATTATCAAACACAGTGAAGAAAAAGGGGAGTCATTCTACATTAGACATGGTGCTGAACTCAGTTTGCAGGTTGGGAGAGAGCAAGAGGTTACTGTAGTGCTCTGGTTATGAATGCATTCCCTATTGTCAGTAAATACAAGTAACATATACACAGAGGGGTTTGGTGATATTCAGCAACACACCAGAGAAATTGTAATCATGCCTACTTTCTCTCGATAGTACAGTGTAATAGTTGTTCAAAAATGCTCCACTTCCTGTCTGTTTGTACTGAGCTGACCTGTGAGTCAGTATGTAATTGCTGACTGGGCATCAGCACTGGAAAGAACTGATCGCGCTGCTATCGGCCTAAATCAAAGCCATAAACTCAGCTAAAGCTTCAGTGTCCATCCTGCTGATCTTGTAGAATAGCCGGGCAGGGAAGAGAAAGTACTCCCTTTTCATTACTTCATGTTCAGTAAACTGCAGTGAAACCACAGATGTTTTTAGATCCCTTCTGGCAAAAAGTATTTTTCGCTAACTCTGAAGGACATACTACTAGGCAATGTGGTACTCCTGTACTGTATACATGCACTTATCTCTGTTTATAGAAGTTCCACCTCCACAGTACATGGTGTGTGGAGATCATTTAGTCTGTAGACAGTTGAGTGAATGCAGTGACAGCACATTTTTAGATTTTGAGGCACTTTGTTGCACAAAGCTGCACATTTTGATAACTAAATTCACATTTTATATTAATGCCACCCATTTGTTAAAAAAACAAAATACTTAGCATGATATTTGTTGAATGCATTCATTAGGGTGCTTGTGCTACATCAGTACCTTTTTTTTAAATTAGTTTTTAACATCAGACATGTGGCAGTGAAGCCATCATTCCCTCTATGAAATGTCTTATATAGCCAATGCTACAGACTTATGCATGGCTAACACATAACCTTATTCACATAATCTACCACCAAGATTATAATCAAGAAAGCCACTAAAATATGACGAGACATGTAGCAGGTCAACATATTATAATCTAACTTGCTAATATACAACTGCCCCAAAACAGGTAGTGAGCATAAATGTATAGACTGATGCAATTTGCTCAATTGTTCAATTACTAGGAGTGATCACACAATGTCCAGTTAGCTACCACATCAACATTACACTAAAAAGTACAACATTCAATTAGAGTTTAAATGGCTAGTTAAGTAATCCATTAGTTCAACAACAAAAGATCAACTGGGTCCAATTTTGATGATTTATTAAACAATTTACTAATTTTTTTAAACCAAAAATAGCTAAATTTAACAAATCCCAGGCTCCTAAATGTTACATTTTTCTGATTTCTTAGTTCTTAATGATAGCAGGCTAAATATAAGACAGAAAAAAATACTTATGATAGTAATCCACTTAAACACACACACACACACACACACACACACACACACACACACACACAAAATCTCTTGTCCAATATTCATAAATGAACACAACACAGGTGGAGGAAGGTATAATAAAAAATTAAGAACAATCTTAATCTTTTTGTGCAAATGTGAATTGGTTGTGGATTTATCGACAGAGTTCCTGAGTTCATAAAAGGAACCAGTCACATCAGCTCACCTTGTTCAGGTGCGGGTTTCTGGTGATGTCATAACCCCGCTTCTTGGTGCTGACGCTGCCCTTTCGGCTTGTTCCGGAGTGGCAGACCCGCACAGGCTGGAAAGAGGGCCTGTCGGCCTTGGGACTCACTGCGGGGTGACCCGAGGAACCGGCGAAGACCCCCACACCACCCGCTGCCGTGCGTCTGCACAGAGACAGTGCGACTCTTCCTGGGAGAGAGTTCATGTTGCCTGCAGACGGCCAGGGAGCAAAAGACAGCACACACTGTGTTTCAATCTAATCCTGCCGGTGGTACGAGTCAAATTACAGTGCAAAAACACGGACGCACGATGTATAAACACCACATGCGCGTGCGCACCACGAGTAATATGCTACTACTAGTTCACCAACTGTCCTCTTGTAAGCGACCTCCAAGTGTGAGAGGTAAATGTGAACCGTTAGAGCTCGAGTCGCCAAATCACAGTGATAAACCATCATAGCTGCCATTCATTTTAATGCAAGGACAAATATACAATCACTAAAGCAATGTTTAAAAGGTGCTGATGTGGAGACAAATCTCCAGCCATTGTATTGTGTGCGGCTGAATTAGCACAGCTAGCTACTGTTAGCTGCCCGCAGGTTTTATCACAGCTGCTAATGCTAGCTAGCTCCTAGCTAATATTCACTGGGGTTTACCTTAAAACGACGTGAAGCTGCTGCGCACCTGACTTCTTTCTTCATAGGAGGTACTTCTTTACCCGCTACTTGTATTAACGTCTTTATCGGTGGATGTGGGGAGGAGCCAGTGTTAACAGCTGATCCAGGTTCCTTTGACCGTGATCAATTCACTTCCCAGTCAGTCACCACCAATCATGCAGGAGCATAGCGGGCTGTAGCTTCTCTCCAATCTACTACTGAACATCTGGACTCAAAACAAGCAATACCAAAATACGCTCTTTTAAATTTACATATTATTCTCCCAGATTTACAAATTGGTCAGATACTTATCAGTGATAGCAAGTGTAATAACAAAATCAAGTCAGCATCAA
The DNA here is from genome assembly GCF_001952655.1 of Monopterus albus. Classification (NCBI taxonomy): domain Eukaryota; kingdom Metazoa; phylum Chordata; class Actinopteri; order Synbranchiformes; family Synbranchidae; genus Monopterus; species Monopterus albus. The sequence continues at coordinate 3,116,848 of NW_018127979.1, read as the reverse complement.
ATCATAGGATAATCTAAAAAAATGTTGTTATGGTCTATAATGTCATAATCATGGGCAAACATCACATTAATGTATATAAATGGAAAAATCAACAACCCTCACAAACTTGTTTTATAAATGAATTTTACAATTTTTAGTTAATACACACTTGCCAGCACCCCCATGTGTCCATTGTCTGACTTGATGTATAGGTCTAAATATACATACATGATGTAGGATACACTAGACTTTTTATTTACATAAGTTTTGTGTATTGTAAAAAAATGACTTGCTGTTGTTGAAATGTATTCAGCTTATTAGGTGATGCCTCATAATGTTCTTACTAAAACTGTAACATGTACTGTACATGACAAAACCATCTGTACAGTGCACTTCACATTAATAGTCCTGGCTCCCTCTGCTGGACTTAAATGTGTCTTCCAGTCAGAGACAATGGACAGTCTGCACCTCTTGATACAGTCATGTCTGGTTTAACCTACTTTGTACCTTGGTGCAAAATATTACACTGATCCATAAAATGTAAATGAATCTATACATAAGTCACGCATGTCTAGTTACAGTGTGTATACTTTTCTACCCTGAAACCAATTTCTTTTTCTTTTCTTTTTTTTGCCAGAAGATTTTGCCCTTGTTATTAACTTACATTAAGATTACCAATTTAAAACCTTGGATTCTGTGAACTCACAACCTACCATACCTTTCCCCACATGGTGAGTTAGTGGGTTAATTTAATCCTTTGAGCCTAGGTTTTCTAAATGACAATTACTTTGTAGTAATTTGGTGAATCACAGCTTTATTTAGAATTATACACACATTTCCATACAACCTTGTGGCTCATTAATTTATCAGTTATCCTTGTAGGTCTGGGGCTACAGGGCAATTACCCACTTTGCCCAGTTGGTAATGTGGAACAGCTTTTTAGTTTAAAGGACCATTTTCTGTTCAGAACTGTTAGATGTTAAATATAATGTTTAAATATGTTAAAAAAAAACACTCCATACTAGCTGCATTCACAAAGGTTTATTGAAAACACATTTCATGACAGCACATCTCTATTCATGTTTGTAACAAAAGCAAACAGTGTAGAGTGAGTGCTTCACATGTGTCCATCTTTCTAGAAATGTCCATGTAGTGTAACTACTATGGAAAAACATTAAAAAGTATGCAGAAAAACCCCTGAAATGATAAAAAAAAAGAAAACTACACACTTAAAATGTTTACAGTGACTAAACAACCTACAAAATCTCAGTATCAAACAATCACCGCGGTGAGAAAACAGTAAATTAGGTGTAATACAACTATTACAAGAATCACACACAATATCTGGCAAAAAGAGATCAGGCTGCATATTATTTGTAGTTCACAGCCTCAACTGAACAGTTTTCTTTATATCCATATCTATCTATCTATATATATATAATATTTTTGTTGCAATTACACACAGTCCATAAAGAATGAACATATATCCATACAATACATTTTCAGGATTCACTACACAACAAAAGCTTTGTTCTTCTAGGCTGACAGATTAAGGTACCTGTTGTTTTGTTTTCATTTTCACCATTCTGGAAACATTAACTGAAATGCTTCAAATGACCACAGTGGTGGCGCTACGGGAGCTTCGGTCCTAAGAAAAAAAGTGACAGAGGTGAAATTAAGTTAAACATAGATGTGATCATTTAACACACACAAGCAGAAGAAAAGACAGAGACAAGGTAGTGCAAAAAGGTGTATAAAAATCAGTAGCCAATACAATATTGTGCTTCTTTGCACAGAAAAACACTATATAAGCCCATTTACGATTACCAAACAAATCAGTTGACATTTCTAGGACCATAGTGTACTGCTGGACGATCAGTGTATTGCATCTTCCAGGGCAACAGCTACGGTGTGTTCTCTATGGGTAAATCCCAATTCCTTTATTTTATGCTTCCTCACTCCTTGACTCTCACTTGACCCAGTCCGCCATCTTAAAGGTTGTCCCAAAGCTTTTATTTTTGCTCTGAGGAGCAAGGAGGCTGCCTGGAGGACCCTTGAGTAAGGATGCATGAAAGTATCCTTCATGGAAGTCTTTTACAGACCAACACACCCCTTTATCAGAAATCAGATGGTGAGTGGATTCCTCAGATGAAGGATCAGAGGAAAGGACATTTCATGTCTTTTAAATCCTTGATTCCTCTCTTTGCATGTCTTTCTTGTATCTTTTTCTCACATCTTATGTGGGGGGAATTAAGACAAGGAAAACATGCAAGTGAGGGAAACATAGATGCAATTAAAGGAACTGGAATTTACCCTCTGTATTAAAAGTACTTGCGTGACCCTTGCCTTTACAGTTGTGTCTACATAGCTTGCGAAGGCTATAAAGTAGGCCTAAGAGTTTACAGCCATGCTAGCAGTTCTGTGAGGCCGCACTGAGGCACTCTAGTGCTTTGAGCTAAATGCTAACCAGTCTATAATATGTCTCAATTCCACACTACATACTAATTCAAAGCAAGTTTTTAGTATGAAGCATGTTCAATCTAAAAAAGTAACCAAAAGCAGACAGTATGCACATTGCCAAGTATGTTCAACAGAAAGTAATGACTGAAATGTCACCAGATGATATGATACAGTAATTTACATATTTGTATGTCATAACAGAACTAGTGTATTTATATATGTCCAAATTAAAACAACAATTAAGTCAAATTAGATGTAACAGACTCTAGCTAATGGTTCCAGAATGTATGTCAGTGTTTGGATCTTACAGAAAGGCGCTGGAACATCTGCCGCCCTTTACTGCAACCAGGCCTGATGTCAATGGAAGAGTAGCTGGGGGGCTCCTCCGGGCAGTCCTTCCATTTACCTCCTTTTCGTCTTTTGAAGTCCTCTTCATCAGAGCTCCAGGTCCTTTTGCGATGCAGTGGAGGAGAATAGCTCCTTCGGGCTGCTTTGCTGTGCAACTCCTCCATCAGATCATCATGTGTATATGGTCTGGACGCGCTTCCTGTCCTCCCAGCTGAGCTTCCTCTCTCATTCCTCACACCCTTGTACGACACTCTTCCTCGCCTGTTATCCCAATCCATGCCATCACTGTAATCATGCAAGACCCTCTGCCGTGGAGGAGAAATATCTCTGTCTCTATACCCACGACTGTCACGTGGGAGACCTTCTCCAGAGTGGTTTGTGCTCCCACTGGACTGGCTGGATATTCTAGGGCCACCCCGTGCTCCATCTCCACCTCCAGGCCCTCTGCGAGAGGAAGAGCTGGGTACATGTTGGATGATAGGAGGCAGGGTGATCACCTTTCTCTCCACCCCTCTCGCTCCCAACTCATCCAGGGCTGACAACATACTTGGGGGCCCAGGTGTGTAGGG
>NW_018127979.1:3096417-3113278 GCF_001952655.1 Monopterus albus | reverse complement strand
TGAGGGTGAGGCTGTAGTGGAGGCATATTCTGGACTACGTGCGAGGCTATTGGAGGTGGCCCTAAATCCAGGTTCCTAACCTGGTTCTCCAGGTAGTCCAACACCTGGTTGTTTCCTTTTATGCTGCTGTGCGCACTGCCATTCACAAGGTGCAGAGGTGGCACAGAGGACTGCTGTTGCTGCAGGACCATGGGTGCCAGCTGCATGGGAGCCATGGCAAAGTTTTGTTTGGCAGAGTGGTCTGAAAATGAGCCTGGAACACCAGTAACAGAAAATGATCAGTTCACAACAGAACTAGGAGAGACATAAACAGTCTTGAGCCTGGTATAATTGATTTTTGGCCACTTGGGGGCAGTGGAAAGTGTAAACATAACACTAATACGTCACCTTATAAAGTTGATGTGTCAAACATCTGGAATACAATGAATAGTCACCTATTTACACATCCAGCAGAAAAGGAGCAACATTATCTTTCATCTGTAGTCATGTTTCCAACCACCTAATGAATGAGTCCAGTAATCACTTTCTTATACATCTCTGTTTAGTCTCTACCAACTCCTGAACAAAATAACCTGACTTTTAGCTGCTAACTTTGTATGTGTGCTGACGCGGTGCAGAGGTGGCAGTGTACAGCCAGAACTGCGAGATTTTTCATCTGCCTGCTGAGGCCAAAAACAATGCTGATACGAGCTGTGAGAGTAAAGTGAGAGTGCTACAAAAGTCAAACAGCTGAATGATACCAAAGGGCTCTGTAGAGCTGAGGGTAAGTTTGTTGATAACTCTCTGTGGTTTTATGAATATGATCAACTCCTTTCATATACAAACAGTTATGTAATCAACAGTTAAAAATATTTTGCTGTCATCAGAGTAGGGGTTACATTTTTACTACAGGGACTTTTCAAAATCATATTTTATCTCTTCTTCTTTTAAAGTTTGATTACTGAATAAAATCTCTAAACAGCATCCTCGTCACAGTCCAGCTGCCATAATCCAGAAAAGAAAAGCCCTGAATGAATCTAAAAGTTGATAAACACATTCAGATTGCCTTCAGTTATGACCCTGTGCTCTCAGTATGTAAGGTGATAGTGCAGGAAATAATGTTCACATAGGTTCAGGCTTTTTGTTTTTTCACTTCAGTGTGTCCTCCCATTTCTGAAACCAAACCAAGCTACACACCCTGGCATTTAACAAAACATTAACAACACATCTTATTGTGCTTTTGTGTCACTCACCTGAATACAGTATGGGGACCCCCTGGGAGGAGGCCTTGGAGCTAATGGGAGCGTAAATGGGTTGACCATTCATCCAAGGAACCATGGCCTTCTGAGCCTCTTGTATCATCCTGTGCTGCATCACGACTGAAACCACAGCAGAGAAGAGAAGGGAGAGGCTTCAGATCTGTTTGTGTAACTCAGCTCAGTGATATTGGTGATGACTCAGTAGATGTTAGTACCACTTCTGTAGCTGAAATCACTCTTGTCAGTGATGTACTGAAGGTTTATGCCCCTATTTTAAATGGAAACGCAAAGACCCAACAAGACCTCACAGACATGTTAGATTGTCAAAGGTGCAGCCCTGTTTTCATTATTACTGTGCTGTTCTGAAAGACATTTTCAGTTCTTTACTGTTCTCTGTGAATATGGGAAGAACATTTGCTTAAAGGTAAAATTTTCATAATAACAGAACTTGATTCCTTAACATGTGGCCAATCCACACTGCGCCGTTCTCTTTTGACGGTGTCATAAAATAAACACTGGGAAGGATTTAGTGTCATCAAAATCCATGGCCTCTCTTGTTAATTTACATAAAAATGATCTTATTGAGCTCCACACAATGCTTTATACAGATTTTAAATTTGTGAAAAAGAGAACTGGTATCAGATCAGTATCAACACACATCTTAAGTTCAGGTATCACAATAAGTATTGCAAGAGGAAAAACTCAGTGATTCAACAAAAATACTTTTCTCAAATGCTGTAAAATGTGATGGTTTCATACAGAGTACTGAGTGTCCTAATGGGCTCATGTGAGCTGTGGTTAAAAAAAAGAAACAAAAAACATCTCTGCTACCTTCTTCTGGGCAGCAGCATGTCTGTGGACAACATGGGCAGCGGACGTAGCAGCAGCATGTCTGCGGGCAGCACTGACAGCAACATATACCAATGAGCATGATGAGCAGGAGGCCACCAAGGATGATAAACAGGACTGTCAGCCAGTCTGAAACAGGAAACCAGAGGCCAAGGAAACCGATATTACTCCTGAAATTTCAGTCTTTCACATTTTCAGGCTCAATGCGACCTCGAGTGCCACAGCTTTGACCAACTGAGGAAACTTACGATACACGATGAGTCTGACTTCACTATCTGAGTCTCCTGCCGTGTCACCGGCAGCATCAATGGAGCAGAAATACACACCGTTATCCCACCACATCACCTCAGTGATGACCAGGTCAGCCTCTGTTGACAGAGATAAATATATATGTATAACATTGTTCTGCTGGGTAATGCAAATATAAACACTTTTCAAACAACACGATGTTCAAGAAAAGCACAAAATCATTTTGTAAACATACAGTACGTTCACAATCCACAGTAACAGCTATCATAAAGGATGAACAGTTGCAGATATATGCAGCCTGAAAATGTTATTAAATCACAAATCAATGCATTAAGTGAAACTGTATCAACAGCTGAGACTGAGAGTGTTACTATGACAGGATCAAACTTACTATTTTGAATGGTAATTTTGCGTTCTCTGTAGTCTACGCCCAGGGAAGGCTCATTGAGGCCCTTCTTCTGGATCACTGTGCGGATTTTGCGCTGCCTGTCTGGGCAGTCATTGGTGGGGTCCTGACCCAGAGCCAGAGAAGCCTGATAGGCTGAGGGAGAAAAAACAAGGTGGGACATGTTCAATTTACTGCATTTTTCATCTGAATCACTGTCAATAGTACTTACTGTAATACTACTCATATTGCCATCATAACTGTGGTACTTTAACTCATTATTTTCAATTTGCCAAAGTGCTGATTATGCTTAAAGCACTGATTATCTATTTGATATTGCAGGGCTGTCTGCTTATTAAACTGCATTGACAAAGCTGAAAAAGTTTTGGCAAAGAAGGAATGTGTGTGGAATAAAAGAGACAATATCTCAGACTCTGAAGGAGGGCACTGTCAAACTGGAGTCCTCTTTGAAACAAGTGCTGTGAATGGCTGAACATGACCATAAAAATACTTATGATGCTGCAGATACTTTAATGCAAGAGCAAACACTGTGACTCATATGTTCATTAAAATGTTTCTTTATTATGACGATTAAAAAAAAAACATTATTCAAGTGGTTTTATGTTTCCCTCAAAACATACGTACTTGCTGTTGCAAACTTGTGGTACAGGGTTGGCAGTTCAAGATGTCAAATTAACAATAATGTGTAAAAAATAGTGAAGATCAATATCTGCAGTTTTGAAAGCTATTCTGTCCATAGCAATAAGGCCAATGAGGGAGGTTATGAAAACTAAAATAAGAATAAAACTACATAACAGAATTCACTCTGACCTTGCTGCCATTTTTATTTTTACCATATCCTGTGGCTGGGCTACATGACTGCACATTAAGGTCTCCTTCCACCAGTAGTCTCACCTGCGGAGTAGTACTCCAGCACTGGGTCTTTACAGAAGGACTTGTACCTCCAGGTGACCAGGACGTCCTGAGCGGTCGCTGAGGTTGAATAGTCACAGCGCAGAATCACAGAGGCGAACAGAGTCGTACGTCTGACTGTCTCTGGAACAATCACCTGGATGGACAGCAGCTCTGATACAAGCAGCAGGAAGTGTGACAGGACATGGAAGGTAAAAAGCAAAACTGGTGACACACAATTAAAAAAAAGCCCCTCTGAATTTATTTCCCAGCTGTGCTCCTGGATGTTGGTTTGATAAGAATGTAACCAGACTGGTTAACACTTTACTCCAGAGGTACTATATCATTAGAAACAATAACACCTGTCAGTCATTATCAGCAATTTAGAGAGAGGAAAAAAGGATGGTGAGCTCTGCTGATTGACAAGATCATTTCACACACGCCTATGGGCAATTTAGAGACACCAGTCAACATAAGCTGCATATCTTTGGGAGGAAGCCGGAGTACCCGGAGAAAACCCACGCAAGCACGGGGAGAACATGCAAACTCCACACAGAAAGGTCCCAGGTGGGGCCCGAACCCGGAACCTTCTCGCTGTGAGGCAACGGTGCTAACAACTGCGCCGCCCAAATATTTCAACTGTACATTATTCTTTTAATTGTAAATAGGGCCACAATTTGCAATTATTTTCTTTCTTAACTGATAAGCAAATTATTTTCTAACTGTCATGATGTGATATATTTAGAAGGCAGATAATGATTTGAATGATAACGCAGTCTACACAGAGTAACTGTGGAGCAGAGTCACGTGACAACAGCGGCCGTCACCCGTTAATACCTGTTGATAATTAACTTGTATTTTTCGACTGTTTGTTTAAGTGGCTTCGCTCCACATTCTTGCCTAAAAACAACATTAAGAAACAAGCTGATTCATGTATTATGTAGAAAAAGATTAAGACTTAAAACTTTAAAGCCTCACCTGTTGGCAGGTGAACCAACAGCAGCGCCATCAGTATCCAATTTCCCATCTCGTTTGCTCTTTATTCTCGCAGAAGCTTCGCTCTCTGTCCCGTGGGCGACTGAAAATCCACCCGAAATCCTGAATATCTGAAGAAGAACGTCAGGTAGGCGCCACTCTGCATAGTAATCCCATTCTCCTCCTAAAACGACACGCCAGACTGTGTTTGTTTTCTCCAGTGAAAGACGACCTTAGAGGAACATCTGTTTGTGGGGGTGGGGTGGACGACCCGCCTCCGTCCAGCTTCAGGTTACTTCACTGACTTCGCCCCTAGTGACAGGTGCAACAAGGAGGAAGAGAAGACGAGCAGGAAGAGCATGCTGCCGTCCACAGCCCTACAAGGTGACGCATTATTCCCTCAAATGTTGAATTCGTATCCTTAAACAATTGTTTTCTCAAAACGACAACTTTGTTTACTTAATACACTCATCTAACTTCAGTAACTTTGAAGATATATGTTCATAAATACACGACAATCATGCAAAATATGATTAAATGTGGATCAAACAGCCCAACAGTACATGAAAGTATAGTAAGTACAGTATATGAAAATATGTATAAACAATAATTCAACGTAATACTGTTGTAGAACAGTACTCCCAAAGTAAATATTTATGAGTTGAGTATTTTTATTTTCAATACTTTTAAATACACTTTGCTCATAACACGTCTGCACTTTTATTTCCTAGAAGAGCACTTTTATTTTGTAACATTGTTGTATATTAAATTACCCAACAGCTATAAAGAAGTTACACCTGCTTACACATTAATACATCAATACTAATGGTAATCCAGTATAATAACACAGGCTTAGTGCAGTTTTTCTATTTTATATAGATTTTACACTGCTGCTACTTTTACTTTTACTTTTAAATACAGGATCTGAATACCTCTTCCTCTACTTTTTGTTTTTGGCTGTGTTTTTTCCTCCTATAGTTAGATAGCAAACTTATTCACAAGTAGTTCACATTTAAGAAAATAGCCTATAGATTAGTTAAATTTTCATAGCGCATTTGCTTTTGCTGATAGTTCACTGATGTTGCTACACAGACAGGACTACAAAAGCTGGTGTTTGCACCTGCATGCCTTTGGTCTACCATAGAATAAAACAAAGAAGTAGTGAAAAGAGTTGAGTTATTGCCCATTATACAGAGATCTTCTAAACTGGCCTGGACATAGTTCAAAGTGGTGTCAGGTGTCTTCGGTCTTATAATCAGTCCTTCAGCCTGTTTGAATGGAGAGTACTCACAGTGCAGTTTGCAGAGAAAGCACCTCACTTTTCTTTCAGTCTTTGTGTAAAGGAAAAAGCCACAGACCCTCAACCGGGCTAGGGATCAAATCCAACAAAAAAACCTTTTAATGTGAGAAAAAATAACAATGACACTTGAAAATTGAATTAACTAGTTACTGATTTATTCATTAGTAAATGTTTTGTTCTTTGCTGTGTTTTTGGTTCAATGCTTGTGCAATGTGAATATTAAGCTGCAGTTACATTTGCATGCCCTCGGCAGTCTGGAAAAAAAGAAACAGTTAAATTAAAAGGAGTGAAGCCTGAATTATCTGAATGTAAATCAAGTAGAGGAGTAGCAGATCAGCTTGTCTGGTGTTCAGTATAAAGTTCACTCTCGGGATGAGTCATGTTTGAACAAGTGCTGGAGCTCTCTGTGCAAGCACATTTACATCTCTAATCCAGGACATAGACCCCACCGAGCTTTGTCACCGACTCAAAAGAGCCTGTCTGAGCTGAACTCAAGTGCTGGTCTCAGCTCATTGAAGTGTGCTTGCATTCCTGTGAAAAACACTGCAAGGATCTCACATCTGTTTGACTCTCTGGTTTTTAAATTCCTTGGTAAATACTTTATATAAACAAGCTGCTTTAGATAAACGATAACGTGCGCTGACTGTGTTGTTCTGTAGCTTGTCAGTAAAGCTCTAGTGTTTATTTACCTGTGTATATTTGATAAGCAGCGCTAAAAAAATAAAGGCTTTCTCCAAGGTACACACTCATTATCAAACACTCAAAGCTCAGATTCTGTGACAGACAATGGAAGTTTTATATCAAAATAAATCTTGTCAAAACAATTGAAATGCAAACATGTGGGCCCAGAGACCTGTTGGCATCATCTGCAGGTTTGATTTGTTCAATTCACATTATGTACAGCATTGTGAGTAGACACACTTTGTGAGTAGACACACTAATTAAAAACAAAAAACTAAATAACCCCCCCCACACACACACACACAAACAAATTCAATTTTATACTTGTAAATAAAACAACTACATTTTGCTATTATTGTGATAGGAAACTTATCTTTGAGTTTAGACTTTTGGAAAACAAGAAAACAAGATAAGCAATGATGTCACCTTGCGCTTTAGGAAATGATGGGGATTTTTTTACTGTACTGATATTTTAAAATTCAAACAGTTGCTCAAGAAAATAATGGCCAGATTATCAAACAATGAAAACAATTGATAGTTGTAGTCCTCGCTCTTTGTGTCGTTTCTTCTGGTCAAGATAATCAAAAACCATTAATGTAAGACAGTGAAAACTTCACCAGATCTTTTTATTCAAAAAGTATTTAGGCAGTGCAATAAAATCTGCTGAACAAATTCAAAGTAAAACACATCCATACAGTACAATATCAGCAACAGACAAAAACAGAAATATGAAGTGAACCTGATTTGCAATGTACTGAGTATGAAGACTGTGACGTCCTTCTCAGTGTTACAGTAAACCACTCTGAAGTTGGCAGCAATTAAAAAACATCTTGGCACCAGTATAAGGAAATCCAGTCACTCAACCCATCAAATTCAGCAAAGAAAACTGATGCACACACCATGCACACATGAACACCTGCACATATACAGAGGTATAATTCATGCACGAGTACATACATCCTGTACTAACAGAAATGACTGCACATGCTACTTCGTGCATATTAATTTCTCATCATCTTTCATCCACCGATGTTTTGTTTTTCAGTGCAGTTATTTCAGTGAGTTCAGTCAGACATCATGCAGCGGGTGGTGGAACAGTTATTCCCCTCCTGTGAGGCAACAGGACGATTTAAACGAACGGACCGGCAGCGTTGTGTGGTCGAGGCGGGCACGCCTTGTCACACTATGAGAGCATCCCTGCTCAGTGCAGTGCTCTGTTAAAGAAATACACCAAGATCCACATGTTAGAGACTTTGCATTCATGCTCATGCGAGTCCAGCCTGAGGCGTCACAGAAATCATGCAGCTCAAGCTGTGTTAGTAACGGCTGCGATGCACAGAGAAAATCCACAATGTTTTCACAAAGCCAGAGAGTAAATATGTGCAACACTGACATGGTTGTAAGCACAGATGGATTATACATGTGGCTTAACATGTAAATGTGATCATTTCAATTGCTCTCATTTAGATTTACACAAAACATGTTACAGCAACCTTCATAAAATCATGTAAAAACTAAGTGATTCAGTGTTAAGACCATAAATCTTGTATGTACATACACAAGAATCAGATTATGCACATAATACTGTAAAACATTTTCAAATGTTTAAATACAAGTTTGGCACCATTCTGTTTTACACTTACTGTTAACAAATGTCATGAAAACAGCAAAACCAAAGTGTACATCACCTGTGAACCAGCAAACAAACTAGTGGCAAACAAGATGTCTCCTCTTGTCTAACATTAGCTTCCTGCACTGATGGAGTGCAGAAAACAGTGATACAATCTGATATGTTTTTAATCTTTTCTGGACAACAATGGGGAGGAATGAGCTACATCAGGCTTCGGGTACACAGGTTATACATTATTCATTGTTAGTTTTGTTCTTTTCATGGGATTTGTTGACAATATGAAAACTAAAGAATATCACAAGACGTATCCTGTAACTATTTACAGGAGGCTTCTTTCCTGAAGAACTGAAGAGGAAGGAAGTCCTCATTGCCGCTACAAGTAACTCACCAGGTTTCGGCTCCTGTCTCTCTCCTCGCTGCCACCCTGTAGCGTATGGGACATTCCTGGCTGGGGGCGGGTGTAAGAGAACGGCCTCATGGCTGATTCAGTGGTGCTGTATCTCTCTGATCTGGGAGCTTCTGCAGTGCGGTGCCGGTCTGTGGTGTGGTCAGCGCTGCGGTGCTGCTCTGCCCCATGCTCAGAGTATGGAGGCAAAGGGTCCTCTTCCTCTGGACGGTTGCTAGGCGACCGGCTGTAGTTACTATGGCTGCCCTGTCCTCTCGAGCTGCCTTTGGAGGGAGTGTCACTGTCCTCATCCATCCTCCTGGCACCTCTGTCCCCTCCCCGCCCCCTTGCCTTGCTCTCCAGCACACTGTTGAGGAAGGTGTCATCGTATCCTCTGTTTTGGGGCGGCCGAGAGGGGTGATCACTGTCCCATGTGTCCCTTCTCTTATGTGCTAAAGGTGAGGGGCTGCGGCGGCCCCAGCCACCATCTTTTTCTCGGTAGAAACGCCTGGGAGGGCTGTAATCGCGTTCATAGACCCAGTTTGGAGGTTCAGCCCGCCGACCACGGGAGCTGTAAGACTGAGCAAATTCCTCCAGTTCATCCAGGGAGCCAGTACGTCCTCTCCTGCTCAGCGTCTTCCTCTGCAGGTGCTCTGAACGGGGGTTCCACCTACAGGGGGAAGATCACTTATCTCAGCACACAATGGTTTTTAAAAATACTTTGACATTTCACATGACAAATTAGAATAGCACAAGGTAAAGTAATCAGTAGTTGTTCTAGCAGTGAGTTGATGAACAAGGTTGCAGTATGGGGTCAGAATGGAGTTATCACTGATGACACAGATGTTGTGAGAGAGTTTGGTGAGGGATTTGGAACCAGTGATCAGACAACAAAGTTCAGTTTGAGAAAGCTGGTTTTCATACATGATTAAGTTTCACTGAATCAGTTGGTCAGGGTGGAGCATGCTGCAGTGGCAATAGATTTGTCGGATATGTACAGTTTGACATAATCAGCACAGCAAAAAACAAAAAAAATGCAGACAATATAGACCTTTTATATGTGTCTGTAAATCTGTATATTGTAGCCTGATTACTGATGGAATTTCCCAGAACAATGTTCTTCTGTGGGCCAATTGAAGATCTAATGAACCTCCTGGAAAACAGTGCATCCTTAGTGGTTTTACCATAGTGTGTGATTCTGTTTACTAAAGGGTTACACCTAACAATATGGGACCTTTCCTTTCTTAACACATAAATACATGCACTGGCACCGTCTGTTATAATCCTACCTTCTGTCTAGTTCATCATCTGAGTGGTTTCCTCTGTCCCACCTGGGCCTTCGACTCTGTGCAGCTGGAGCTGCTCTCACCACTGACTGGTCATCCAGATCTGCGATTGGTGGGAGCGCCTTCATCTGGACTGTCTGATAGGTGTGTCTGAAGTCTGCCCCTCCTTCATGCAGAGAGCTCAGCTCTGATAGGCTGCTGGCTGTTGAGACAGATACACCATGAAAATCACATTTGTATTTTGACCATAAAATCGGTGTGAAATTAAGTCTCACAGTTTTAAAGTTTGTTTTCTGTAACCAAAACTATTACACAACTATAGTCGAATGATGTTGAAATCCTACATTTCGCAGCCAAATGTGGCCAGTAGAAACACAATCTAGTTGCTTGGAATAAAACTGTACATCATCTACTTTCTGGGTTGAGGTAACCATGACTACATGGACATGAACTCTGATTATAACTGTCTGCAAGTTACTGAGGGCATTATTGTCTCATGTGCCACTTCAAACTATTGCCTTAACCCAGTTAGTCTTTTTCCTCATTTTACTGTCCACAAATTTATCCAATTCATTAACAACACTAGTATGCATCTAATAAGAAGTATATTCTGTGTAGCCACAGTCTGATTCATTCACAGTTTATTCCTATACAAATATTTCAAAAACCATTAAAAACACATAAATGAGCCACACTGTTACACTGGGTGACACATTCTTTCATTACAATAAATATGGGAACTGTTTATTTTGTGGCAGTCACACTATTCTGTGACAGTACCTAGCTGTATTAAAAAGTTAGCAAGCCTTAAAAACTGAAACTATATAATTAGGAGCTGTTGTTATAGGTTTATATCATCAGTATGAACAAATTTACTTTGGGTCAAGAGGCAGACTGGGGAAGTGAAAGTACTGAGAGACAGCCCATTTCATACTTGTTAACAATAGCATATATTTCTATCTTTATCTTTAAATGTGTACAAGACAAAGGGCATTTACAGATGTTTCACTGTGTGAAATTAGTATGCAAAAGGTGCATTAAACTACATACACAGAACCCACACCAGTCAAATCAAACATACAGAATATCACATGTATAAGACCATCTCTGGCAATGTTGCAAATCAATCAGCTTTATGGCAATATTAGGTTTGTGATTTATCAGGTGTTTAATCTGATGGATTATAAACTTTGTCTGATTTATTTTATCCAATAACAATTTCTCTGTTGACGTTCCAGATATAAAAAAGATGGAAAATGACTTATCTATGCTGGCCACCCATATACTGGACTCAGCTGTTCTATGTTGGTTGTGTGTGTACTGTATGTGTGTATCTTCACATCTCTTAGTGTAAACAGTTCAAGAAAGAGGGACCCAACATGTTAACCTTGCTTTGGAAATTGAGTGAGCACAGGAAAATGTTATGAACTGAATGTAAGGATTAGATAAAAGCTAGGATTTGTTAATGTACACAAATAACGCACATACAAGAGAACACACATACATACACACTGCCGCACAGATTACAGAAATCAGGCCTAATCTGTGCAGGCTTACGTTTGACTGCAGCCATCTTGGCAGAGGGAAACTGAGCCAGCTCCTTCTCTATGTAGCACAGAACTTTCATTGAGTCCTGGTCTGAGCTGGGTTGCAGTAGGTAACCACTGCACACTGTGGATGTGAACACACACACCCATTCATACACAGACACATAAAGGCATAACCACACACTGACACACACAGATACACCTGAGTGTGTAGGCCATGTTCATAAAGGGCAAACTACCAAACATGTTAATGACAAATTTAATTCACAAACATGTGGCTGACACATTTTTGTATATTCTAATTAGATTAGAGACAAATGTGAGGAAGAGGGATGACAGGTGAAATGAGGGTTGTTTCTGAAGGGACAAAAGAGAGTTACAGAGCACTTTAATACCTTTGCACATGTCAAGCTGTGTTGATAACACTCACCTCCAGTCAGGTTGTTCTCCGCTGAGGGGACAGAGGTGATGTTTGGGTCCACATGGGATGAAGGGGCAAGAGGGACCACAGCAGGGACACCAGGGATGTAGTAGGGATACACAGGAACCTGAGTGGGCTGTCCACCCTTTGCCATCTTCCCTGCCTCATATACTGTGTAGTAGAACAACAAAACACTAAACCCTCCATGCAGAGTCACTGCTGTCAAGTTGCTACTGAGAATGTACATACAGTAAAGAAAGTTATGCTTTTAAGTAAATCATGTAGTTGTTTTTGTTATTTACAGTGTCGGGGGCAGCAGCAGGTGTCAGGACAGCAGCAGCAGCGGACGTAGCAGCAGCAGGAGTGAGGACAACACTGGCACCAGCAGATCCCCAACAACAACAGGAACAAGATACTGCCCAGAACTACAGATCCCACAAATGCCCACTCTGGAATACAGATACAAACACACACACATACACAGATAAATACATATTGTAAAGGATTAAACACTTTGTTCCATCTCCCCTCACAAGATAAATATTTTCAGGAAATCTCCTGATGAAAATCAAGATGCACAACAACCTCCAAAGTCACACAGAAGCTTTGCGCTCTATTTAAAGAGTGACCAGGCTGAGCAGCAGTGACTCATGTGACATTGTACTGACACACTATGGAGTACACTTCTACAACACTGCAGAAAGAGCTTCAAGAATCAGCATCTTTGTGGAACAGAAATAATAATTTAAAAAAAGAAAAATTACTTCATGTGGAACATTTTCTAATTTTCTAAGATTCAGTGGCATAAAACCAGGTTTCTTCCATACAAATATATTGTCCTCAACAAATTAACTGAAGTACAATACAAAATACTTCATAATGTATGCCTCCAGAAACTAATTTATAACTTGGGTTTTGTTTTCATGGTTATGGCCATCATTCCTACTGATGATAAAACATGACGACATAGGTAAAAATAAGTCAGACAGGACAGAAAGCCTGACAAGTCAAAGGTTTTAACAAATGGCTAGGTAAGCTAAACCTTTTTTGGAAGATAAAATGAAGATGAACAGTGACTTTGTTATCCAAACTGCCCTTCCAGCTTCCAGAAGTCCAGCTTCTAACAACACACTTCCTCAGGGTGTGCCCAAAAGCAAAATCCACTCAAAACCCCATGATAAGTCAACACACATCCCCCGTGGAATTTAAAACATGGCCAGGATAAAGAATAAGAATGGTACTGTAAATTTTGCTTCAGTTACCTACTGTATTTGTGCATATTCGTGCTGAGTTAGGCGCCTTTGCAACAAAGCTGTTGGCTGCTGACTGTAAATCCCCATTCTGACAGTAACAAACATCAGTGTCAGCACAAGTTCCTGAACTGAATTTGTTAGTCAAAGAGAGTTTTGATTGGTCAGTTAGATTAAACAAGAAAGTATTAGGGAAGCTAGAAGATGCCAGGCAATGAGACAAACATGCAGGTGAGGTGCCGTACCTGGCATAATCTCCATATCGAACCCAGGTAGGAGATCGCCCTTCTCACCTGTCCTGCCTGCAGAGAGAAGGAGAGCACAGGTGAAGGCCAGCAGAGGAAGCAGGAAGCAAGAGTCAAAAGCTCAGGCAAAGTAGAAAATTTGGTAGCAGAGTGAATGATTAATGGTCATGTACTAATTGAGGAACTGAAGGGACACAATTTTTACACAATTAGCAAACACAGTAATAAAACACTGATGTTTAGTTACTATAGATTAAATGTTCTTGACCACATAAATCTGATTTGATGATTTGGGTATTGCCAATTTTTCTTTTTTTTTGTACATCTATGGTCCTCAGAGGATGAAGACTCTCTGACTCTGAAGTTCCACCGACTTTTAGCACCATTATGAGGTTGACATATGCGGTTTTGAGTGAAATGTGTAAAATATTTGATGGAAAATCTTGAGATTTGGCAAAGACTTTCATGTTCCCCTCAGAATGAAATAAAATGACTTTGGTGCGCCTGCACTTTTCATTTTGTCATCAGGTCACAAATTCCAATTGCCCAGTACTTTGGTTTAAATAGCTGCAAAACTAATTGTTTCCAGCTGAATCAGTTATACTTTGTGTTTAATGCTAATTAGCAAATGCTAGCATGCTAACATGCTAAACTAATATGATGAACATGGTAAACATTACCTGCTAAACACTAGCAGGTTAGCATTGCCACTGTGAGCATGCTACATTAGCATTACAGTCAAAGCAGGATGGTAGAGTCTCCCAAAGCATGACTGCAGACTCACACTCATACGGTTTGGTTCCCTGGGTTTACGCTACTAAAATATGATCCTGTAAAGTAGCTAGCCACATAGGCTCATGTAAGTCATAGTTCAAAGGTCAGAAGTCAAACTTATTTTACTTTGAATCTAATCTTTACAGGAGTCTTCTATGATGAGGTATGCACCAAATGTGCAGCTTTCACAGCACACAAAAGAATTAATGCACATGCTGATAAACATGGTACATGCATTCAAACATACAAACACACACATATCAAGCGATGCCAACAGCGACAGCATGTGAGGACAAAAATGGGGATTTGGAAACTGGGGCACATAGCAATTCTAGGACAGTAATTTACCATGGGAGCTCACCAAAAAAGTTGTATGGCTATGAAACAATACCTCTTTTGTGTTTCATATACAAGATAAACATGTCAAAATAGAGGAAACAAAAAACTGAAAGCATTTAGAAAACTGGAAAATACAGAAAAGAAAAAGGAGTGTAACAGGTGTGACACACTACTGCAGGTGTTTTTAATATGTGTTTATGAGGAGGTGATAAGACACTATAATTATAATAAAACCAGTCACTGTCTGACTACAGGGTAGGTTTAACAGACACTGTCAGACAGGCTCCAGTGTGTCCAGACTATGGTGTTACTATGGAGGAAAAAAAAACAGCATACTCCAAAGATTGCTACCCTAGCACACTCATCTACATACCATGATGCTCAGTAACGCTGAGTAACCTGAGAGAGCCAAGAAGGTATGCAGCCCTGAGAGGGAGCAAGGCAGTGAAAGATGCAGAGAAACACTGAAGGTCAGGGAACAGTAATGGAGCAGTGCAGGAGACTTTCCAAGACAAAGGGGAGAGGAATGGGAGTGAATCAACCCAAAAGAAAAATTAACCAGAGATTAGGGAGAAGAAACAGCACAACCTGTTGCGACTCAATTGTAGGACTCTCTTATTTTTAATCCAAATAGACAACTTGTGTTTTTATGGAAGGTCATGTGCCAGACATTTTAGGTTATATATAAAGATGGTCAGTAACATGCTAATTAGTAGTTTTAGAGGTGGTGTAGGGCAAATTTGGCTACCTTTAGACAGCGTTTTCCAATGTTTATGCTAAGACAAGATAACCAGCTTCTGGCTATAGCTTTGTGTTTATCGCACTGACACGACAGCAGTATCAGTCTTTCAACAAGACAGTATGACATAGGCAATTCCTATACAAGTAGTTTTACACACTATTTTTAGCTTCTTTAATGCAACATGGCAAAGCTAAATAAAAACCCAGTATAGTCTTGTTATTCTCACAAGCTCAAGTCCCACCCTCCTCTCTCCTTTGAGCTGATTATAATCAGATTAGTGCTCAGTGGAGGAAGGCTGTATGAATGCTGTAATGTAACATGAACATCAGGTCAGTCAAACTTCAAGGAAAAAAAAAACATGCTGGGTAACTTTCATATCACGCTGTTGTGAGAGTTTAGCCTGGTTTCTACATCTCTGTCTCTTCATGTCTAAACCAGCAGCGACCCTTAACATGCTCCAGTCTCTTATTAAAAAAAAAAAAAAGCACGTTGCCATGGTAACATCTTAAGGGGTGCCTTTACCTTCAATAGCCTCAATAATTTCTCTCCTGACTGGACATGCTACTCCAATTTTCACTGACAGGAAATGGTGAATCTCTGACCTTTAGCACTGAAATATTAGCCTTGTATAATCATTAATCAGCAACAGACACACTGCAATGAACAAACACAATAATATACCCTATTGTGCATCTGCAAACATGATCCCATTTTGTCTTCTGACATACAGCACATAGCAACTAAGTGTCTTAAGATGAACCTAAAGTACAGTGCAGCCAAGTCCACGTCAGGCTTCTAAAGTGTATAGCTGGATAAACAATAGAATCTGTCATGGAGGACCTTGCAAAGAGGCAAACACTATGCGGCTGTCTCCATGGAAGCTGTGTATGGACACTTGGGAATGCAGGCAACAAAAAGCCATTCCTTCCTTTCCATACAAAAAAAGACACTTTACTGAACTTGGTATGCAAACAAATATGTAAATAAAGAAAACTGTAGCTGTTATGTCATTACTTAGAGGAAAGTAAGCATAGGCATACCGAGCACCAGTAACTCCAGCTGGCCCTCATTCTTCCCCTCCAGATCATTAGCAATAATGACTTTACAGAAGTACACTCCGCTGTCGCCCCACTCCAGCTTCCCGATCCTCAGGTCTGCTCCTGCAAAGACACAAGAAACAAGATTAGATGCACTGTGAGAGGCGAGAGTTTAATCACTAAACTGATAAATCCAAACTGATCCTCCACAGAACATCACTTACATTTAATGAGATTTGAGTTAGAATGTTAAAGAGCAAACACTATAAAATTAGGCCATTTTTGTGGTCAGTAAATCATCATCTATTACTCACTTGCCCAGCTATTTTATGGTGCTCCATTTCCAGCCAGCTGAGGGCCAGCTGGAGTTACTGGTGCTCGGTATGCCTATGCAATTTCCGGGTTGCAAGCGAGAGCAGACGTCTTTACTGCTCCTCTTGTCTGTTCTACGATTTTTCACATCTTCTACATTTTCAAGTCTTTGAACAAATTCTACAACTATTAAAATGCCTCCAAGAGGGAAAAGAGCTAATAAATCAGAAGCGAATGAGGATGTTGAAGCAGAAGAGGATTATATTTCAGCGGCGCAAGTAACAGAGATGTTGAGTCAGCAGAA
>NW_018127979.1:3066710-3092619 GCF_001952655.1 Monopterus albus | reverse complement strand
TACTGCTTGCAAACCAATGATGGTAAGATGATGTCATGGGGTAGGACTGGATAAGTCTGACTTCTTCCTACTCCATTTAAGCATGTACTAAGTATTAGCAAATTGATATTGGATTATGTGTACAATTATGTGTGTTGACATATCAACTGTCTTTACATGCTTGAAAGAATAAATCAAATCAAATCAAATGTAGTGACCTGACTTTTTTCCGGACACTAAATGCAAAATGATTCTCTGAATATTTAATCATAGGTGCGGGTGCAGAACACACTGACATCTATGTATTCTTCTTGAATACACCGGCATACCTGCAATCTGACACTTTGCACTAAGTAAAACATTTTTATGGTAATTATATTAATTTGTGATTAATCTGTTGTTTACTTTTTAGATATGGAAAATAAGGAAATTGTGACATGAACCCATCACAGTTCTACAGAGACCGAGATGATGTCCTAAAGTTGTTTCTTGGTTTTCAGTTCACAGTGAAATAAATGTAGTAAAAGCAGCGCATCTTAACATAGGAGACATTTAACCCAACAAATGTACTGTATGACATTTATCTTGGATAAATTACTTGGATGAACAATCAATTCTTAAAATATTAACTGATTAAGCTACTAATTGTTTCAACATTAACTAAACTTTTGCATTTTTCCAAAGTTGGAATAAAACAAAACACATAATATTTAAAAGTGACAAAAAAATACTGTTAAACATATTACAGCTAGATGTTTAATGCAGACAACATAGATTCATACATCATGTTATTGAACCTTTCTTCATTGCTGTCTTCATTGAGTACAGGATGGTGTTGTTGAATGGGGTTTGTTCTACTGATGCATTTGGACAGAGCACAGGTGTTTTGTCTTGATAAGGCCTCAGGTTTAAAAGGAGCCTATAAATGATTGGGGTGAGACCAGGAGGTGATGATTGTGCGTGTGTGTGTATGTATGTGCAACACCTGCTTTATTGTAACACAGACAAAAGATGTCCATTTAGAGAACAGGAAACACAAAGTACACTCAGCTCTGTTTCCTGCAAACAGCACTGGTCAAAGCTGCAGAAGCTCTTTCTTCTTAATTCATATCTTTGTCATAGAGTATAAGAATGATCACATTACCGTTTATGATGCTGATGTCTCTGCCTTTGTAGTACTCAGCCAGTGTCATGGAGGCTCCCTGCGCCGACGCCACAACCCGAACAGTGCGGCTGCTGTCAGAGCACTCCAGGTGGGATGTGGCTCCTAGCTCGGAGGCATGGATGCCCAGTTTCTCTGAAAGCGTGAAAGACTCTCGTGTGCGGTCTCGACAGTAGGACTTGTACCACCACTGCACCACCGGGGTCTGGGTGGAGGCCGTCTGGTACTGACATGGGAGGACCACGGACTGGAAGAGCATGGCAAGCCTCTGCTTCTCCCGCACAATGACATTCACACCATCACACACACACACTGACACAGTCGAAACAAACAAGGAAAGAATGTGGCAATAAGTGCTGCAGTAAAGTGAAATTTTCAAGAGTGTCATGCAAATGATACTGTCCAGCAACACTGACAAACCCCATGTTCACCTACTTAACATGCAGTAATGAAAACCAGACACCCTCAAAGTTTATTCTCTCATTTTACACCACAAGGAAAAAAGCTTGTCCCAAGATTATGATCAGAGGGGCACTAGGTTTAGCTACCAACAGTTATTTTCACACATTATTATGTCCATTATTTTTTCAATTCATTATATAAACTATAAAATGCCATCAAATAATGAAAAACAATCCAACCATCACTTTCCAGCCCTACGTTGTCAGTTTATGAAGTACACCAAGGTAAAACAAATGCAGCCTAAATCAACAGTCCTGCAACAAATCTTTCATAATTATTACAGTGTTCATTTTTTTGATTAAAGGTTTGATTCATATTTCAAGGTTTTCCAGTCTGGCTTGATAAAATACTCACCTGCTGCTATTATTATTAAATACATTACAACAGCTGTTGGGTGCTGTAGTAGTTCCTCCTCTTCATTGTGGCAATGAAGTGATCCCTTTCTAATGTGATGCTAATGTAAGTAATGGGGGTCCTCATTCTGTACAAAAATGACTGAAATTCAGTCAAACATAAAATCCTCTTATTATATAATTTCACCTTTTGTTCCCCTAGACAGCGATCCCTTGCTGAGACTGGATGGAGAAGTAGGAAAATTAAATTCTGAGCCTTCATGTTAACCTAAGGGGTCAGTTAAATTTTAAAATTCATGCTATACGTACAACCAAAAAAAGATTTTGTATTTCCATAAGTGAGGTAAAACTATGGAATAATTTAAGTGTAGACATAAAAAATAGTAATAGAATTGACGAGTTTAAACATAAATATAAAGGTATGTGTCAATCAAGATATATGCAAGAACAGGCTCAATGTTTAATTACATGGACAATTGTGGGTGTGGTGTACATTTTGTGATAATTCTTTAGTATATTACTTGTGTGATGTAAGAATGTTAACACTGTTATCTTTTTTTTAGTATATGTGTGTGATGTAAGTGGGTAGAAGTGAATCATTTACTGCTTGCAAACCAATGATGGTAAGATGATGTCACGGGGTAGGACTGGATAAGTCTGACTTCTTCCTACTCCATTCAAGCATGTACTAGGTATAAGCAAATTGATATTGGATTATGTGTACAATTATGTGTGTTGACATAACTGTTTTTACATGCTTGAAAGAATAAATCAAATCAAATCAAACCTTTGCTGAACTTTAGAAAACATTTTTGCACAAAAGATTTTGTCCCCACTGCTAAAACATGGGGTGGACAAAGTTTTCAAGGACTGTTGCACTAGACTGCATTTGTTTTATCTGAGTGTACACGCAGTGATAACTGGCATCGGAGTGTAGACAAAAGTAAGAACAGGATGCATATGATGACATCTCGATTACAGCAGACACAGCTGCATCTTGTCTATATAGGTGATTCATGATGATTCTACACGTGGGACATACAGTAATTTGTGTCAAATCGAACTGGGAGCAGAGACAGAAATTAGTTGTGTGGGAGCTGCTCTGTTGCTCAGTACCAGGGTCAAGCAGGGCAAATTCCATCGTGTGTGTTGGGGGCTGGGGAGGCCTGTGAAGAGGCAGGAGGTTGTCATCAAAGAAGGAGGGGATGGAGTGGTCAGACGCTTGTGGCTGCCTTCTGCTAGTCATGTTAGCTTTAGGTGGGGCAGGAACTCACTCTAAACATCTCTCAGAAGACAGGAAATCAAAACAAAAGCAAGTCCACCCGCCTGCTTCTCCTTAGGGCCAGTAGGAGAACACACCCTGTGTTTTAAATAATTCCTGATAAGCTGATGAATCTATTAGTCTATCAACAGAAAAGAGTTGCATCATTTTGATCAATATTCAGACATAAATGTCAAATCATTTATCATTTCAAATCGAATAATGGACTAATTGTTTCGACTACACTTCATCATTGTGAGTGTTAATAATTCATGAATTTTGTCCTTTTAAAGGTGCAATGAGCCCAGTCAATGAGCATCACTGGGTTTCTGATTTTTCTGATACATTTTAATTGCACGTGTTTATGCAAATGACAAACAGTGATGATGCCGATTAAGTCAAAGGTTTTACAGGATAAAGGAACAAGAGGAGCGTTGATCCAACTCCTAAATTCACACAAAATAGCACTGGTGTTTCCTTTGTTTCTTTTTCATGGACCAGTTCATTGTTAGGGACTCCCCCTCCTCCTGTCCCACTTGAGGAGCTGAGAGGGGGAGCAGGTCACAGACGCCCAACCAATGAGAGCATCTACGCTTTATCCAGCTGAGTGTGAACAGACCAATAAACTTCTAGAGATTTAAACCAAACCGTTACTCTACGAATGCCATCAGTTTTATGTGAGAGGTAGTTCAGAGAAACAAACATGGAAACTGCTGGATGAAACACTGATACATCTCTTAACCACACTTCTTGTGTACGTGAAGTTCCTGTCAGATGTTACTCACTGCAGTTTAATGAGCAGGTTACAGAGACAGCAGGCTTTTTCTCTACCTGTGTACACACTAAAGGCCAAAAGGTTCAAGATAAAACCGTGGTCACAAATGTATTCTAGGTCACAGCTCTGCTGCTGCGTGCTTCCTGGCCACGATCAGACTTTTCCTCTCTAAACCTGTCACATTTCCTGCCTTTACTGTGTCACGCATTCCTTCATACTGAGTCATTTGCTTAATAAAAACTGGGGAAAAGGCAGAAGAATGAAGAATGTTACTGTAATGTAACAACAAACTCAGAAAGTTTGTGAAAGGTGAACATTTATTGTAACATATATACCATCACAGGAATATTTTGAGACCTTGGCTGCACTTTAAGTTACACATTTCCAGCAGCTTGTGCACTATCACACCTAAGGATAGGATGACACTTAAGATTACTTTTTTTTTTTTTTACACCAATTAACCCATAAATTATTATATTCATTTGTTGTTTTGTTTATAAAATCGGTCAGAAAATTATGAAATATATCCCAAGATTTAGTCAAATAGCATCCTGTATTTGACCAGCAGTCTAAAACTGAAAATATTGATTATTATTATTATTATACATGACAAAGAAATCCTTAAATTTGAGAAGCGGAGACTACAGAATATTAGAATTTTTGCTTCAAAAATAAAAATTATTACTTACTTTTCTGTGGATTGATTGTTGAGTAAAGCCTTAACATTGAACACTGTACTCCACAATGTACAATTCTGCATTTATTGAGTAACCTATGGTATATATTGTACAGACTGACCGACTGCAATAGCAAAATGATTAGCCCAGATAGAGAATATTATTATCATATGAGGAGATATACTTTAAAGTAGCCTACAATCAATACAATATGAACACTACACAACACAGAATGGTGATTGACCCATAAAGCCCTTAAAGTGTATTTAATTAGTTAAAAACGGGGCAAACCATTATTATGGTTAATACAATCCATCTCATTTAATTCGTACAAATAAAATATGTCACATAAAACTATAAAGAGAAGCACTTATGCCGAAACCACGGTGCTGTTTTCCTGGGATAAACCACAGATTTTCATAGGACCAACCTGCTGCGTTACTGTCGTAAACATGGCATGTTTTAGTGAAGATAGGACATTTCAGTGAAGGGTATTTGACTTACCTGATGCGCCCAGTAAAACGGCCAACTGGTAAAAGTTCATTATATTGCCCGTTCTATAGTGAAGTGCAGTTTATCCGCATGTTGGTCGTTTCGTAGTCCGCTAACTGCTGCAAACAGGTTGCGTCTAACGGGACTGTACCACTTCATACAGAGGTGAGTCCCGGAAACAAAGACAATCCTGAACTGGAATACTTCTCGGCTGGTGTGTGTATTAAACATACGGCTAAGGTCACCGCCGTTGCCTCCTTAGTTTATCTTCTGGAATCTAATTCCGTTTTTCTGTGAAGACTGTAGCAGCAGAGTCTGCCGACAGAGAGAGGGCTGCCCGCTGTGAATGTGGAGAAGGGAGGAGGCAGCTTGTTGATGAAGCCTGGCCACTTGGCTGTGAGATTTCAGGGACAAACGGGTCCTGGAGGGAACCAAAAAGTACAAGAAACACAGGCCATAACAGCAGAGCTCTGAGGAGCTGGCATCAGAAACCTTACAAGAAGGGCTGCAGTAGACTATTTAACTAATTGTTATGGTAGTCCCCCCTCACCAGGAGGGTGAGGGAGGACTGAGGTTGGACTCAAGTCAAACATGACGGCTGCAGGTAAATAAAGTGAACACAAAGTATCTTAAGAACATAGCATGGGAAGGTACGGTACTTGGATATGTATGATGTGTAGTGTAGTGTAGTGTAGTGTAAATGAGCGTAGCTCGTAGGTAGTGTGGTAGAGTCAAGCCAAAACGCACAGTGTCTGTCAGCGTAGCATTCTACCAACATGTACAGTCCGCGTTACTATGTTAATGTTCTGGCCCAGACGGAGCATCTGCCAGAAGTTTATATAAGGAGGAGGAGAGGCAGCGCCCGCCGAGCGGCCATGACACTAATTGTCTCTTTTCAGTTAGAATTCACACAAGAACAGCAAGGATGTTTACAAAAAAACAGCAAGAGGAGCTGGGAGAGAGAGGAAAATTATTAAAATGCTATGGCAGAATGCATAAAGTAGAAAGGTTAAGATAATCATAAGATGATTTGTGTGCGTGTTCTCTTTGAAATAATCATTAGTGAATATGTAAGAAAAATGTGAAATGATTGTATTGAAAGAATGGAGAGAAGTGATTTTACATCTAAAGAGTGAAAAATGCAGAATCACAGATAAGAGGAAGTAGACACACATCCCCGAAAAGAGGATCTGCAGAAGTGTGTGTATGTCACACAGAGATAGACACACAGTCTGTTAAGAAAGTAAAAATGATGGTTTCAGGCCTAAAAGTAAAGATTTGACTGATAATTAATGTTTGATCAATGTCTAATCAATGATAATTAATGTTTAGTCAAGTAATGTATTCAAAATATAAAGATCAATGTTTTGATTTTAATGCATTGATAGTATTGTGTAAAATCATTGTGTAATCCTGATTGTTCTGTTAAAAGCAATGATGGAATTTTTGGTATTTCAGTCAGATGTGAGTTTCTTGTATCTTTATTAAGCATTAAGATGATAGAGTAATAGAGTCCGAAGCTGGATCACAGTGGGGTGGAGGCCAGTTATGGGCAGTAGACTTGAGCTGTGACATTAAAAATTACTTTAGAA
This sequence comes from Monopterus albus, assembly GCF_001952655.1. Taxonomy (NCBI): domain Eukaryota; kingdom Metazoa; phylum Chordata; class Actinopteri; order Synbranchiformes; family Synbranchidae; genus Monopterus; species Monopterus albus. The sequence goes on along the minus strand of NW_018127979.1, from coordinate 3,085,866 downwards.
GAATATGACTTTGCACGCCAAATAAGGTATTAATTGCAAACTGTGGCATCTGGTTGGATGAGAGGGCAAAGACTACTGACCAGAATCCTTTACAAACCCAGGCAAAAAGAGGGGCAGAGAGCTCTTTCACGGCTGCGGCCGGAGGCTCTGTCTGGTTGGCCGTCTGACTTCCAGGAGACCGAGGACTGCAGAGGGGCAGTCCGGGAAGAGTACCCTGATGCTCTCAGTCAGTCATGCCAGGTGTTCCACTTTGCCCTTTTCTCCAAACAGTTATCATGAATTATATTCAATATTTCCTCCAGAACCTTGACATTAAAATTCCCTCAATATGTATGCTTTTACTGTGAAAAAACAAAGTGTTGAGTTTTGATGAAGGTACAGTACTGTAGCAACAAGTCCTCCAACCTATACAGCCCATAGGGTCCCTTGTCCCTTCCCTCTCATACAACCCATACAAGCATCTCCTGAAATAGCACTCCTATGGCAGAGGGAATTACAAGAATTTCACAAAAAGTAATAGTAACATATGTTGCAACAGCAAGCTTTTGTCATCATGGAAAATTACCCTGAAGGGCATGTGCTAAAATGCATTGATAACATAAAGAAGATCCTTCCATCAAGTCAACTAGTGTTGCCAGAATTTTTTTTATTTCATCTTGAAAAGAGCTATAAACATGACAGCAGACATACCAGAACTCCGTCGATATCGAGATTGCCATTAAGATAATGTTATTATTATGTCATGGTTTAATTATGTTTTGTCACATAGATTACTTGATCGTAATAAACTGCTGGCACAAATGACATATAGAGTCATTTTTTACTGGAGGACAGTCTCAAAAGTATTTTACATCGATCAGAAGCAGAACAAAGAAGAAATGCCTGGAATTAAGAAGACACACTCGGAGCAGCAGACTGTTACTGTACTGATGAATTAGTACTGTGGAAATATAGGCTACTTCAACTACATTTACCATGTAAAGTTTTGTAGTAATTACACCCCTTTCAATGTTTGTGCTTGCCACACCACTATCTACTAATTTAATCCCAAACATTAAAAATGTATGGGTTTTGAGAGTTTACAATTTAATTTTGCTGTGTCTTTTTGATGTCATGTGGTCAATAAGCCAAAACCAGAAACAAATAATAATATATTTCAGTGCATTCAAAGAAAGAAGAAGGGGCATTAAAAGAGGTTCAGTAACAGGAGGTTATCCATATCAGTTTCTGTGGGTTAAGGGTGGTCAATGTAATCCAGCCGATCCCGACTGCCACGGTAACGGTCGCGTTGATCGTCAAGCCGATCCCGACTGCCACCGTAACGGTCGCGTTGATCGTCAAGCCGATCCCGACTGCCACCGTAACGGTCGCGTTGATCGTCAAGACGATCCCGACTGCCACCGTAACGGTCGCGATGATCGTCAAGCCGATCCCGACTGCCACCGTAACGGTCGCGTTGATCGTCAAGCCGATCCCGACTGCCACCGTAACGGTCGCGTTGATCGTCAAGCCGATCCCGACTGCCACCGTAACGGTCGCGCTGATCGTCAAGCCGATCCCGACTGCCACCATAACGATCGCGCTGATCATCTAGGCGATCCCTACTTCCACTGTAATTGTTACATTTATCATCAAGGTGATCACGACTTCCTCGACCATGTTCATCATAAGGTTGCGAGTCGATATTGCTTCCCTTGCCATCATGCTTTTCTTTAGCACTATTAAAACTGTGTTGATCATCCTCTAACACATGTTCAGGTGTTCCTATACTGTAATTGTTTTGAGGAGCAATGTCTCTGTCTTCATTCTGGCTGTGCTGCTCTGTCTTTGACTTGTCATCAAAGTACTGCTCTCCAGTTTCAGGACCATCTTTGTCATTAAACTCCATTTCTGCAGGGGAACTTAGAGACAAACAGGAACAAAATACAGAGAAGAAAAAGAAAATGATGATTGGATGATTTCATTAAAGCAATTATAAACATCATTTAGATGCTAACAATCAATGCACTTACATAATTGGTTTACAGAAACATACAGGACATACCCCTCAGCATACTTGTTCTTTTTATTCTTCTTCCGGCAGCAACAGAATATTATAATCCCCAGAACCAGGAGACCTGCAATGACTCCTCCAATTATAGCTGCACTGGACCCAATATTCATACTGGCTGGGGGAGAAAAAAGGAAAGGCAAGGGGTTTTCACACTACACTTAGTACAGGGCTAGGATCCCTATTTGGCCATGCTTTAGAATAAGCACACACAATGTCATGAGACTGAATTAAATGGGATGGCAAAATTACCAGTATGGTGAGGTTATACTCTTTCATCTCTGATGCTGTGTCCACTACATCCAAAAAGATAAGTTGTATATACAACTGAGTCCTACCTTACTACAATCCCAAATCAGAAAAAGTTGGGACGGTATATAAAATCAAAATTAAAACTGAACATAGTGTTTTGTAAATCATCTGTGTCCTGTATTACATTGAAAACAACACAGCAGCACATTATTTGGAGTGATACCTTATTAATTGTATTCTTTGTTCAAAATAAACACTCACTTCAACTCTGATGCCTGCAACACATTCCAAAAAAGATGGGTCAGCTGCATTTCAGGGCGAGTAATGAGGTAAAATAATGAAATGCTGATTTCATTTGAAACAGGTGATGTCAACAGGTGATTGCAATCATGTATTGTTTTCAATGTAATCCAGGACACAGATGATTTACAAAACACTATTTTCAGTTTTAATTTTGATTCTACATACCATCCCAACTTTTTCTCATTTGGGGTTATTTAATGAACAACTTGGCTTTTTTTAACAAGGTGGATGAAACTTTATACAACTTTCATACAGGTGTTTCTGAGCACCTGTTAAACGTAAGGCCAATAATGGAGCATCTAAATGGAGCATTCCCGGCCCATTGCTGACTTTGTCTAATGTAGTGTAAACTGAGTTTATGAGAGCTTTCATTCTGAAAACAGCTACCTAATGCTGTTACTGGAAACATGGTTACAGGGAGATTTTACAAGATACACAAACTAAATGAGACTAAAAGGCTTTGAGGAGCAGAAGGGATCTGCAGAATGAAATGGTATTTATCTCTGGGTTCATCACAAACAAGCGAGCAGGCAAGTCCTGTTAAAACACTTACGGGGCATCACAGCTAGGGTAAGGTTGCAGCTGGAAGAACCAATCTGATTTGTTGATGCGCAAATGTAGAACCCAGACATCTCTCTTGAAATATTGAAGAGTGATAGAGCTCCATCCTCTGCAACATAATGAAAAATATTAGACAAAGCAGTGCTGAGATGATGGGCCAGTTTGTCATTCTTTACATTAACACTAATGAATGGGAAACAAACTGTTCAGCAGCCTGCCAAAGATACTGTATGTGCATGGATGGTCGAAATGCATACTTTCAGTTGTCTTAGGTGGAAATTCGGTGAGTCTGTTTTCCACGCTGAAGCGCTTCCATTCATAGGTGGGTTTTGGGGATCCCTCCTCAGACATGCATGTGAGGGTGATGTCGTTCCAGTACTCTGCTGTTCCCTGAATCCTACAGAGTGGTGCAGAAGGAGGCACTAGAAGAACACAAAGCAATAATAATAATACTTTATTTGTATAGCACTTTACAACTCCGAAGGAGCCCAAAGCGCCTCACAGAAGAACATATATTAGGAGTATAAAACTGGCTACATAAGCAATAAAACCAAGAACAAAATAAAAACACACAATATAATATCAAACGCTAATGGGAGACTTCCATATCAAAGTATAAATGTAAGACAACAAACTAAAAGACATCGTCATGATGCCACAGGAGCCTATTAGACACAGAAAGCCTGTCTAAAGAGATGAGTTTTTAATTTTAAATTAAAAGACGATAGCTCAGTTATGGACCATAACTCCGGTGGTAAGGAGTTCCAGAGCCTAGGGCCATATACGGCAAACGAACGATCACCCCATTTTTTTACATCTTGTCCGCGGGACAACCAAGGACACGTGCTCTGAGGAGCGTAGAGCCCTAAGCGGAGTGCGAATGGACAACAGGTGAGACAGGTATGGCGGAGCGAGGCCGTTAATAGCCTTAAATACAAATAATAGTACCTTGAAATCAACTCTGAACTGCACTGGCAACCAGTGTAGCGAGTGAAGGACAGGGGTGATGTACTTAGCAGTATTTGACAGTAGACAGGCAGCAGCGTTTTGTACCAATTGAAGCTTCCGAAGGAAAGGTTGGTTGATTCCTATATAAAGGGCATTGCAGTGATCAAGTCGTGAAGTGGTGAAAGTGTGAATGGCTTTTTCTAAATCCACATGCGACAGGAAGGGCTTCAACTTGGTTAAAAGCCTCTGGTGACAGAAGCTGGTTTTGACCACAGATCTAATTTGCTTGTCAAATCTGAGGCTACTGTCAAATAATACTCCTAGGTTTTTCACAGTATCAGTAAATAATGGGGCTGAGGCACCTAAATTAGGTACAACAGCGGAGGAGTCAGGAGTAAAAACGATGTATTCAGTCTTACTTTCATTTAAGTGGAGGAAATTATGTGATAGCCAGTGTTTAATATCACGAAGGCAGTTATGCAATGGGATGAGGGCATTCAAATCAACACAAAAAGTTACACTTTATTACAACAGAACTGCACTGATTTAATGTCATCGTGGAGACAACATACCGACAACATACTAATACAGTTATTCAAAACACATAAATAAATGTCAACCATGCCAGTGGTTAATTCTCACCTAGGACCAAAAGGGAAGTGGTGGCAGCTGTTGTTCCCTCATCATCCTGGGGAATCATGACACTGCATTGGTAACGGCGGTTGTCCTGCATGGTCACCTTTTTTAAGAGGAGTGTGCTCACTTGTTTGTTAATGTCAACCTCCAGAACGGCTCTGCCTTCGTAAGCTGGGGCAATGTCAACTGAAGTCTGTGAATAATAGATGGCCACAGGTTTCTAGAGAAACAAACACAAACATATTTTTAAAAGCTATCTACATAGTATGAGATAAAGTATTAATAATAAAAAATATACACAAGTAAAATAATTATAGGTATAATCAGTGCCACACCACAAGTCATCACGTCATGTAAGATTTAAAGATAAAGGTTGTGATATGATGATCAAATTATAACGCTTTAAGAGGCAAATTTGTCATTTTGGTCTGTAAATAATATTGGCGATAGGGTAGGATTATATCTGCTTAGAGCTGAAATGATTAGTCATTTAGTCAATTCATAGAAAAATAATCAGCAACAATTTTGCTAATCAAATTCATTTTTCACGGGGGAGGGGGGTGTTACTGACACTAGGCCAGAGGCAGGGTACGCCCTGGACAGTTCACCAGTGTATCACAGCGGTGACACATAGAAACAGACAACCACGCACATTCACACCTACAGACATCAGATCCTGCGCGACTTTGGACTGTGGGAGGAAACCGGAATGCCCAAAGGAAACTCATGCAGGCACAGGGGAACTCCGTACAGAAAGGCCCCAGTTGGCAGCGAGGCTTGAACATGTATTCAACTCATTATGATTTTCCGTTTCATTTCCAGCTTTTCCCCACTGTTGCCACATTAATAAGATGTTATAACCAGATGCAGCTAGTTTAACCTCTCACCAGTGGATCAGTAATCTTGTCAGGATAAGCTTCCCATCTGACGATGAGTGTCTCGGAGATTGGTCTGGCTGGGATGAAGGAGCAGGTCAAATGAATATCGCCTCCTCTTCCGACCTCATATTGTGTCTCTGGAATAGTAACCTGTAAGCTGCTGCAGCAGGGGAGTACTGAAGCAAAAATAAATGATTAATAACACATAATCAGCCTGTTCCACAGTCATAATAACTTATTTAGTATTTTTGCTAAATAAATGACATTTAATTCTAAGCTCTCTATGATATTGGAGGACTGAAAAACTGGCATGATTTAACTTGACCAACTATTTTTGTACTACTAAATAGCCTATATCAAGTTTCTTTCTAAACAAATGAACTAAACAGGCTTAATTTTACCCAATGGCCTATTTTGCATAAAACAAAATTCTGCTTTTGGTTGAGTAGCAAGACGTTGGATTAATGATTAACACTGGTGATAATACTAAGGTGTGGTAGTGGCACAGAGCAAAGAGAAAAAAATACAAGCATAAAGCCTACCTGTGAGGATCAGAAATAGCTTTCGCCATCCAAGCTGCTTCTTGGTTGCCATTGCTAAGAGAGGATAAAAAACATCTAGTCTTAAAAACATCTAAAACTGATGCTTTCAGTGCAAGAGTGAGAACTCACCTAACATTCACGATGAACTTCCAGGGAAGGGGAACTTGACTCTTCCAGGTAATAAGTCAGCGGCTATAGGTCACATGTCACCAGAGGGCCAATCGCGGATCTGATAATCCATGTATTAAACCTGCCTATGAGAGATGACTGTGATAAGGAGGGGAGTGTAGGCCTACAACAAAAAGAGCTTAAATGTTTGCCAAACATAGTCTGTTAACTGACTGATATGTACAGTAGGTTATATTAATAATTATGAGTTGTAGGCTCTATATAAGCATTTAATAAACAGTTAAAAACACAATATGCACACAGATGTAAGGCTTTAGTCTTTTGGTCAAATATAACTCCCACAGACACTCATACTGAAAGTAAAGGTGGGTGTATCAACAGATCATGAATGTCAATACAGTAAAGCAGTTGTAATAATATAAAACATCATCATGGGAGATGTTATAGCCTAATGTGGCCAAATACTGCACAGTAACAACTGTAAGTCTGACATAAACCATTTATTAAATGTTGAATAACCTACTGCTTATAAGTAAGAGAACTTGGAGTCAAGGTTCATCCTGGTTCATTTTTGCAGATGTTCATACACATTTATTTAAATCTTTGCTTAGTATTTTTAAACTGCATGCATCACCCTGAATGCAAGGTATCAGTTTTTCAGCAAAAACACTTCAAACTTTAAGTCTGAGTTCTCATTCAATTTAAAAATCCTATAAAATCCTATAAAAAGTTACAAAACTATCAGGAACCAAAATTGCAAGAAAAAAAGACAGGTGCTTATAAAAATGTTCAAATCTTGAGTCATAATCACTCACAATATAATTAGAGAGCTTTCTATTTACATGTAAATTACATTTTCATTGAATATTTAAACGTAAGTTCAAGGACATGCAGGTTAGGTTACTCTAAAGGTTTGGTGACTGAACTTCCCATAGGTCTGAATGATTTTCTGTGTCTGTGTCAGACCTGTGACTGGTGACCTGACTGTTATGTATGCTGCCTCTCGCCTGATGTTGGTTGAGATTGGTGACTCTCTCTAGGAAAAGTGATATAATTAATGTACAGACAGTGATTTTATCCTAACTTGATTTTGTGCTTTTTGCATTTAAACCGTATATATGCCATTGTAAACAACCAAAATATTAATAATTTAAAGTTTAAAAATGATAGATTATGAGAAGTAGAAATGTTACCACAAACAATACTATACTCCACGTATCCACCAAAAAATAGGTAGACTCCAGAGTTAACTGAGATAATTTCAGTAAATCTAATGATCAAATGTCATTACTATATAAAACATTAAAGCCATATGAAATAAATCCTTTAACTTTCTATAACAATCAGTGGGTTTTTACCTTCCTACAAAGTTATATTGTGCTGCATTGTACAGTATGTCAGCAGCTGGTGTTGTGCTCAATATGACCTGCAGGTTGCAGTATTGCACTGACCCTTCAAAACAAAAAAGATTAGTCTACTAGCACAGGCAGTAGCTAAAAAAGATGATAAATGTAACTTGTCTTTATGATAAGCTTATGACAAACTGAATACTTCAGTTGGATCATTTGATATGTGAGAGAGGAGGAAACCGATACTGTACTACCCGCTCAATAAACTGAAAATATAAACCACAAACTGAATTTCTCCACGACACTAATAATGATGACTTTTTTAAACAGTGGTGATAGAGGTGTTTAGATCCATCACACAGTATCAACACAACAATCTACAAATACTATTATTACAGGTTTATGAAATAGTGGATTATTTTACCTGTTTGTTCTTTTTTGTACTATTTAAATGAAACGATGCATTTCAGATGTTTAGAAGGGAATGTCTTTTTGGTTGCACAGCTAAAAACTCAGGCATCTGAAACATGACAAGGAACCCCATCTTTCTGAAAGACTGCCAAAATAATGGGAACAAATGGTTTAATCTGGGACAATGTCTTGTATAAACTTTTTTATGAGGTAAATAATAACTATAGTTGTTAGAAAAATGGAGTGGAGTACATTTCCCTCTAAACTGTAGTTGGGTTAAAATTGTATAAAATCTAAATATTTTAATAAAGTAAAAGTACATGAAAAACACACTTAAGTATAGTAAATGTACTACTTTCCACCACTGCTTTTAAACCATTTGGTTCAATAAACACAAGGTTAAAAAGAAGGTGAATCTTTCCTTTTAGAATCCAAAAACATCTCACATAGTCGAATTACCCTCAGTCATCACAAATAACCAAAAGATGCATGCATATTTTAAATGATGCGAATTACTGTTAAAGACAATCAAAGCATCCAGTAAGTGGCTAATTACAAGGTCACCCTGTTGAATTTATGTTTTATCTTGTTAATTACAGTTATTTTTGTATTTTTCCTAGCATTCCAGGTACCTTTTTCTTTCTAATCAATTCTGTGTTGTATGAAAATTAATTAACAGGCTTTCATGAGCTGTGAATGACCAGATGAACCCGTTCAGGGGCTCTGGGGCAAACATGAGCTGTTGAACCTCTGTTAACCTCTCTGTCCTAATTAAGTATAGTGTGCATAAAGTTCACATTGTGCACCCCCAGACACCAAAAGACCAACTAATACAAACTGGCAACAGGTTTCTTGTCTGTGAATAAGATTTTTTTCTATGTGCAATCTTTATGAATATGTACCATGTGACTACAGTACAAACTAAAATAATAAGGTTAATGAAATTGTTAGGTTGGTAAATTCATTCTATATGTAGTCCATGCAACAACTGGTGTCATATATCCTGGTCATACACCAAGAATAGATGAGGCATCTGAGACACTTGTGTACGCATTGTGTATGCATATTTTAAACATGACCTTCCTCCTACTGTACGTAATGTTTCATGTAACCAGAATGTCTGCGTTTTTGTATAAGGAGCCATACAATTTTAGAAAAACCATGAAAAGGCTGAATTTACTATGTGGATGCAACTGATTTCTGCAGTCATTATACTGTAAGTGTGACCTGTAGAGTTCATTTGGAAGGATAGGGAGAGAGAGGCAGGGAGATTGAAAGGGTGTGAAAGATTGGATGTTTATGTACCTATGTTGATCTGTCTATACTGATGTTAATCTCATTTGAACTCATCACAGTAAACTGGCTGAAATGGGCACTCTTGAGTCCTGGTCCTTCTTTCAATGTTCAGTTCAATTAGAATGAGATGTAAAAGTCATCCTACTAAAACCAAAATATTTAACCCAGGGCTCCACCACAAAACACAGACACATTATTGCTTCAGTTGATATTGTGTTTAGGGCCTAAATTCTCTGTCATTAATCAAATTACCAAGTCAACTGATGTGCAGCAAAAGTGGGAGTTGATATTCACGTTGACATGTACACAACTTGTTAACACTTTGATTTAGCAGGCAGCAGTAGGCCTATACAGTATAATTGTAAATATATATATTGTTTTGTTCAGTAATCATCTCCTGTGAAGCATCTTTAACTGGTATAACACATCTGTAATCATATTTAGTGATATAGCCTATGATTAAAAATCATTATAGTGATTCATAAAACATTTATATACAGGTTAAAGCTGTTTGCAGTGTGTTCAGAACAGATTAAGACATGATAAGCTCAAATGGTCAATACTGAAATATTTGCTTGCATTTTTTTCTGGATCACTCAGTTTGTAAAAATAATCAGCTGGTACCTTATTACACATATAAATGATTGACCTGTTAATTAATCTGCTTATTGGGTGGGTGAGTGAATCAAAGAAGGGATGTGATCTACTTTGTTATCTTGGGAGGGTACAGTTCCATCTGCTCAATGCAGGAAGTGGTTGTGGTCCCCTCTGTTGTCAAAGGAAGGTCACTAACATCTGACAATGTCACTGTCTCTCTTTTTTATAAGGGAGTTGTTCAATGATATCATGTGATTTTTATGAGCTGATGTTGGTATATTGCAAACACTTTTTCCTCAGTAAAGACATTCCAGCAAAAGAAAACCAGATATTTCACAAGGTCATAGTAATGCAAAACAAGCCAAGATGAAAAGGACAACAACACAATCCTATACTATTATTTTAATGCTATTTGATGTTTGTATATGGATTTTAAAACTTTCTGGGGACAAACAGGCTAAATCTTACTGCTCCTGCATGCTGTATTTAGTTACTGGAAACTCTATTCAGTTTTATGCATTCTGAGGAATACTGAATTACTTTTGGGTACTTACAATACTTATTCCTGTCAAAATGTCTGGGTCTTAATCATAGATAAAGATGATGATGATATTGATGCTTCACATTTTTCCACTCTAAAGACTGGGGGTCTTTTTTTCTGCAAACTGCAACATATTTTAAGATGCATATTTGTCTTTTGTGGCCACATAAATACAGTAGTGGAAGAAGTGCTCACTGTTTAAATACTGGATGACAATTATTAATACTTTATTGTGTACATCACATTTAATGTTGCAGCTGGTAAAGGTGGAGCTTATTTTAACTACCTTAGCCTATAAGCTTATAATTTGAATTACTGATGGGCAGCTTGTGAATTTCCCACAGAGGATCAATAAAGTCTTATGATTACAGTGCATTTTGTTTTATTAAACTATTTTCATTGTGAAAAGTAGGCTAAGTAGTATGTTAACTACAGTTATCAAATAAAGAGTAAAAGGCTACCACATCTTCCTCTAACAACTAACATAGCGAAGTTCAAGTATGAAATAGCAGAAAATTAAAATGCTCAAGTAAAATATAGAAACGTCAAAGTTATACTTCAGTACTTGAGTAAATGAAGTCTTCTTAGTTACTTTCCACCTCCGTATAGGCTAAATAAATTTGACCTTACCGACAACATTGACTCCACATTGATCCACCACAAGCCTGTCAATTAATCAAATACAGGGGGCGGTATTGAGCTGGCGGTATTGAGTTAAATATATTTGGCAGCAGGGATACCATGTTGTCAAAGATACTGCAGCTGCGTCTTGACCCTTTGCTTTCTTATAAACTCACAGTTCACAAAAAGCTAGATGGTTATTTAAGTATGTAAATAAGCCACAGCTAACAACAGCCTGCACGCAGGTCTGTGAGTGCGTGTGTGTCCGTGCACGCGCGACACAGGCAGGCTTAGAGCTGGGAGGATTTCGGGTTAAATATTCAAAATGGCGGACGGAGGAGCAGCGAGTCAAGATGAGAGTTCAGGACCAGGTAATGATTACAGCATTTTACATATTCATACTCATATTCAAACGGTGTTATCACAATTTACAATAAACGGAATACAAATGAAACTCAGATTGACTAACAGATCAGGATGATATCATCGCTGTTTTAGTTTACACTCAGCTAGCGAATTGTAATTTGACATAGGAGGAAACGAGCTATTGCAGTACAACGGCAAATTACATGGAAACATGCCTCCCCCCTTTGTGTGATTAGACGGCTATACGCCGCTACATATTCATACCTCTGTCGACAAATACAGTTTAGCATATTTTATTAGTAATCGGAGACGTGACTCTGATTCATACGTGATAAATTTAGATAGTTCACTAACGCAGTTTGATTGAAATGAAGACGCTAGCAAGCTAGCGTTAGCTCGCCTGCTAACGCTTGGCTTTGTGTTGATGCACACTCGCTGAAGCTTTTGAAAGAGGTTTGCATATTCATTTTTGTCGAGCCAGGCAGTGCCTGCGCCTGTTTCTTTTCACCTACGGTTTGTGGGTAAACAAATAAAAACGTAGCAACCTTGGTTAAACACACATTGTCATGTCAGTGTGCACCAGCTCGAGGTGATTTTATAGCAGAGCTTTTTCACTCAGCCTTTTGTGCTCGGCGCAGCGGAGGCACAGCAGCCTGTTGTGTTTATTCATGCGGGCCTGTGTGAGCCAGAGTGCGGAGTTCAGCATATTCCCCCGGCCGATGAGAAGCTGGGACTCATCCTGTGCGGACCAACAAACGCATAGCAAGAACGCAGTTTCTGGCTGAAAGGGCCAGTTGATACAGTCGGGTCTAGTCTGTTCGGTGTTAAAACGGCTGTCTTTCACGAGGCTAACTGGCTAACGTTACCTCATAAGTTGGTCCAACGGTTCAGGAGCTAACTTTGCTTTAATTTAATTTGGCTAAACGAGATATTAGAAGTTAGATGTTGAAAGATGATGTTGGGTTGAAGGACCTCATGCAGTTACAGCTACAGTTTGATTTCAGTTAGTTCGAGCACATTTTTTTTTACTTGAAGTGGTGTTAAGTCTGACATCGCGTTGGTGCTGGTCTGACTCTGAAGCCATCTCATTAGAATACGTAATATATTTGTACAACTTTTCATTGTCCCTGACTGAGCAGGTATGATTTGTTGTTTTTATATGCGTTGTGTCCTTCGTTGTTGCAGGACTTTTAAACTTGTCTGTGTGCGCTAGATACAAAGATTGTAGCTACCTGTGTGTCCCCCCAGGCACAGGGAGGGGTAGTGAGGCCCACTTCCGGAAGGCCACAATAATAACAGGCAGGGCTTTCTTATTATTCACTCTGCAGGTTTCACGACAGGGCAAGACACAGCTTGATGGCTTCTTTTTTCTTTACCCTGTGCAGTTTGCAATTTAGTTTGTTTTCAAAAAACGAGTTTGAAGTTTGTTGTAGTAGAAGATTTTATTACTTGATAAAGCAAATTTTATTTTTGACTCAAAATAAAAGTCAGATGAAAAGTTGTCTTTTCCACCAGAGTCCCTGTGTAGCCATTTTCAAAAACGTGGTTGTGACTGGCTCTGACCATGCTGTCTGTTGCTGTAGGCTAATTCTTTGCAGTTGTGAGTTTTGAGAGGAAAGTGATGAGGAAGACTTAATCAGCTTTGCAAGGCAGAACAGGGCTTGTTTTAATAATAAAATTCATCTTTCTGTCCCAGACCCTACTGGTGATTTAGATTGTAGCATTGTTATGCAAAATTCATACCTTGGTTGCATTGTTACTAATGTCAGAGTAACTTTGACCACAGTAACAATGATATCATATTATAGACAACTATGTGATATATTGCAGTTTTTTTTGTTTGTTTGTTAGCATTTTGTGAAATTATATCCACTGTTTGGAAATAGGCTCTGTTACATAAAACAATAAGTGACTTATTAAACTGGGCTCCTTAAAGAGCAGATGAGAAATAATTCTGTCATCCTCGCAGCTAAGCTACTTTTCTCATTTAATCAGTTGTACAGTTCCACCTTGATTCCAGCCTTGTAGTTCCATCATGAATATTCATTGATGTAAACACAGTTGTTATGAATAATGCATCATTCTCAGTAATAAATTCAGGGCATGTCAATTTCAAAGTACAGAAAAGGCCTCCATGAAAGCTTCAATCAGACAGGCTTTTTCACTGTGAAGGAAGAGAATCATAACTAACAGCAGCTGGATGGTGTGTGCTAAACAGATAACTACCTGTTTCTCATGATCTGTACTAAAGGGAGTCATTCTGGGCTAAAAGGTGCAAAGCAAGAATTCCTTATTAGGAATATAGCAAACAGGAGTTGACATTTTGGCTACAAGATTGGCAGTTATCTGTAAAAATGTTTTTTTTATAACAAAGATTTGATCAGGCTCTGTATGTCAAGCATTTAGAAGAGATACACCTCTTTTGTGAAATACCTTTAAGTGCAAATGAGGATCTGAGATTATGTATCATGTTGGTATAGGAGATAAACTCTAAAATAGGGGCTTTTAGGAAAGGTATTCAGGGAGTAGCTTATGATGAGCTACATATAGCTGCATTTACTAAGCAACAATTGTCTTGTTCCTGGTGACTCATGTGTCTGCTATCATAAAGAGCATCAGTAAACAATTTCCGGAATTTCATGAAAGGTTTTTAAGATAGCCAAAGAGCAGGACAGTTTGAAAACACAGTACAGTTTCTGGACAAAGAAGACGATCAGTCTAGTTAAAACATTCTTCTGCAGTCACGATAATGTGCCTTCTTTAAATAGATGAGGGAAAAGTGGGAGAGGCCTGCAGTAAACGGTGAGGGACCTAGTTCAGATCTAAAAGTGTGCAGTATGTTGCTGTTACAAAGAAAGTGAAATAACCAGCAGTTCATGGTAAAATTGCTGTCCTAGTTAGTGCATTTACATGTGAATTCAGACTGTCTGTGAGTTATGGTGCACCTCTGCCTGTGCTAATTGGAAGTAGTTGAATATTCTTGCCACCTTCTAAATACTTCACTTTAATCTATTAGATGAAATTTTCCACTTGGTCTCTATGTATTTCGCTAATGATCAACACTATTCATCGGGCTACACCCCATCCTAGGTTTTGTTATTGCAGTCCAGTGTTGCTGGTTGTACTTTCTGTTGTCAGATTGTGTAGCTGATCAGATTTAATATAATGACTATTCAAAGCTGTCACTGTTCTGCTAATTGTAGTGCATATATTCATGTTGATTCTGCACTGGCTCTGAAAGCTTTATGTTGTTTGGTTATTAATTCCCTCAAATTGAAAAATTTTCTGTCGTGACCATACATCCCGACTGTTGGTGCTCAGACTGGTCCTGATGTGGAAAAGCGGTTTTGATCTATTCTCTGTTTAAGATGAAGAATATATAGGTAGCAGGGCAGAATGTGGATGTGCTAATTAAGTTTTTCCCCCGTCTCATGTTGAATTTCTCCACTCACATTAACGGCTCTGCTGTATTCAGTCAGCCTTCCCATATTACAGTGCTAATGAGATACCTATTTAAAATTCTCTTTGTAGGATATTTGTATAATGCATTGTTCCACAGCAGGGCTTTGCAAACTGTTCGACCAAGTACATGCTGAATCGCCCTGCTGATAACTGTCTTTGCATTCACTTCTCCTTTGTTTTCTCATTTGGTTGCATGATATGATGGTTGAGGAGGTCAGTAACACAAGGATTATTTCCTGACCTCCCTCTTTCAGATTTTTATTTTTTACCCTAGTGTGGCATCTGTATTTCCCTTGCAATAGCTGCCTTGGTAAACAGTAGGCCAGAGTTAAGCTAACACTGTGTTGTTTGAAGGAATCAGTGGTATGGAGTATAATGCAGTGTTTATTGTTTAGGGTAGTGATTTACTTCTAGCATTTTCAAAGATAGCAATTCTGAGTTGGTTGAAAAAAACTAATTTGTGTTTAGAAGGGATACAATATAGTCAGTTGACCACCACTCTGAAAGTTTGTAAAAATAGGGTGGCACGCAAGTAGGGATATTGAAATAGAAAGCTGAAAATGTAAAAATATTCACTTTTATCAAAGTAAGTGTAGCGCTAAAAATATATATTAGCTTATTGTAAAAAAAAAACAAAAACTTAACACTTTTTTTTTTTTTTTTACTGATCAGTCTATTCTCTAGCAAAAATGTGAAATAGTCATTGGTTCCAGACCAACAAATGTAAAGAATTCCTGCTTTTTTTGTGATTTATATCACAGTAAACTTGATATCTTTGAAATTTGTACTCTTGGTCAGATAAAAACTAAAGTTTTTAAGGAAGCAGCAAGAGACCTTTTTCACTATTTTTGGACTTTAATATACCAAATGGTTAATCTATTAATGAAGAAAATAATTGGCAAGCTACTCAACAGTGAATGCTATCATTTAGAGCCTTAATTAGTGTAGTGTCGGTGCAGGGGTACTTGAACTCATCTGATAGGGCTTTTGGGATACATCAGACAAAAAACCATTGGGAACCATTGGTTTAGAGTCTGTGATTGTTCATCATGCCCCTCTTGTCCTCACACTGCTGATCAAAGTCTGTAGCTCTCTTGGCATTGTTGAAAGTGGTCAACTAGTATGTAAATGTCTTTTGTCAGACGCTGGGATAAATGAAGAAGTTGATTACAGCTTTAGCCAGGAGCAGTTGCTGTGGATTTAGCTGGTAAGCTTCTTCCACTGTAGACCACAAAACAGCCATGCATTCCAGTCCAGTCATTCTGATTCACTGGACACCTGTGCAGTACCATAGCCGGGCCATTTCTCCCACTATATTAACTTTCTGAGCATGCTAGAAATGACATTAAAAGGGCTCCAAACTGAAAAACTAATGGAATGTAAAGCTAATCTAAATATGCTAATCCCCAAACACTTCATAAACATGGACAGAAACAGCCCACCACCCACTCTCTGTAGTCACTCGCTGTGGAATGTTTTAGCCACAGGGGGTCTAGCAGTAATGACAGGCTTGTGGTGGATTAATGTGGAGTTATTTATTTCTGATAGAGCGAGTCCCCTCCCACTCCTACCCTGCACCCCCTCCTTTTTAGGTCTCCATGACTCCTGGAGATGCTCAGAAGAGGCGGCCTTAAACATTATGTTGATGCAGTCTGCCCAGACCACCGCTGCCTGCATTCTCACACAGCATTCTGGGATATCTTCAGCCCTCTACCTGCTCTTAGCTAATTACTTTATTGCCATGCATTCACACTGTAATTGGTCTTGCGCTGCTGCCTCCCCTCCCTCTGCTGCACCAAGTGCTAGTTTGAGCACTTTTTCCCCTTCTCTGTGTCGTCCTTATTCCCCTGTTTTTTATCGTCCTCCAAAAGCCATCCAATTAATATGCTAATGAGCTGATAAATATTTATAGGGTTTAAATTATGCAGAAAGCTTTCAGAGCCTGGTGTGAAATGCGTCGCTCGCAGGACTTCAAAGCCTTGCATTGCTAACGAGGCAGGGGCAGATTTGCATATGGCTTTAATCAGCTGAATACTGATTATACTTCATTATAGAGTCGGGCGGGGGGCAGCTGCAGCACTTGTCGTTTGGTTCATTCCAGCAAGAGAGAGAGAGAGGGTGAACTTTTTCCAGAAGTACAGACAATCTTGGCGAGAGAGAGAGAGAGAGAGAGAGAGAGAGAGAGAGAGAGAGAGGGGCACTGTAAAGAGAGGGGCAGAGCTATAAGAAAAGAAAAGGAGAGCTGTTTGCCTAAATCCTGTTGGCTTTCCCAGTGTGCGTATCCCAGTGTTGTTCAGTGAACCGTGCGGTGGACAGCACCACTGTGTCTGTGTGTAGCTCTGGTTGTATTAAACTCCACTCACTGCTGACCAGTGGACAGTGAAGAGAGGGAGGAGTAGCGGGGAGGAACAGAGTGCCGGACACCCTGTCGTGGGTTTGCCTGGCAGAGGCAATTTCCCTTGATAGGTTCAGTAACCATGCTGGAAAACACAGGTGCAGCAAGAGTGGGTGAGTTTTTGATGAGGCTGTGATGAAGCTCAGCTGGGTTTTGTTATTGCTTGGCACTCTTTGCATTAAAATGACACTTATAAGGGTTTATTTTATTAATGTGACATCAACTGTCATGTCAGTCTTTTCTTATTACCTGTAAGTGTAAATGCAGTTTGTTTGTTTTGGAGATTAATCTTGTTTGCTGCTTTGAATGGTGAACATGACTGAAATGTTATTCTGGAGAATTGTGATTATGGGAAGTGTACAGGGTATAAAAGTTGTAACACCTCTCAAAAATCACAGTGGTGGGACTGAGTCAGGTTTTTTTTCTGCCAGCGGGTGTGTGTGTGTGTCTCACTATCTGTCTCTGTCTGGCTCTTCCAGATGCTAAAGTGAATAATCAGTCACAAACTACTAAATGTGCAATGGAAAGTGGTGACGCGAACACCGGTGAGTGACCAGCTTTTTTTTTTTTCTTTTGCCGGGCTGAAGTCGGGATGTGCCGAGTTTGACCTCATCATTCAACAGGTTTCACAATCAAAGCCAAGATTAACAGTTTTGTAGCACAGATCTGTAAAAGCTCATTACTGCCCACCTTTTCTATTGTCTCGTTTTGAAAACAGTGGCGACCACCAAACTCCTTGTGAGCAGTCCTCATCGTCAAATGATGTTTTTACCTCGCTTACTTCATGAATATCATGCTAATTTTCTCTGTCGGTGATTCTGTGATACAAATGATCAAACTCTGAGTGAAAGTTATAAATTTGGCACTTGGCTTTATATTCTTGTTTAATTATGATTTGAGGAAATATTGATAATGAATGCTTCCAATTCTTAGGTATTCAAGTTGTGTTAATTATGTGATAACTCACTGGCCTGCAGTTTTATGACTTTGGATTACAGTTACATATGTTTGCTTATAAAAACATGTTTTAGTCAAACTCAGTTTTCCTTGCACCTGACAACAGTTTGTTTTTCTGAAGTACACTGGGTTCCTTGTGTTGCATTCCTCATTTTTGTGTGAAGCCAGAACATTGAGGTTTTTCAACTAAAAACCATCTTTCAAATCTGACAGCGCATTTCATGAACCGTATTTCTGTCCTCAGGAATCCAAGCCAATGGGTTGGACTTTCAAAGGCAGGCGGTGTCAGCCACAAGTGCAATCAGTAATGCACATGCACAAGCCCTCCTCCAACAGGTAATACATGATGTACACAATCACACACGTTACCATAAGTAACTTTTTTGCCTGCTTTTGTGGAAGAAGCAGATGTCTAGCACAATAATTTGGTGTGGTGACACAGTTTGATCGTAGTTTTACAGTGAAATAATGTCTGAAGTTTGAACAGAGGTATGCCGATCTGTATTCACATATGCACAAGCAGAAAGAGTTCATTTAAATGAGCCAGGCTCTCCTGGTGTCGCCTGGCAACAAGGCAGATTAATCAACCCTGTATGCTAATTAGCTGCTCTGCGGTTGCTCGGAAACAGATGGCCGAGAATATGCAAATCTATGCAGAATTTACATGCACTGCATAACAGTTATTTTAATTAGCATCTCAACTCTCCCCTCCCATCCCCTCACTTGTCTCTGAAGGCTGCAGCACATTTTAAATACCCACATTCTCACTTCCTTTTAATTTAAATTCTTCTCCCTGCTCAAAGACGAAAGGCTCTTTTTGAGAAAGCCGCTCATGTTCACCGTGATGTGATCATTTATTGTA
>NW_018127979.1:3066437-3066642 GCF_001952655.1 Monopterus albus | reverse complement strand
ATTTCTTTCATTTTTAACATTTAGCATCTAATCACCTTGCAGTCATTTTTATACCAACAACTGTGATATGAAATTATGGGACTTGTTTGACCAGGCCTTTGTCACCCTGTCTACAATGCTCAGATATATATATCTCTAGGACATTTTCCTCTGAGCCCCCCCTCTGCTTCACTTCCACTAGTGTAAGTCGGAAGACTCGAGTGCT
>NW_018127979.1:3059261-3065963 GCF_001952655.1 Monopterus albus | reverse complement strand
CAGAGCGTACTGCCTCAAACCCAGCTAATGTTGGCCGGGGGACAGATTGCTGGAGTAAGTGGCCCGTTGCCTCGTTCCTCTGAGTTACAGCCCAGTTGTAGCCATGCATCTAGGGTGACACCTGAACGTGGTCAACCCTGGCTGAAAGACTTGATGGTGTTTTCTCTGCCTGTTCATCCCTGTGACTATGTTCAAATTCCTCCATACCAGAAAATGGAGGGACGTGTTTGGACATAGTCTGTGTGTCTGTACACTCAGGTCGACCACATGATACACTTCATGTCCATGTTCTCCCTCAAGCCATGCTGTAGTTAAGACGGCCAGGTTGAATGCTGCTATTGTGCTATGCAGTAGTGAATGTTTATTGTGCATGTGGATTTGAACATGACCTAAACATGCTCATTTGCACTTGTGCCTGGCTCAGATGCATGAGTCTTCTCTCCGTTTGCCTGCGTGGGCTCATGTTAGCATTGCAACAACAGCCAGAGTTTTAGTACCGCTTCGATACCTTTGTGAAAAGTTAAATTCAATAGATAAATTTACATGAGGTGTGATTACTTTGACTTAATGTATTGTATATGATGATGAATCAACTTGATAATTTGTAAGGGTGTTTACAAACTGGCAATCAGAACAGACCGAACTCACGGATTAAATCAAGTGTATGTGTTGGGATGCTTAATGTAGACAGATGCCTGGCAACATATCAGGACTATTGTTTAAAAATGTCACACACATTTTTGTAATGCATCAGTCATTAAACCTTGCATGGGTATCGAAGTCAAAACTCAAGTATGGTGACAGCACTAACTCATCCAGTTACGCATGATTATACTTAAAGCTGATTTGTCTAAACACTACTTTTTTCTCTGTCTCCCTGTAACCTCCTTTGTCCACTGTGCACCTCTGTGTCTCCCTCTCTGTTGCCTTCTCTTCAGTTGACCCTGAGCCCAGCACAGCAGCAGCTGTTGATCCAGCAGGCCCAAGCTCAGCTTCTTGCTGCAGCTGTGCAGCACTCGGCCAACCAGCAGAACAGCACCACTGGGGCCAGCATCTCGGCCTCTGCAGCCACGCCCATCACCCAGCTGCCCCTGTCGCAGCCCATCCAGATCACCTCTGTAAGACATGATCACTCCTGCACCACAGTTTCAGCAAGAATATTTCAGAAAATCCTTAAAAAATATTTTCTCAAAACTTTCTAAAAGGAATGAATGGAACGAAATTGACTGTAAAATTTGGCTGCGGAATGATTTACATGTGATTTTTTTTCACCACCATTATGTGACATTTCATTTCATTGTGATAAAGAAACCCAAAGAGAAAGCTACTTGTTAAATCAGTATTTGTTTTTGTGAAAATTATTAGCAGTGAAAGAAACTTTGAGGGCTACAATAACTCAACACATCATCAGGATTTATGCACAAACTGCATCTTATTTGAATAGTAGTTCCAAGTGACAGCTGAGAATACAAATGTAGATGAGTCACTAGTAGTACCGTATGATTAAAGTGAAATTAGCGAGGACCTCATCTCACAGACACTGCAGGCCCGGCAGAAGACTGCTTGACACACTTGCGGGTAAATGTTTGTACCAAAATAGTTATATGAAAAAAACACTGTTATGAGAGTCTCAACTATGTTTAGATTTACAGCTACTCTGCTTCTGTCCTCTGTCTGTGTCGGAGTTTGACACACATAGACACCTGTACTCCATGAATCCCCGCCCCTACTCTACCACTGGTTGGTTCTCTGAGCCCGGCACATTTTGTCCAAGCCTATCTTAACCAACCTTTTGACCTTAATCGTAACCAAACAATAGTCGATCAGAGGCAGAGTAGGGTTGGGTAACTATTGCTATCGATTAGCAATCACAGCTATCAGCTACCTTCAGGCTAATTAAAAGCGATGTGGCAGTATTTACAAGGAGTAGGCCAACCTTTGAAATTAAAACCCATAGAGGAAAAGGAGGGAGAAGCACCTGCAAAAATAAAGTTCTGTGAGAAATTGAGGTTCTTCATGGAGCATGGAAAGAACAGGGTGATTGCAATATAGAGGAGAGTAAGCTGATTAGAATGATTAATCATCTAACAGGTTTTGGAAACCTCAGATTTACTTTTGTCAGTGAAGTACATTTAATAGCAAATATGTTAAGAAAAATTATGCGCTCAAGACTTCAGTTGTTTTGCTTTTAAATTCAAATATAAATTTAATGAATTAACTGCAGATCAATATATTCAAATTTTGAGTCTGATTTTGCTTTAACTTCCTTAAGTTTATATTCAACATAATACCACATCTTAATGAGATACTGACAAATGTATGACACAAAAAGCCAGTTTATAATTTTGGTTGGTAAAAAGCCTGCTTGGCTGGTGGATTATCTTCATCTACCAGCCACTTTGGCCGGTGAGTCAGAAAGTTACTTTTGGACCCTGGTCATATTAGTTCACGTCACACTGCTGTAGAGATGTAATTTAGGCCCGTGTACAGTATTAACAGCTCATCCCTGTACATGATTGTAGTGATGATTGTGTTTTCTTGCAGCAGTTACAGCAGCAGAATCTCAGTCTGCCTCAGTTTGTCCTGGTTCAGCCCGGCCACCCGATCGCCACACCACTGCAGCCTGCTCAGTTCATCATCTCACCGCAGGCACCGCAGGCCCAACAGGGTAAGGAAAAACAGCTGGGTGTTTGAAGTCGCATGCAGAACTAAGAAAAGAGATGTGTTCCAGCTATTGAATTCTTCCTTTTAATCTTCACTCCTATGCCCTATTTCACTCTATAGGCATATTGCAAGCCCAGAGCCTTCTAACTCAACTACCTCAAAGCCAAGCTAACCTCCTGCCAACTCAACCAAGCATCACCCTTGCAACTCAGGTTGGTAATGGTGCAAGCAGCTGTGTACAAGTTTCAGTCATTCTAGCAGTGCTTACAACTCACCATCTGTACGTGTTTGAATGAAATCATACCACAAATACATCTTTTATAGATGTCACATTTTAAAAATTTGTATTCTCTCCAGCCTGCAACTCCAACCCGCACGACAGCAGCCACACCTATTCAGTCCCTGCCCCACAGTCAGACACCACCCAAACGGTTGGATACTCCCACTCTAGAAGAGCCTAGTGATCTGGAAGAGCTGGAGCAGTTTGCTAAGACCTTCAAACAGAGGCGTATCAAGCTGGGCTTCACACAGGTGTGTGTCAGAGTGAATAGATTTAATATCCTCAAGAGTTCAAGTATTTTAGATTTGCAGTTCCATGCCATTTTATTTTGTAATTGAGCATCTGTGAATATACTCATGCTCAGATTCTTAGTACACACAGTAACAAACACATACACCATGCGAGTCTTTGCTGTGGGTAAAATTAATGGTGTTGCTGGTGTGTTCATATTTCTGTTTCTCTCTCTTATAGGGGGATGTTGGCCTGGCCATGGGGAAGCTGTATGGAAATGACTTCAGCCAAACTACCATCTCTCGCTTTGAGGCCTTGAATCTGAGCTTTAAGAACATGTGCAAACTCAAGCCATTGCTGGAGAAGTGGCTCAATGATGCAGGTTTGTCCCTGAACCCACCTGAAAAGGTGATGCAGAAGCAAATGGCATAAAGTGTTAATAAAGTGATGATTCTGCATATGTAATGTGTGTTTTCCACTTCTTTGTCAAGTGAAATGACAAAGGTTGGGTGGTATATACTCTATCTTCGCAGCACCTTGTCTTTACCTCCCTCCCCTTCCTTTGTGTCGGTGCTGTTTGTGCAGAGAACCTGACATCTGACCAGGCCCTGTCCAGCCCAAGTGCCCTAGGCTCCCCGGGCATGGGCATAGAGGGGATTAACCGCAGACGGAAGAAGAGGACCAGTATCGAGACCAACATCCGCGTGGCCTTAGAAAAGAGCTTTCTGGAGGTGAGAAACTCGCATTCCTGTAGTAAACAACATCCATTATCCATACCACTTAGTCCCAAACGGAGTCGCGGGGGGACTGGAGCCAATCCCAGCCAACAGCGGGCGCGAGGCGGGGTACACCCTGGATAGGACGCCAGTCTATCACAGGGCTGACACGCAGACAAACAAAAACGCACACTCTCACTCCTACAGGCAATTTTTAAAGACACCAATCAACCTAAGCTGCATGTCTTTGGACTACGGGAGGAAGCCAGAGCAGAGAACCTATGCAAACTCCGCACAGAAAAGGTCACAAACCCGGAACCTTCTTGCTGTGAGGCAACGACGCTGACCACTGTGCTGCCCCTAATAAACAACACTGATCAAATATTAAGAAGCCGAGAATTTAGCAATGGTTTGTCATATTTTGAGATATCAGGATTCTTTGAAACGTTCTTAGCATACAGATGGACAGTGGAGAAGTGGACTATGCAGCAGTGGTTTGGGGGTTTCTATGGAGGTTTGTGACTATTGTCAGGCATCCCTGACAGAAAGTTTGAGCATTTTACCAATTTGTATTTGTATGTTAAATTATCATGGTATGAAGGGGAAGTGGAGGTAGTGAATGAATGAGTCTCTTCAGTGCTGACAGGGAATCTCTGGCTTCTTTGCCCTCTTCAAGCAGAACCAAAAACCTACCTCTGAAGAGATCAGCTTAATCGCTGACCAGCTCAACATGGAAAAGGAGGTGATTCGGGTCTGGTTCTGCAATCGCCGGCAAAAAGAAAAGAGGATTAATCCGCCCAGCAGCGGCAGCAGTGGAGGAGGCAGCACCCCCATCAAAACCATATTTAACCCCAGTAGCCCTTTGGTAAGGATGGAAACACTCACACTTTATCTCTTTTAGGATTATTTTCTAAATGTGAAGAAAATTTTGAGTCTGTTTTGTTCCTGTATCAATCTGAGGATCATACATGCGTGCATTTTGAGGTTTATCATGACATATGAATTCTATTTGTTCTGAGGGATAACAAATTACCAAAACATTTGGTATCAATCTGAGGATCATACATGCGTGCAACACCGCAGCTCATTCCGTCATTCCACTTACTCTCTTGCCCAGGTGGCCAGCACAGCCAGTCTTGTGAGCAGTCCAACTATTAACACACCCACCACTCTGACTGTAAACCCAGTGATGCCTCTTACCAGCACCAGCGTCTCCAGTTTGTCTTTCACAGGTGTGTGTGTGTGTTTGTCTTTAGGAATGTGTGTTTCACATCACACACTAATAGAATTTAAGGTTAATGTTTTCTCAGATGTACCCTAATGCCCCAATCTCCACTAAAGGCACGACTGTTGGAGCCACAAACACCGCATCTGTTATCTCAGCTGCACCTATGGTTACCACGGCAACCAGCTCTCCATCTTTAAGCCCACCACCGACTTCTATTCAGTCCACAACCACAGAGAGCAAGACTGCCACTCAGGCACAAGCTGTCGTCACCCAGGCCCCGACATCCATAGCCACTTCTTTAGGGACAGGTCAGGTGATGGTGGCAGCTCCCGGGCTGTCTGCGGCGCTGCAGAGTGCTGCCCAGTTACCCACCAGCGCTAGCTTTGCTGCAATGGCTGCTGCTGCAGGGCTCAATCCAGGGTTGATGGCATCCTCCCAGTTCGCTACAGGGTTGGTATTGGCTATGTTCAAATTGGTCCTCTAATTATCACCTCTGTTGACCTCACTAAATTGCTTAGATTTCCTGTATTGATTCATATGATTCATTCACCTGTGTTTGTGTCCAGGGGGGCCCTGCTCAGTCTGGCTCCTGGTAGCCTTGGCAGTGCACTGAGTCCTGCGCTCTTGAGCAACAGTACCCTGGCCACCATTCAAGGTGTGTACTGATGTCACAATAACAGAACAAATACTTGATCTATTTGTGACTGCTGAAAGGTGGTGATGACGGATGGGATTCTGATGAACAGCTTTATTTAAAAATCAGTTACAATGCAGTTGCATATTAGGCTAAAATAATCCAGGCCATGCCCATGAGGTTGAACCTGGCAACTCGTCATCTTGCATTCTCAGTCCACCACCTACTTCTCCTTCTTTGTCTCCTATAGCTCTGGCGTCGAGCGGCACCATCCCCATCACTTCTCTGGAAGGTGGTAACCTGCTGTTCGCCAACACTTCTGCTGGTAACACGCCCAACCTGGTGACCACACCACTCTTCCTGAACCCCCAGAACCTGTCGCTGCTCACCAGCAACCCTGTCAGCCTGGTGTCAGCCGGGGCGGGGGGGCTGCAGGTCACTGCTGATGCTCATCATCAAGCCACCACAGCTGCTGTGCCTGTGCAAGCCTCGACCATTACCACTGCCTCCAAGGCTCAGTGAAGCCAGCGAGGCTGCATCCTGAGTTGATGCCCTCTTGTTTATGTTGTGCACTACTCTTATCACACCATGTAGGGAGTAGGGAGGTTGTTTTATATATATATATATATTTATATATGTATATACATACACAGGTATGTGCCAAAAAAATTAGAATATCGAGGGAAAGTCCATTTATTTCAATAATTTGTTTCAAAAAGTGAAACTTTTGTTATATTAGTTCACTACATACAAAGTGAAATATTTCAAGCCTTTATTTGTTTCAATTTTGATGATTATGGATTAAAGACAAAAAAAACCCCAAATCCAGTATTTCACAAAATTAGAATATCATGACAAAGTTCAACATTGTAGGCCCCCTGTGTCCCAATCTAGTCAGCTAATTAATGCAAAACACCTGCAAAGGTTTTCTCAGCATTAAAATTGTCTA
>NW_018127979.1:3037873-3058321 GCF_001952655.1 Monopterus albus | reverse complement strand
ACTTTCCAAAAGAGTTAAAACATTTGCAGTTCAGCCTGAAGAAAATTCTTAGCTACAAAGGGGGGAAAATCTGTTCTAATATTATGATGATGATGATGATGATGATGATGATGATGATGATCACATGAAATATTCAAATTTTGTGAAAAACGATTTGGGTTTTTTTTTGTCTTTAATCCATAATCATCAAAATTGAAACAAATAAAGGCTTGAAATATTTTACTTTGTGTGTAGTGAACTAATATAACATACAAGTTTCACTTTTTGAAACAAATTATTGAAATAAATGGACTTTCCCTCGATATTCTAATTTTTTTGGCACATACCTGTGTGTGTGTGTGTGTGTGTATATATATATGTATATATGATATAGACTCTACTTCACTAACCACCCGACATTCTTACTATTGTATCTATCATTATTTAATCTTTTTGCTGCCACCAAAAAGAAAACAACCTCAGATGAGGTTGAGGATGACTTTTTTACACATTTTATCTATGTCCAGGGGACAGAATTTTCTCTGAAATACTTAAAACCAAAAACTGTAGGATTTTGTTTTTTTAATATTCAAACTAAACTGATTTATTACTAATTTCACAATATTTATCATCACTAATGGGGGTTTGTGCATCACTCCATCTTTAAGTATCTCCTTTGGGGTTTTTATTTTTGGACAAGCCTTGACATGAATCATATCAGAGTTATATTTTAGAATTTTTTTTTCATTTGTCTTTACTGTTTTTGTTAATATTTCCAGAACTTTGTAAGTCTAATATTAAGTTAAGATTTAACTATCACTTTTTAATCGTGGTTCTAAGGCTTTAAAAACAAGTAATAAGTGACCGATATAAAGGTTGTCGTTGCTTTAAGGATCGGAGGCACCTGATGTGGCTCTCTGAGTCTTGTCTTTCTGGGAACACTGAGTTTGATAGTTTGGTGCAGTGGTGAAGTAGGCGCCCAGCTTTTCTAAAATGACAGTCCAGGCACGGATTATTGACACTGATTAAAAATGACTGAAAGCATTACATTGAGAGCTTTAATAAGAGCTGCAGACATGCAGTCCCGTATCCAACTAAGGGTGATTAGTTTTGGATGGTGCATTGGAAACCTGTACATTATGTTTGGAGTCAGAGATAGAGAGTAGAAGGCTGTGTGTGTTGTCTACAGCTCAGGCAGATGCTGAGAGTTAATTGCATAAGGCTCTGTGACTGACTGCTCAGTTTTGGGGGAGGACTAGTCAGGGGGCGTGGTCATCATAGCAGATGTATGGTGGCATTGGCGTAGATGGAGTTATTGTGTTGTGTGTTGTTTTTTTTTTTTGTTTGTTTTAAATAGGAGTACCGTCGTATCTACTTGTGCACAGTATCTGTACCAAAAAACTGGATCGATGAGCTGCAGTCTGCCTGTTTTGGGAGGAATGAAAATCTGTCCTTTCTTGCTGCAGTCAATTGACTGGCTTACCTACTTTAAGATATACCAAAAATATTTGTTAAAATAATTGCTGTGTGTAGTCGGTGTAGTTTAGTCTAGTCAATATATTTATGAGTGCAAAATCTCTTGTCATTCTTCTTCAACAGATTATAGAAATGCAATATTTTGATGATCATTTTCCAAAGATGACCTTTTTTTTTTTTTGTGACCAAGTGTCTCATAGCTCAACTTATAATTGGCAGCACAACTGACCAAAAAGAGAGGGACTGGTGAGCTGGGGTGTGAAAAAGTAGTTTCCTTTTATGATTCATGGACCGTTTATTGCCGGGGCCTTGCCCCAGACACCTGATCCTGGTTTTCTTTGAGTCATTTGATGGCTTGTTTTTCTTTTTAATCCTTTTTGGCCATTTTGGTAGCAGTTCTGGACTTTTCTGAAGCATAATAGAAAGGTTCTGTTCTTTTGGTTTTATACTACTATTCAGCCATAAAACAACAGCTTGAACCAAAGTGGTTTTCCTCAGTAGTTGCTGTGCCTGTCCGAGCAGACAAGTTGCCGTTCATGAGCTCTACTCTCCACACTGCTCAAGCAAAATATTTTCCTCTTCTCCCACCTGGTTCAGTACCTGATCATTCCCCATTTGGTGCTGCTGGATTAGGATTGCAGAAACTTAGCTTTAACAACCTGCTGCTGAAGCTCCTGGTGGAGTTGAGCTGTTGAGAGGCCTGCATGCTTTCCTATAGCTTTACGACTGCATCCTGTGAAAATCAGGTTTTATGGTTTCGACCCTCCCTATGTAAATGCATAGATCTGATCATCAGATAGTGGACTACACCTAATCTTAGCACCAACATTTTTAAACCAGCATGTTGGAAAACAATATGCTGTTCCCTAAATCTGTCTGTGAACTAGTTTAAAACCTGCCAAACTATCTTAGCCAACACAGCGTTGGGCTAAGTACTGTTATGTGCTACACGTTCACCTAAACCCCACACACAAGTAGCATTGTTCTGCTGCTTCAAAATAACAAAATGAAATACCACAGTGATTAAATCGCTGAAACTGTAAGCAGTGAAATTTGTCCATGTTATCCTCTTGTGTACTTCTTTTCTGTTGTTGAATTGTTTTGACTGAATATACCTCAGCAGCACTTAAACATAGGGTTCACCTTTAGACATTTCTGTGTATAGAACAGTGTAGAATGTATAAGTACAGTCTGGCTTACCATTCAAAGTTTATACTGATGAACCATACATAGGAACCATATATAAAAGGACAACCTACTACTGCTATTTTCTAGTACTACTATTTATGGGGTATTTCTAGGTTTAAATATTATTTTGAGATCCTTCTTGCCAAAGTAAAAGCCTTTCTTTTTGCAGCTCGGCACGTGTCTGGCTGCTCATGTTGCTGGTTTCCCAGTCTTTGAGGCCACGATGGAGGTCTATAGGACTCAGTCCTGTTCCAGTGCTGTTTGTAGTTTCTAAAGAGTTGAACACGTGCTAGCAAGATGAACCAGTTGCCAACGGCACCATAGGATGTTACTGAAATATTTATCTGAGGAAAGACTTAAGAATTAGAGAAACGATCTTTTCTTAGTTCTATACATATAAATATATATATATAAACACGTGTAAGATATTCATATTTTATATTTGAACCAGTATGTTATCAAGACTGAATGTAGTGTTTATCATGCTTACTCAAAAAAAAAAAAAAATCTCCCCCGAATTTTCCTTTTTATTATTGCAAAAGAGTAATTTTTTTGAAAACTGTCAAGACCAAAAAATGAAGAGGAGAAATCTGAGAGTGCGCCTTGGCGGAGCGTGAGTTGCTGACACTTGTGTCAGTTGTGTATTAGCAAGGTCTTTTCGACAGGAGGGTCTCGTTCAGGCACTCCTGACAGACAGGCCCTGTGGTTGGTAGGAGACTGAAGCATCTGATCTTAATCTTTTAATAGAGTTTTGTTTTGTTGGAGTCATTGTGGACTTGATTTGCTGTGCTGTCTTTAACAATCATTTGATATTTTTTCTTTTGAAATATTACTTTATGCCTTTAATTGTTTTGTATAGTGTGAGAGGGCAAGATCACTGGCTTTCATAGTTTGACAAAGAAGATTAACATTATCATTTATGCCTTATTGTTACGTAGAAGACGAGCATTGTAGCATTGTTGTTGTGTGAGTGAGAGCTTGAACTCACCTGGTGCATTGTTTTTACTGAAACAGTACAGTGTACTCTGGGCATTTTGGCGCATGGGATGATTACGTGGCTACCTGTTTTTTAGGTGTGACTCAGACAGGTTATAAATACCTGTGAGAAAAGCTTTACTAATAATTCCAGCAGGTGCTTGTGTGTTTATGTGTGTGTGTGTGTGAGAGTGAGTGTCTTATAAAGAGAGAATAGGAATGGCAGTCTGCAAACCATTATGGTGCATTTTTACCATCTTCCAGCAGGTGTTTGAGAGTGATTTAAAAAAAAAAGTGAGACACCAGAGTACTTTTTTGTCCAGAGGTGGGAGGGTTCTCTGCTGGTTAGCTAAAGCCTTTAAGCAAGCCAGTTTTCGGTTTCAAATGGTAAACCTACAGTTTGTGTTAGCTGTCAACTGACGATCTTATTGGCGCTGACTTTGCTTTAATGCTTCGCTTTCAGTAGTTGATTCCCAGATTTCAAGATGCTCTTATGCATCAGCCAGGCATCAAGTTGTAGTAACCACAACACTGGTTTGCTGGTTTTTAACGAAGTGTGGAGCACCAGTAAGGCAAAAGAAGCTGTTGTATACCTCATTTCTAACTCAAGGCTGAGTGAAACCTGCTTTAATCTACTTAAGAAATAAGAAAAATATTAAACAAAAAAATTAAACACAAAAATGTACAAAAAAATAGATGAAGATACATGTACTTGTCAGTGGAGAGGCCTGTTCATACCTGTGCCTGGTGAAGGGTTGTGGGAAATGCCACCACAAGGGGGAGGCAGAATACACACCAGTGCTCATGAATGTCAGCTGTTTTTCTTCCTCATGCTGCATGTTGATGTTTGTCTTCAGCATCAGATTAACATAATTTGTTGTAACTTAAGATACATTTATACTTCTTTGTCAGTCAAAAGTTATTTTGTTTCCACCCCTCTATATTTTGAACACTAAGTTTGACAATCCTGTTTAGTTTTTGTTTTGTTTTTGGGGGGGGTCACTCTGACCAGGTACAGGTATGTATGCGTCTTCCCACGTGACTGTGCACTGTCGCAGCCCGCTCTCACTTTCCTGTGGTACCAACAGTAACCAAAGACTTCTAACTTGATTGTAAATGAATGACACCATCTCCCACCCATCCCCACCTCACTGTTCAGCATTATATCCCGGCTGCACGCTCTTGCCTGGTTTGTCTGTATAAAAAGTCAGTGTTTCACTGCATGCGAATGTGTATCCGCCCCAGAAAAACACTGGCATCTCGTCAGTGCAGCGGTTTCAGTGCCTGTGGGCGGGGATTGGAGGAGGAGGAGGTTGAACGGGAACTGAGCGGGCTTCTCTGTGACGACACAAACCATTTTGGTGGTAGCTGGGTGGTGTTTGTTAATACACACTGAGGGTTAATCCTGTGCACACTGTACATGCTCAGGACTGTATGTTTGTTTGTGTAGAGCGCTGTTGCTACAGTAGGGTACCCCCCAATTCTCTCTCTCTCTCAAGGACTGTGGTGAAAATGCTATTCCTGCCCCTCACAGTGAGTCTGTCTCTTCCTCATCATCTGTTCACTGTAGTCCCAGGACATTATCCTGTTGTCTCCAGGAATACACATCCTGCAGTCACTAAAACTCACTGTTGTGCCCCTCTTTCTCTCCTTTGACATCGTCTTTTCCCTGCAGACTCTGATCAGCTGTGACACTATGCATCATGGTCCTTCACTCTGCATGGACTGTGTCCCTCCGGCTCAGACCTTCTAGCCGATGGGCTTCAGTGACACTTTGTTTAATGCTTTACTCCAGATGAGGTTGTAGGGACCTCACAAGCGCTATCCCAAAGCAAAAATCCAAATATTTAACTTTTTGACAAATGCAGATACCAAAGATATCGCTCTGTCCTGTGTCTCTCTCTGTTTTCTCTCTTCCACCCTGCAGCATGTGTATTAAGAGACAAACCCAGCACTGGCTTTAGTCCTAGCCTCAGTAATTCCAAAGCTTAGATGTATATTTTGGTATATTTCTGAGAAAAACTTACATAAAAAGTGTCTGTTTCTCGTTTGTTTGTTGTAATATCTTCTTTCTGTCACAGCATGGAACTAAATGCAGAACTGTCTTACTCTTGGTAGGTTAAAGATATAGTATTTTTGTATGTTTTTGGGTGTGTCGTGTGTGATTATCAGTTCATAGCCCAAGTGACCACGACTTTCAATAAGATAACGATGAGAAAAAAAAAGAAAACACCAACCATGTACATATTACGTTGTGTATCTCAAGAATTGCATTCTGTAAAACATTTACTATTCTCGTTGGAAGCTTGGGCTCATCTAAAGGAATGTGTCCCTGTTTTATTTCCTCTTTTCTTATTCTACAGTCTGATAAGACTCTCCAGGACTCTACTGTAAAGAGTTTTTGTTTCCACCATGGACTATAACACTGAGGGACACTGCTCTAATCTGACTACAAAAAAAAAAGAGGCCTCCAGCCATGGTGGCATAGAAATGAAAGATTGTGTAGGAGTTTTAAGTATGTGAATCAGGATACATAGTAGATTTTGATGCATTTGTCTGCTGTATTTTTGTTTTTTGTTTTTATACACATATAAAGATAATCTTTTACTGTAACTGTACAGTTCTCTTTTGTTGTAAACATCATTAAACCATTTTCCAAGTGTTTTGATATGTGCTTGGTCTGTTCTTGGGATTTACATGAAGACTACTGGTGGCGTGATCATTCATAGCACACTTGTTAAATGCTTTATAACGCACCATAATGTACAATAGTTGCAAGCAGGAAAATGTTTATTATTGTATTTAATGGCTAGAACCCATCAGCAAGGCTGCTATAAATACAGTTGAAATAAAATACACTCAGAAATTTCCAAACTTTTGACTAGTAGACTAGTGTCTTCATCAGAGAAGTCATAGCCTAATTTTTATATTGTGTACTGATAAATACTTGAAGATATTCCTTATAACTTATCCTTATTGTAACTCCATTATAGTGTGTTGTAAATAGTGTATATACTGGTTAACAGTAAAATAGCTAATATGTAACCTAATTAGCAAAGGTTATCATGCTAACACGCTAGCATAGTGCCTTAGACTTTGTGGTTGTTAGCATTAGCGCGTTAGCATTTGGCTCAAAGCAGAGGCTGCCTTTGCATAAATTGTGTACGATATTCAAAAGCAAAAATGAAAAGCTTAAGGTCTGTCTGACTGTAAGAGTTTAGGAACTTACAGCAGAGTTATTTTCATCAGTTTGTTTTCATTTGGTTTATAAAATGAAAATATAAAATAACGAAAAAGGCAGTAATATCTTCAAATTGTATGCTCTGTCCAACCAACATGCCAAAACATAATCCATAAAATATTTATCACATAAAACGAAAGCAGAAAATCCTTATAGCTGATTTGAGAAGCTGGATCCAGGTTTAGCATTTTTGATTGATATAGGACTATTTGTTATCATAATAGATGCCAATTATAATCATTTAGATTGACATATTAGTCAATTAGCCAAATATTGCAGCTGTATCAAACAATGCTGTCTCTTCAGTGACCATGCAGGACCTCAGCATGGAGACAGAGGTGGAGGCGGGGGACTGGGGTTCAAAGATTCATAGGGATCTTTATCCTTGTCTTCAGGTTGGGCTGACTGCTGGGGGTGGGGGACAAAGTTAAACAAAGTTTAACAAGGTGATCAGATCAGCAGTTTTCTAGGTAATGACATCAGGGAAAGAAAAGTCTGCATATTCCCATTCACAACAACCACAGATAAGTGTTTCCCAGACTGTAGTAAGTCAGCCAGATTATGATGCATGGTAGGTACTTTATTGATCCCAGTGGGGAAATTTCTTCATGTTCTTATCAATTAAAATAAAGGAACAAAACCAATATGGCACATCTGCTTCTCCACAATGTTTTGTTTTGTTACAATGTATTGAATTATTGTGATATTGGTTGATGTGGCCAATCTTCACCATGACTTTGTTTGTTTCTGCCCATTGGTCATACTGTAGTATTATTAGCAATTCTCATGACTGTAATGAAAATCTGCAGACTTTTAGCCCTGAGGGACATCTGTTTGACATGGTCAAAGTAAAAAGAAATATGTCTAAAGTCTCAAAATATTAAACTATTCTGGATCACAAGTAGGAACACTTTTCCATGCATTTTTTTTTTACTGTTATAGGCTAGGAGACATTTTTTTCCAGGATGTTTGAAATGCCAGTAAGCCCTTTAAATTATTTAAATTCACCTGTAATGTACAGCGCAAAAATATTTGTACAGTTCCTCATAAAAATGATCATATTGCACTACTGATTAATATATCTGCAAGGACAAATGGTGGAAATCTGAGCATATAGATGTGCATTTTAACTTTTAAGGTTTTCCCTTTGGGGCTGAATTAGTGATGGAGATTTTGAGAAATTATAACCAAATACATGGTATTTTTGTCCTTGTATCCCTGTACATCTGCCATTGGTGTTGCCGTACATGAGCATCCTATCAGTTTGAAACAATACTCGGCCTCTATAGAGCAGTGTCAGGATTTATTTCTACATAATGCTATCAGTTTGTTTCGCTTGAGAAGAAGCTACTTTAAAATGTAAAAAAAATAAAAAAGATCTATATAAAAATGACATATCAATCAAATTTAATACAAATGAATGTGATTTAGTACAAAGTGTCCCGTTAATACGGACAAAAATCAGTGTTGATTCATCTGGAGCACACTTTTTCCCCAAGCCTAGTTGAAAGTAAAAACAGCGGAGTAAATCTTAACAATAAACAATAAAGTGAATGTGGTACATATATTTCCGTTTTTTTGTGACCACATCCCACAGCTTAAAATTATTTGATGGCTTTAAATGAAAGAGTACTTCCTGTCATCTTACCGTAGATTTCTTTTTCTTGCCAACCTTTATCTATGGATAAAATACAACATTATTTATTTGTTGCACCAGAACAGGCAAGACAGTCACCTTTAAATGTTGTTATTAGCAGAAGCCTTACCTTTCTTTTTACTGGTTCAAGCACCTGGTAAGGATCAGCATCATTTGGCCTCTGAAGCTCCTACAGAAGAAAGTATGAAATGATAAAAATCACAGTAAGGCAGCAAAATTAAACATCATCTAGTGTGGGTGACATGGTGGTGGTGAGACTTTTTACCTGGTAGATTCCACTTTTTTCTTCCTGTTTATTCAGGAGAAATACACAAAATTGAATAGACCTAAACTTGAAAGACATATTCAAGCATGCACATATCCCCCCACTCCACCCCCTCACACACATATGTGTATATCAATCAACAAAGAGGCCAAAAAGTTGTCATTATCAGCACCCGAGTCAAATAAAAAGACACCAAGGAGACTGTGTGAGGATGAAAAACATGAAAACTTACAAACACTGCAGCTGGCCTGTGGGAATACTACACCAAAAAGGAGAAACAAAAAGTAAACGCTTTATAAAATGAAGAGCCCACATTGTAGGATATGATATTTTCAGGTCTTATTTTGTGAATGACTATTCATTTAGTGTCAAAGTGTCAAAAACTATGACAGAAGTGACACATGGGCCCAAAGCGATATCTTCAGATTCATTTGGGACTGGACATTTCAAGATGTTCAATTTGGCTTTAAAAAAACTATGCTTTCAGTATTTTGTAACATTTGATAAAACAATTTATTGATTAATCAAAAAGCTAATCTGCAGATAAATTAATAATGAAAAGAATTAGTGCCAGAATTAGTTTCTCTGTGCTGTAACTCACCTTTTCTCTGAAGTACAACGCAGTGGCAATAATGCAGTACACAACCAGGATCCCATCCAGGAAGTAGCAGATGACTGGTTCAGTGAAAAAAGCCTCTAATGGACAAACACAGGAGAAAAATATTCAACTGCAGGGAGACACCAGAGTTCACTAGGTACATGTACTCAAGTAGGTCCCTAAGTTTTCTTCACTATAAATAAGTGTTCTTGTTAATTCATCATTTTTTCTGAGGGATTACCAGTTGGTTCTGACTCAGATTTTAAAAGATAATAAAATATGAGACTTTATTCATTGTTAGCAGGAATATTTGTGTTACTGCAGCACAAAACACAGCCTAAGTGGTTAACAGACTATACTGTATCAGAAACCTGTGCTAATACCTGTGTGTACAAAAATAATGAGTGTAAGTGGAGTTCAGCCATCATTCATTTTATTATGTGGGCCTTTTTCTCGGCAGACATTTTGACCTACCATAAAAGCACAGATGTTATTAGTCACATTAACAAAGGTTTTGGTCAGTTTAAGAGTATTGTACTTTAATACAGTATTGAATTAGTTGTATTTTACTTTACATTCTATACTGCTTTATAGTTCCGCACAACTACACTTCACATAAAAAGACTTCACTGTATTTATTTGACACTTGAAGTTACTGTACTTTTACATTCAAGACATCTGTTAAGTTTATAAAATATGATGCACTGGTGGATAATATACTGTACATGAATGTATATACAGCAGCGCAAAAATATGTGTATCACAACATATATAAAATAAATAATAGATTAATGTAATGAAAGGTCTTATAATATAGTATTTTGAATTTGGTAAAACTACAACACTGTATAACAGCAAAATATAAACATAATATAATGTAGCCTACTTTTAAATAGTCATAAGTGTGTATTAATGTTTTAGCAGCTGTGAGCACTTGGCAACATAGTAAAAAACTGCTAAAATGATATCAAAATAAATAATAAATTCAGACAAGAGTTATAATTATTGAAAAATAAGCCAGTGAAATATTCTCATATCTGCTTAGTGTGTTAGCCTACAAGCCGTTTATTTAAGGTAGGCCTATATACAGTGCCTTGCGAAAGTATTCGGCCCCCTTAAACTTTGCGACCTTTTGCCACATTTCAGGCTTCAAACATAAAGATATAAAACTGTAATTTTTTGTGAAGAATCAACAACAAGTGGGACACAATCATGAAGTGGAACGAAATTTATTGGATATTTCAAACGTTTTTAACAAATAAAAAAACTGAAAAATTGGGCGTGCAAAATTATTCAACCCCCTTAAGTTAATACGTTGTAGCGCCACCTTTTGCTGCGATTACAGCTGTAAGTCACTTGGGGTATGTCTCTATCAGTTTTGCACATCGAGAGACTGAAATTTTTGCCCATTCCGCCTTGCAAAACAGCTCGAGCTCAGTGAGGTTGGATGGAGAGCGTTTGTGAACAGCAGTTTTCAGCTCTTTCCACAGATTCTCGATTGGATTCAGGTCTGGACTTTGACTTGGCCATTCTAACACCTGGATATGTTTATTTGTGAACCATTCCATTGTAGATTTTGCTTTATGTTTTGGATCATTGTCTTGTTGGAAGACAAATCTCCGTCCCAGTCTCAGGTCTGTTGCAGACTCCATCAGGTTTCCTTCCAGAATGGTCCTGTATTTGGCTCCATCCATCTTCCCATCAAGTTTAACCATCTTCCCTGTCCCTGCTGAAGAAAAGCAGGCCCAAAACATGATGCTGCCACCACCATGTTTGACAATGGGGATGGTGTGTTCAGGGTGATGAGCTGTGTTGCTTTTACGCCAAACATAACGTTTTGCATTGTTGCCAAAAAGTTCGATTTTGGTTTCATCTGACCAGAGCACCTTCTTCCACATGTTTGGTGCGTCTCCCAGGTGGCTTGTGGCAAACTTTAAACGACACTTTTTATGGATATCTTTAAGAAATGGCTTTCTTCTTGCCACTCTTCCATAAAGGCCAGATTTGTGCAGTATACGACTGATTGTTGTCCTATGGACAGAGTCTCCCACCTCAGCTGTAGATCTCTGCAGTTCATCCAGAGTGATCATGGGCCTCTTGGCTGCATCTCTGATCAGTCTTCTCCTTGTATGAGCTGAAAGTTTAGAGGGACGGCCAGGTCTTGGTAGATTTGCAGTGGTCTGATACTCCTTCCATTTCAATATTATCGCTTGCACAGTGCTCCTTGGGATGTTTAAAGCTTGGGAAATCTTTTTGTATCCAAATCCGGCTTTAAACTTCTCCACAACAGTATCTCGGACCTGCCTGGTGTGTTCCTTGTTCTTCATGATGCTCTCTGCGCTTTAAACAGACCTCTGAGACTATCACAGTGCAGGTGCATTTATACGGAGACTTGATTACACACAGGTGGATTCTATTTATCATCATTAGTCATTTAGGTCAACATTGGATCATTCAGAGATCCTCACTGAACTTCTGGAGAGAGTTTGCTGCACTGAAAGTAAAGGGGCTGAATAATTTTGCACGCCCAATTATTCAGTTTTTTATTTGTTAAAAAAGTTTGAAATATCCAATAAATTTCATTCCACTTCATGATTGTGTCCCACTTGTTGTTGATTCTTCACAAAAAATTACAGTTTTATATCTTTATGTTTGAAGCCTGAAATGTGGCAAAAGGTCGCAAAGTTCAAGGGGGCCGAATACTTTCGCAAGGCACTGTAAAAATTACTGCAGGTAGTGCAATGTAGGCCTAACTTCACAAAATATTTCTCATTGGTTAAAGTCATTTCAGTGCTTCGTTTCTGACTGTAGAAAGAAATTGTAAATGCGAGAAACAAACTCTGTCACATGACATTCAAGACAGGTTTAGTAACATGGGATGGAAAACAGCAATATACTCGGGCACATAAGAAAAATGAATAAGACCCCTTAAACAGGAAATAAGAAACTACATGTCTGCAGTTGAGTATGTTAAGTGTCTTCCTGTCAGCCTGATGAGCTGCTCTGAGGTTTTAGTGAGGCTTATTTATCTCAGTGTGCGGTTACAACAGAAGCCATGCTATGAAAGCAGAGCTAGTGGTGTTGATTCACTGTTAAACATGTTCTTCAGCCTAGCTTAATCTTCTAAAGCAGCTCCAGGATGTGACATTTCTTCTGGTCTACTTTTAGATTTCAAAAAGGTCATGTCAATTTTCAACCCCACCTATGTATATCTTTTTTTTAAATTCTCATTTAACTAAATTGTTAATTTAGTTTAAAAAAAAAAAGAAAAAATGTATAAATAATGTGTTGGTAACCTTTTTATAAATAAAAATATTCTTAAGGGAATAGTTTGACATTTTGGGAAAACCTGTCTAACCCTATAAGATACAACTCTCATGTCTGTGAGAAACTAGCAGCTGGTTAGCACAAAGATTAACCTACTGTATGAATGCATGTTATCATGGTTGCACTACTGTATTTCCTCAAATGAAAATATTTTAGAATTCTTGTGCATCATTGTATAAACATTTCATCCGTCCAACATTTTGTTTTATGTTTTGGAAACCTTAGGATCTACAGTAGATTCAAAATACATTTTGTGGATTTGAACAATATTTGACTGCAGCATGTGTTTAAATGTTAAAGGATTATGCCAACATTTTGGGAAATTCTGCACATATATGTTTTCTTAGAGTGAGATTAGAAGATGGATACAGCTCTCATGCCTGTGTGTTAAATGTGAAGCTAGATTATTTTAGTGTAGCACAAAGACTGAAAACAGTGAAACAGCAGGTATTTGTCTGCCAGCACCTCAGGTTTCAGACTAAGCAAATGAGACAGAGCATGTAAATTCTGGAGCTTAACAGGTGTCGGTAGGTGGATTTTATCATCTCCACGTAGAACCGGGCTTGTTTCCCATCTTTGATTTAACATGCTAACCAGCTGCTGCATGGCTGCAACTTCATATTTAACAGATATGTGGTATTGATCATCTCATCTAACTCTTGAAGAAAGTGTGTTTCCAGTAATGTCAAACTATTACCTAACTTAAATATTCATGCTATGCAGGTAAATATTGCTCAAACCAGCAAAAATTATTTTAAGTTCTAAATACCACAATGTCAGGTTGAGTAATGGGGTAATTTATGTACAAAACAGCACATTTTATTTGATGAAATGGTGCAACCACAAAAACACTGAGAACTTTCTGTGTATATTTCATCCTGTAGGCCATACATCATAGCCTGTACATTAATTTACCAGATACTACATGTAAATGTGCAGCATAAGATGATTTTTCCACCCTTAGAGCTACTCCGAGGGGAAACAAAGGCATAAACTTCTTGTCTGTAGGTTTGCACTGTACCATGAATCATTAGTGAACACTCTCCTACAGCTGCTCATATGTCCTAATCAATAGTTAATGTTTGAGAGTAAGTCAGTCTCATAAACATAATGAGTGTATTTGGACATTTCTTTTTGTGAAGCCAGATATTATCAGGAGGCTGGCTAATAAGTAAAGTAAAATAAGTAATAAAATAATAGGTTCATGCCATCGACCTTTGTGCATCCAATGCATTTTCTGCTTTGAAAGTCTGCTGTTTTGTCTTCTTGCATCACAAGTCACTGTGGAAAATGAGCAGTGGAGATTCACCTGTAGTGTTTCCACACACAGCATAGTGTCTGAAGGGAGATCATTTATTTTTGCATCTTGCAGTCTCTTCATCACAATAAATCTGACTGAAGTAATGAAAAGACTTGGAAGTGGCTTTAATCACTTCGAAAACACAGTTTTTCACAAACTTCCCCTAACCATGCCATCAAAGATAAGGTCTGAGAAACATCAAAAAATGTCTGAAAAGACAAATTATTCAAAGTAAAGAATGGGAGTATATTATTTTATACATATATAGTCACATATAGATTTATTTATACATAGACAGCTTAAAAAATACCTTCAGCCTGTGTAGAAGAAAATAACAGGACAGTTGGGTGTGTATGGCATTTTTATACCATAAACAGACAGCAAGCTTTTTCCAAATCACTTTGTTCCAAATACAGACAACTATTTTATAATGCTGAATGGAGAATGTAAATGCTCTCCATGTTTTAATTGCTTTACCTTGTAACCTTAAATAGCTCTACCTTGCCCAGGAGATAATGTGTAAAAATAATAGCTCCTCTAGTTTCAGAGTTTTGTAATCCACAAATACTGTTCACTAAGCAAGTGATGTAAAGTCATTTAAAAGGGCTGAGAGCAGCACTCACTCCACCGAGAAGGCCTGCATTATTAACAAAGATTTTAGTATAAGATCATAAATAACATGTATTGAAGTTCAGTCAGGATCCTGCTCTTCAGTACCAACCAGCTGATATGACTTTCCTTTTTCATGTATAGCCTACATATACTTCAGGCCACTAAAATCATTTAGGAAAACATGAATTTGTTTAACTCACCTTTACAAGAAACAGGGACCACGAGCACAAACAGTATAAACACACCTGTCCTCAGTTTGTCCATGACTCTCTCTTACTCTCTCTTTCTCCCGTTTGCTTCTAGCTGCCTCAGTCTAATTTTACCCTCAGAGGAAATGGCTGAACTGAATACCTGCTGGTGGACTGAGATGTTGTGTGTGTACATCAAAGTATCATGCAGCCTTCAACACCCACAAAGTCTCACAGCCTGTGTTGCGCTCAGGCTCATTTTAGTAGCTCCGATCCTCCCTTCTCTCATACACCTATTTAACTTTCAGTGATATAATTAATAAATGGTTCACGACATATTATAACATATTAGGCTTTAATATAATTGGAACCATATAAAAGAGAATTTAAGTGGCTCTTCACGACTTCTTAACACAAGCAGTTTTAAATCTCAGTCATTGTTAGAGAAGTTATTTTTGTGTCTGTGACAATTATAAGACAAATGTATTGCTAATTCAGGCTTTATAACAGACTGTTAATGTGAGCATTACATAATTACAACTGCATTATCAATACACAATTTATATGCTTCAGAGGAGGCATTATAAAACATATACTACAAACATTGTTCATCTGCTTCTAACCACATAATAATATTACAAAAAATTTATAACCATTCAAACAGTATATTACTTATACATGCTGCATAGAGTAGATTATCTTAAACTAAAGTGCTACCAAATGTTTATAATCCTGAATGCTCCTAAAAAATTGATAACATCTAATACTGAATATTTACAGATTTTTGGGTCGAGCAAACTTGAAAGGTTTTGACTATATTTCAGTGAATAAATGTGAACAAAAGTTGAAAAATGAGGCACAAGTAAACATGGAGAGATTAAATATTTGATAGCAGGATGTACAAAATTTACCCGTTGGGTTACAGTTAAAGAGAGCAACATGAACAGAGTCCATCAGAAGGCTGCAGAAAGGTTATGTGACATATGTAGCTGGTTGCAGCTTGTTTAGAAGATACATGCACAAAAGGTCACAAGATAGGTTGCCTGTGGGTCTGCGTAAAAGAAGGGCTTACAGACATGAAACCGCTACATTTTTCACACTGCACAATCACACTGATCTGTGACACTTAAGGAAACTACTGAACTAGCAGGAAGATAAGTGAGGTCGGTTAAAGTTGCACAAATAGGACACTCCATTTTGACACGGGTGTGTAAAATTGTTCAGGGACATCTGACCGAGGCCTGACCTTATGGACCTTACATCCAAGCTTCTAACTCTGAATAGCCAAATCAAGTGGGTATCCTTGTCCTGAGAGTTGCAATTAGTTTAGCCGCCAAGACATCTCCCTTGGCAACAAAACTACAAGATAAACAATAATTGTTTAGATATAATACATTTCAGTTCATACTCCTTTTTAATCTTATACTATATCTTAGCATAATGTACAAATGATTCTATTTTTGTAGGTAAAACCTTCATTTGCAAAGTAAATACAAAATATAGCTGCCAAATAAGTGTCTGCCTCTGAAATGTAGTGGGCTAGATGTGTGAAGTGGCTTAAAATGGACATATTCAAGCAAAATACCTCAAAACTGTACATGAAGAGATATAAGACACAGCCCACAGAAGTAATGTGCAAGTGGTCCCATATGTTTGGAACAACCTCCAAATGTGAAACTTTTTAATGATTTTATTTAGTTAATTTTCTGTTTAATGTGTTTTGTCTGAGGTTTGCTGATAAATAAAAATGATTCATGACACTATTCTGGAAAAAACTGGGGGTGTTCTAAAGCTTAGTGAAATATTAAAAAAAACAGCAACCATTGAAGATATTCGTTTCTTAAAATAAACTTTGGAATATAAGAAAACCATCTCTTTGCAGTCCACACGTTGCAGAATCAACAAACAAGGCCTGTTTCAATGTTCATATGGAGACTTGTCTATTGTTTTAAGATCCTGGTGAAGTGAAACATATGAGTAGGCTTCTTTTTACATCACCGTGCAAAACATGCATGCCTCGAATATCATTTATCTCTGAACATAATCCAGTAAACAAGTTGTGTGTTGTGGCTGCTCTTTACCACGTGACCTTCTGGGTGTTTCTTATACAGTCTGTCACATGACCCTGACGTCACTGATTAACTATTACAGCTGTACCAAATTAACATCACAGCTATCGTATACAGGTGTGAGAAGTTAAAACGTGTAGTCGGAGGGTGTGTTATAAAGAACGGCATTTTGTTATTTCAACAACTTCGTGCGTGTGACTTTATGTTATCTCTAGCTGTTGCTGTGACGCTGATGTTAGCCTAGCTAGCACAACATCTACTAGCTTACCAGCTAGCTGCGTCTTGAGTTGCTGTGATTTTTATCCTAACAAGCGCTGCAGCATTCGGAGAGAAACCAGAGGAACATGACGCAGATCGGCAGCTTTCAGTCATGGTGCCTGGGTGTAACGTTACCGTTGATGTTAGGTGAGTGTTGGTTAGGTTTATCTGCCAAATTATTACTTGCAAAGGTAACGGATAACCTGCACGTAAAAAAACAAAACAAAAGACAAACCAATATAGCTGTTTTTAAACTATAATGACGACAGAGGAGTGCAGGTTATTGTTAGCTTGTCGGGCCTACACATGTAACGTTAGGATTAGTTGCTTTAACGTACAAATGCTGTTTGTAAGTGATGCTGAGTTCACACATGTATTTGTGAAGTCTCAGCCTAACGTTAAACTGAAGTAATAGGTTTGTGTCACAAATCTGAAACGTTTTTAAAGAATTAACTTGTTTAATCCAACCCAAATTTGACGAGTCTAATAGTAGTTGGGACTGGGGACTGCAGCTATTAGTCCAATAGATTTGACAACTTTAATTGCTTACTTGCCTGATACTCGGACAGAAAATGGCCACGTTTCTTCCTTGTATATTTACCTTTGAGTACATTTGTGTTGATACATCTGTACTAATATTGCATAAGCAGGACTTATTGCAAGTGGTAACAGCACTTGGGGCTTGACAAACCGTTCATATCAAACTGTACTGCCATCTGCTGGGTAAAGAGGTTCTCCATAATTTTTGGAATTGCATAAAAATTGTCTGCCATAAATTCTATTACTGTGAAGAGCAGTAACATTTCAAACCTTTTCATATTTTAGGTTTTGCCATGGCACAAACAAATTTTAACCTTCAGTGTACTGTGAAGGTATATGTATACTACAATCAAGGCAGTACTTATATTTGCCTGCATCAGTGCTCATCACTAGCTGTGTACTATTTAAGGGAGTGAATACTTTCACAACAGCCGTCTTCAGTATTGATCTACAGTGTATGAAATGATGGAAACAAAATGTTCAAACTTTGCATCCGTTTTACTGAACTCACTAAATGAACACTTTTTGCAGCTGCTGTCCTGCACCAGGGATTTGCTGCTGTTGCACCACCCACGACTACACCACCAACAACTACACCAACAACTGCTGCACCACACAAAGATCCTGGCAGACCTGAAAGAGGAACCTACCAGGTCGCCAGCAGTAATGGTACCGTTTGTTTAAAGGCATCAATGGGCCTCCAGCTCAATGTCACTTATGTGTCCCAGAAT
The DNA here is from genome assembly GCF_001952655.1 of Monopterus albus. Classification (NCBI taxonomy): domain Eukaryota; kingdom Metazoa; phylum Chordata; class Actinopteri; order Synbranchiformes; family Synbranchidae; genus Monopterus; species Monopterus albus. Next base: position 3,039,917 of record NW_018127979.1, on the reverse strand, counting down.
AAGGTACTTGTATACACTCAGCTGGTGTTTGCCTACTTTGGGAGCTACAAATAATGATGCACTTGCAGGTTTAAAATGCTGAATGTTTTATTTGCAGCCTGTGCAGGATATTGTGAACCTACAACCCAATGAGACAAAGAGCTCTGGGTCTTGTGGCTCAGACAGTGCATCCCTGCAGCTCACAGATGCAGGGAAAACAAACCTCACCTTTTTCTTCACCCTGGTAAGCCACTGTAGCTGTTTTAAGTTCTGTGTGCATAAAACCACCTGGCATTTATCCCTCTTGTCTTGAACTTGCATCTTGTTTCCTGAAATCACCACTACATGGCATTGGGATCCTGAAGTGAACTTTCTTGACTTCAGTGTTACTGACTTGTGGTGGTCTTTCTTCCAGAATACTACAACCAACAAGTACCATCTGAGTGAAGTGTTTCTGTCAGCATCTTGGCCAGACATGAAAGGTGAGTGCACATAGCCGCCCCCCCGGATTAATATGGGCTGCTTCATATCAGATAAATAAGCATGTGCCCAACTTGTCTTGTGGTCTTACTCCAGTGTTTCCATTTTTGTAGTGTATTCTGGGAAATGAATGGAAGGCCCAACCACACCTGTGAAAGGAACATAATTTTAATCATGCGCTAGCTCCTAAATAGATGATGCCCTGTGTACCTACTCGGCCTTGTGTAGTGATTGCTAATGGTTTTAATTTGTACAATAGAGAGAAAGATAATCGGAGCATAAATTTTAAAGGGAACATCTTGCTTCCCCCTTATGTCAGATCATATTCTCATTGTCATGTTTAAAACCTATAGAACAATAGGAAGACCTGTATGATGTGGTGTGACCTGATTTGGCAACCTTGCATTAAATCCTTTTAAAGATTATATATCTGAGACTGTCACATGGGTACTAATTTAACTTTGTCCTTATGAAAGGTTTTCCACTTTCTTAAATGATGACCTGCACCATAGAATTTGGATTGCCACGTTTAACTTCATCTGCTGTCAACAGTTTAATGTTTATAAAAAAAAAAAAACTCCAGATACTATTCACTCCTCGCTCTGTCCTTTTGTTGTAGAGACCTTCTCAGCCCATAACCGCAGTCTGGACTACCTGCGGGGCACCCTGGGCAACTCCTATGTGTGTCGCATGGAGCAAACTCTGAATGTGACACAGAATTTTTCCATCAACATCTTCCAGGTGCAAGTGCAGCCCTTTGGCCTCACTGGGGATAAGTTTGGAGCAGGTAAACTGTTTTTAATAAGTCCGTTTTCTTAAACAGGATGTGGGAAATGTTGTTGTTCTTGCTGTAATTTGGCCTTCATGTCTTTCTCTCAGCTGAGGAATGTCAGTTGGATGAAGATGACATGTTGATCCCAATCATAGTTGGAGCAGCTTTAGCAGGTCTTGTGATCATTGTGCTCCTGGCCTACCTCATTGGCAGGAAGAGGAGCCATGCTGGCTACCAAACCATCTAAGGTGGCTCGTCACTCACATGTCCCCAGACGCCAGAGTGCAAAATCCTACCCTTGAAACTGACCTCTCTTTTGAGACTGACACCGACACCCTGCCTCTGTGTGTGTAGTAACACTATTTATTCTCACTTCCTGCTCCTTCATAACGGTGACTTAGTTTTGATGATTGTAATGGAATGAGGTAAAGTTGAGGGTCCATGAGTCCTCAGCTTGTATTGTTTGAAATCTGTGAAAGCAGAATTATGAGCTCTGAGGGAATTGTTATTGTAGCTTTTCATAGGTTTGACCTTTTTGTAGTGGGTCTTGCAACTCTCTGTATTTAACACTGTATGAAAATACCAAAACACTTAACCCGATCTTGTGATGAAATGCTTTAGTAAACATTTAGGAATTTTGTCCACTGGAATTGAAGATGTGCCTTTTGTTTCTTGGATGCAATTTTAGCTTTTAATTCACTTACTGGAAGTTCGGAATTAACACTTTTACACCCATTGTCTGTAGCTTGATGCTGTATTTAGTTACCTTGGTGCAAGTACTGGAAATGTGGGGAAATGGCTTTTTTTTTTTTT
>NW_018127979.1:2999671-3037740 GCF_001952655.1 Monopterus albus | reverse complement strand
TAAACCTAATGTCTCTTGGCTGTAGCTTCATATTCACTGTGCAGACAAATTGTATTAACTTTGCACAAAAGCAAAGTGCCTTTCCCAATGTAATGTCGGTAGTTCCTTTGGATTCTGCTCTTACAAAATTAATGCCAAAATTAGTTTAAACAGTCTTAAAAGTAAGAGGAGCTCAGGACATCACTGCAGAAACTTTTTTTCCTCATCTGGGAGTCCGGTTTCTAAAGGAAATGAAGTTGCACTAAAATCCTGAAACGGTCCCATCTAGTGACTAATGGTCCATGTTCATCAGTGTCTTTCAGCTGTAACATGTACATGAGATTCAAGTAAAGCTAATGACCCTGTGTGTTATAAGAGATGTCAAATAGCCTTCATGTACTGTTATTGCCACTAATATGCATTGTTTCATGTAAGAGTACAGATTCCCCCCCCAAAAAAAATTTGAATTACTGGACTTTTCTAAAGGTGAACAGATGAGGCCATTTCACTCCTTGAGTTCCTCTGCTTTCAAACTAGTTTTGATTAGTAATTGGAGAGCTTTGGAAATGCATTATCCCCTCATGTATCAAAGACTAAATTAAAACTTTTAATGGGTAAGAATTTCCCTTTTTCTTTCCTCTTCAACAGTGTATCTGACTTTAAATGCAGGGCAGAGGAAGGCTGTCAAATGTGTATGACAGAATGGGCCTGTTACATGCAGCATGTTTGCTAAGTATCTTGAATAAAACCAGGAAATGTTTTACATCAGTCTATGCTCTTGATTTCTGGGGTGGCACTGGCTTGTTGCCAAGCCCAAGCAGTTTATACTAATTTGTGAAGTAACACAAAGAAGATGCTAACATCCACAAAGACAGCCTGTCATTTGTCCATAGTTTATTTCATATTAAACAGTTTAGTTTAGCATTAGTTAATCAAACTGAATGAACCATGTTATCAGGTACAGTTTACTAACAAGAACCAGCACTTTAGATGTGAGTATAAACCCACTGTAGTGTCATAGGTCTGCAGGGGCTGGGTTCTGAACCTGCCCCTGCAGCCCTGAGGTGATTTTAGTGAAGAAAGGAATGAAAATTACCTTCCATATCAACAGGTCTCCAGTTCTCACTTGTAAATTGTTTCTAACTAGGACAACGGAGATCAGCAAGCATTTGTCTGAGCTCAGAAAACAGTAGGTTTTTTTTTGTTTTGTTTTTTGTCCAGTTGTGGTTGATCACAAATCCCATCAGTCCTATGGCAGATTTAAAAAGTGTTAAAGCACCAAGTATGGTGATCTTGAAGTAGCAAAAATATTTGGAACAAGATGGGACATTGCCAAATGACAGTTAAACATTTTTGACATCAGTAAAGAAGCTTCAGCATGTCCTTCATATGTGCAGGATTAGAGTTAATATACCAACTTATATAAAGCCACCAGCATGTTAATTTAATAATAGGACAAAGTTCCTGAGAGTAAATGGAAAAAACAATCCAAATCCTCATGGATGTCCAGATTCTTCCTCCATTATTTGTCGTCTGCATTTCTCTCTCAGCTTCTCAATAGTTGCCTTAGAGAGACTTCCAGGTTCCTCAAAGATTTTCTGCAGGAAAAGAGTTTGCCGGTGTCACCACATGATTCCTTTAGAGAACTATGCATCATCCAAGTTGTGTTTACAGCGAGACTTTAGTTTCCTCAGAGTAATTAAAAAAAAAAAAGTTCAGTAATCCTGGGTTAAATGTGTCTTGTCAACACCTTTTTGTATTTTTGGAACATACAGTATATTCTCCTTTACCCAAGGTAACCCAACAAAGTTAAGTCAAAATGATTCCTGGAAAAGATTTACCAGTTTTTCTTCATGTTACATCAGAGCCTGGAGGCAAATTGAAGCAAATTTGCCTCCAGGCAAATGTGTGATTTGTCATCTGAGTATTTTCTACCACTAGCAGATAAATTAAAAGCCCTTCTTTAAAAAGGCACAGCAGTGCATAAGTAATAAAAAGCCCTCTAGAACTGAAATAGTCTATCAACAGATTAATTGGAATTATTGATCAACCATTTAATTATTTTATGAATTAAAATGTATTCGTTCCAACATGAAGTAGTTTCTGACATTTTAAACAAAATTATTAAATTATTCAACAGGCTCATCAAAAAGTGCAGCCCTAAAAGACTTGCTTTGGGACAATCTATTACAAAGCTGAAGCTGATGTTACAAAAGTTCTGAGGTTTGAAGCATATACACAGATTACCTTATCATTTTGGTAATGCCTAAGGACTTCAGTGGGAATAGTTTTTAATTTCTCTGACTGACCCATCTCACCTGCATGAAGGTGTGGCAGTCCAGAGTGAAAGATCCACTGGTGATGTCTTTGAAGCACTGGCACACGTCGGGCAAAGACCGAGCTCTGAGGATCTCCGGCTGGTGGTGGATGATGAGCGTCAGAGCAACACGAAAAAGAACCTTGGAGCCTTCGTAGAAAAGACAATCCCAGATCCGCAGAACTGTCTGCAATACAAGAAACAAGAAAGATGAAGACAGAAATTATGTGCTTCAACACCATCCTCATTTTAAATTCTCACCTCAATTGGGAGTATGTCAATGTAGAGGCAGATGAACCAGCGTGACACCACTAGGGTCCATATGCCAGGATACTGGGCCATGAGCTGACCCACTGCAGGGGCTTTAGTCTTCACCAGCTCCCCAAGAACCTCCTGGTCAGTCTTCAGCCCCAACATGGCCGGGCTGTAGTAGTCTACAACATCCAGCGTTTAGTTATTTTTTTTATCTGCGTGCAGTAGCGACACATGTTGGTCGCCCAATCAAGCTCTACCAACAACTCTAAATGTTTCTCCTGTTATACTCCAGACGTTCATGTGAGAATAAATGTTACATGCCACAAGGGTCACACCTGGGTCCACTAGTCTTTTGTATTACTAGTCATCATGAGCATTGCTGTGTAGATGATATTATAACTCTATATAGTTGTTACTTTAAATTGTTTAGCTCCCTTGATTACCTTAAAAACCAGATACCCTGCTCGAAGTGAGCTGTGACAAGACACAAACAGTTGGTAGTTCAGAGAAGTAAAGAAGAAAAACAGGCACATACATTTAGATATGTCCACTCTTCAACAATATGTAGTCTCTCCTAATAATATCTTGTCTTTCTTACCCTTATAAACACTACTGTACTGATCTTAGTTCTGCCCCAAAAAGATAAACTAAAACTAGAATTTTTTTAATGTGATGTTGAAAAATGCACCATGCTTGGAGCATCACGTTCATATACATTACATACATCTAAGTGCTATCCCATACAGCTACATACAGTAGCAGATGCTTCAGCCACATCCAAATGTACACTCTAGTGTTCAGTTTGAGCACAGACAGGACAGAAATTGATTAATCAGCAGTGTTTGTTATCTCCTGACAGCTGCTAGCTAGCATTAGACCCCAAAACTGAGAGCTCAGATCAGCGTGCAGTCATTTTTCAGTCTGTTGCTCTTGTTCATGGGATCTCTAGGTCCACTCTGAGTTAGCTACAGTCAGCTAAGATTATCCACCTTGAACTACCACAGTCAGTAAAGCGAAATGTAAACTATTTCAGCAACTTTTTAGCCAAACAAAACAACAACATATGCAGGGAAATACAATGCATACCTCCAGAATGGCGCCCCCGTCTCAACAGTCAACACTTAATTTTAATTCATCCAGTTAACTTTAAAATAGACATTAAACTTGTTTATAATTTTAACAATCTACTTTCACAAATTTTATGTTGGAAAATGGTGTCCTTGGAAGAGCTTGCAGACGTTTTGCTTCTTCTCTCTGAAGACTGCTACATTAACTGACTATATTATTAACTTTAGTGTTTTTATGCCTTTAAATATCCACATCACTGATGTTTCACCAGTATATATTTACATGTCATACAAATAAAGTTTGACTGAAGACCCTCTACACCCTTGGTTCATCCGCACAGATGACTATCTCTTGTAATTCTTAGCATAGCCAGGTCCACCTTCACCCTGAGCTGACCTCTAATCAGCCAGAGTAATTGAAACCACCTGTGCAGGTGTGAAGGGACTTTAACTGTGTACTTGAGGAATAAAAAGACGCATACCTGGGAGTATTCTGCCTAATAATGCATCCATGAGCCAGAAAGATTTTTCTTCATCTTTGGTGATGATGATGAGGTATCCTGCAATGAAGTTCATGCCCTGGAATAAACAGGGACAGAGAAAATGTAACTATGTGTGGTGTACTGGAGGCCCCAGAGCAAGAACAGATGTCCAGGTAGGAAATATGAAATTCTATCCTTATTTAATCCAAAATTGGAGTCTCATGCTGCATTTTGAGCTTAAAGCTGTGACTACAGTATATATCAAAGTATGACTTTGACTAACTGTTTAATAGGGAACTAACAGGGATTAGTGACCATGGTACAGGATGTTATGATAATGCCACCCATGTACTCCACTGAATAAAGAACTTGCCAGTCCTATTCTTTAGGTAAACAGGTGTTATGTTATGATACAGGGTGGCCAACCCTTATGTGTGACAGCAGCTTCCTCACCTGACAGTATCCAACTGCCTTATTGTGGTGTCCATAGGCCAGCAGCACATTGTACAGAGCCTTCTGCAGGCCCGGCTCTGTTTTGCTCTTGAAGAGGATGTTATCTGGAAAGGTCCTGTGCATATCTGCCAAAACAAACATGAATTGTACAGTACAATAGTTGAGCTTACTGTGAGTGTTACTATAAGTCGAGATGGATGTTTTTATAAAGGGGAGTAGTGAACTGTAGAAGGATGTAGAGACAATATAGGCCCTTTTCAAAGATAGGTACAGATGTTAATAACATTAATGATGACACTGTTCTGTTCAAGTGGCAGTGTGACAACGCCAGCATGCACACTACCAAGACCCTGCAACTGAAGCATCCTCAGTTTTATTATTCACACCTGTACTTTTCCTATGACATATCAAACTGTCTGCTGTGTAAAAAGCCTCTTGTGATACCTGTGTGAATGGTTTCCTTCAGCTTGGTGTCATGCTCAATAACCAGCAGAGATTGGTAATAACCCGGCTTAGTCTCCAGTTGTTCCTGGGCACCACTAGCTGCCATCCAGATCCTGGCACGATGCTCATTGGGCACACCTTTACGTACAAACCTCTTCACTTCCAAAACAGAATTGATAATTAAATAACTATAGAGCACCAGGAGACACCAACACAAAACAGTTGTGTGTTTCATTGTGCATCTTGTACCTCTGAAATTGTTCTCTACATGAGGTTTGCCTTGAAGGAGCTTGGACCATCTCATGGATCTTCTGTTGAGGACGGCTATATACTCATTCATCATCTCCTTGTAGGGTTCAAAGTCATGGTGTCTCTCAAAGCCATAGGGGTCAATCCTACTTGGGCAAATCCACACAGTTCAGTGGCATAAACAAAAGGGCAAAGTTTCCACCCTGCCCATCAGTCTCTATCCTGTTCCCTGATGACAGACACTACAACAACCTCCAATGGGCAGGGTTTCAGTAGCAGGGAGATCAAATTCCCAAGCTGGATGACTAATACATTTTAAATGACTTTGAAGCAGGAGTAGGAGCAAGCAGCAAAACTGAAGCCCAAAAATAACCTATAAAATAATTTGTTCCACAAAATTTAGCTACAAAAACTTTGATAAGTGTGGTAGCAGTTTCACAGGTTACAACATTGAGCACAAATACAACTAGTTGATGAGGAAAGGAGCTGGTGTAAATTTCTGGTAGCCAGGAATGAAGCAACAATACAATACATCTAATAATACCTAAAAACTCTGTAAAAGAAACAAGCAGTCAAAGAGAGACCACATCAACATGAAACTTACCTTCCACTGCCTAGCTGAGCGGCAGTAGCTTCCATTTCCCTATTCATTGCGTGTCATATGCTACACTAGTCCACCTAGGCTATAAACAAACTGCACCGCCAATGTTAATTAATTTTTATGGAGTTTACTTTTACTTGAAAAAGAACCTGCTGCTGTCAAGGTAAATAAAAAAGTGGTCTGAGTGTCAAATGTCTCACTTTACAGCACTTACAGCAAGAGGGAGGGGCCTGTTAAAGAAACACCCAGGTAACATCCACAGGTGTGTGCTTTGCATGCAATACAATTGGAGGAAGACAAACAGCAATGTGTGCTCTTATATCATCTTACACAGTCCATGATGGCTAGTATTGGCAGCAGTAGCAATAGTAGTGGTAATAACAGAAGCAGTAGCAGTTGCACAGTTTGTCCCTTGGATAGTAAAATATTATTTCCCAGCAGAGTTAGAACCATTATTTTTAGGAAAAACTATAGTCACAAGTCAAAATTCCCCCATAATAAAATTACAGTACGACTGTCTACCAAAAAAAAAAAAATTCCTTAACTGTCTAAACATATTCTGACCCCACAAAGAATTATTACCCAACTTGCTATTGCATGTTTTGTTTGCCTAAAAAATTGTCAGATTGAAGGTGTATGTACCGGTATATAAAACTGAAGAATGTAAACTCCTCCTGAGATTTTTGCTCTAATTCCAAATTCCAAGAGACAATATAGGAGCAATGGTGGAAAATAACTAAGTACATTTACTCAAATACTCTGCTTAAATACAATTCTTAAGCATCTGTACTTTACCTGAGTATTTTCAATTTGTGTTACTTCATACTCCAACTTCACTACATTTTAGGGGCAAATAGTGCACCTTTTCACTACATGTGTTTTATAACTTTACTTACTAGTTACACTTCATTACCAGATTAATTCAAAAAGTACACTATAATCATATGACTATTGATCTTTGGTGGAAAATTCACAAGCTACCCAGCAATATATCAGCAATATAAGCATATACATTTAATTAGCTCTACCTTTTCCAGTTGCAAGATTAATTACAACAGTTAGTTATAGTGTTAGTTTTATATTATAATAACAACGAACATAATAATGCTTCAGTATTTGTAATCTAATATGATTTACATTAATGCTAAATGTACCTTTCTGCATAATGAGTACTTATATTTTGATGCTAATACTTTTGTACTTTTCCTAAGTAACATTTTGAATGCAGGACTTTTGCTTGTAACAGAGTATTTTACACAGTTGTACTGCTACTGTACTTTTACTTAAGGTAGGGCTTTGAGTACTTCTTCCACCACTGTATAGGAGACAATACCTCAAAGGCTTCCTTTTCTGAGAGTTTACAACCCATTCTTTCTCCATATTTTCTTGTCATTCTGAATGCTATACAACATAGTAAGAATTAATTTTATTGAGTCATATTTTGGGAAAAAACCTTTTTTGTTGCTGATTACAAGCAGTGAAAAAGTCAATTTCGGCTTTTCCCGTTTAGGGGTCGCCACAGTGAATTGTCACACTGACGACTCGCATGTTGACATTTGGCACGTGTTTTATGCCAGATGCCCTTCCTGACACAACCCCGATTCAAACCCGGGGTGCAGCGGCGAGAGTGCTGCACCTTAACCACTAGCCTACCAGGGACGGCTCGCTGACTACAAGCAGTAAGAATTGGTATTAGACAATTTAAGACTCACTTGACCTGTTTTTAATTTTTAGCATTAAAAAAGCCTTGTTAAGCTTTATAACTGTACAACTACAGAAAACCTGATCAAATCAACAGCATGCAGCATCTCTAATCTGTTACACTGTAAAGTAATAAAGAATAATTAAATGCATATCATTGACAAAGTTTAATAAACTCATGAGCTGTGTTTTTTTCCCCACCAAGCCAAAATCATTGCCAAAGGACCATCCTCTCTTGTGGTCAGATACAGGTTTCTGAGATTTTGGTCCAAGTTCTCAAACTGCGTCTTGGCTGTTCACACAGGCTTACTGTAATCACTTGTCTTAATGTATTTTTATAGTTTTATGTTGCCTTGCAGCAAAGAAAACGGTCCCACGTTGGAACCGAAATTGTGACAATTCCTATAAAGCACATGGAATAGAGTATACAGTATATAGGATAGGGTATATACTTGTCATAGTAGGTATAGTACAGGTGTTACTAGCAACATTAAAGTGTCCCAGTGACAGTAAACCAACATGAACAATATCAGGATCCACTAAATGAAATTGAGCCATCATTAGATTATTTACACCTTTGCTTCTCCTACTGAGATGTCAAAGTGTAAAAAGTAAACAGTTGTCTTTGCATCCTTTCATTCTATTACACATGTTGTTGTTTGAGCAGCTGTAGCATGATATAAAATGTGTCCATTACCTATCAACAACAAAAGAACTAAATACATGTACGATTATGGAAAAACTCATGCTTTATTCATCTTTCTTAAATGAACAATAAACTTAGGCTACTTACATGATGTATCAACAACATATTCTAATTTTCACTACCTTCAGTAACACTGAACAGATGGACTTGAACAGAAAATAGAGAAGAGACAGGTATTTATTCTTAAGGCTGTTTGTTGTTTGTTTGTTGTCCTGTTGTTCCCCTCATAAGTGTCCTGACTTTTGAACTAAGGGCTTCACAATGCCATAACATACAGATATGTGGCATGCAATCCTAAGGGCCTGGAATTTCTTAATTTAAATTCTCTTAAATTGCTGCAGAATCAGCTGACACTTTCAATTAATACATTATCTTTTGAAAGCAAAACCATGGTTCTGTGAATAGGACCAACTCCCAGCTGGGACTCTACAGACATATGAACACCATGAATCAATATCAGCCATCGAAATCAAAGCACTGCTTTTACTTTAGTGACAGTTTAATTGTGAAACCAGCCCCTAGTGAAATAAAATGAGTTTACCATGCGGTCAATGAGAAGCTCACGATTCTGTGACTGGACAGATGCACCTAACAATTAAACCAACAGCGTATCATCCACAATACTGAGGCAGCTGTTAGAGATCTTAGTATTTCCTGTACATAAAAGAAATCAGCTTTTGCATTTATAAATTCAACATATTTATATTATTCTTCATATAGCTCTCTTTGTAAACTGTCCCAATAGATACAGTATGTACAGTAAAAACTGCAACAGTTCTGTTGGTGCTGGTGTAGCAAGCACTCTGTCCCAAAGTTCGGGAACTCTGCACAATCACTCAGAGCTTCATATAACAAAACAAACTTGACTAGGAAGAATCTTAAAACACACTGCTTTCTGCTGTCCAGTCCATTTAGAGCGCACACAGGCAGTGAACCTGCTCTCGGTGCTGTGTCCATCCCCACTTACAGGGCTGTGGCCCGACATGTAGTGCTCCTGGAAAAGAGCAGTGGGGCGTCCAGGATACTGAGCATCCAACAGGAGAGACAGAGGTGAATCTGGCAATGTCCATATGATGCCTCAGTTTCATGAGGACAGAACATGTGGCCAGTTGTTCTCATTGTTTTTACTCAGCTCTCTGAAAGGTGGTTTCCTGCTTTGCTTCTGTTTTCTCTCTGAAGTCTACAATTTTCACTTTTTTGTACAAGTCTTAAAAAAAACTATTAAGTCAGTGTAAAAGAAAACATTCTGGCTTTCCAGAGTTGGGATTGGATTTAGAGAGTTTTACGTTTTGATCCTGTTACAATTGGTCGAGCAAATTCCACAAAATCGTCTATAAGGACTGGCCATGCACCTGAGAAAGAGATACCAAGATACCATCAGTGTCACAGTGATGGACCAGTGATTCATCTGAAGGAATTTTTATCCATTTTTCCAAACTCACCTTCTTCATCATAGTTTGACATGTCATCTGCAATCATGTTACCAAAGTCCAACAATAGGTTCCATGTGTCCTTTGGGATGGATCGTTTATGGTGTTCCTGTAATGGATAGTGCAGGTGAACATATTCATAAATGCATGGTTTCATAAATCTTGTTTTTCATTTGTTCTCTCTCTATAGCCAAAATATGCTGACAGTTATTTCAAATACATTGCAGTGGAAATCACGGACGGACAAGTGGCCCAGTATGTGTTCTGGACATCCAGGAGTAGAGCAGGTTTTTATTCATCCAAACAGTATCTGGTGTGGCCAGCTGGTCCTGCTCCTTGATTCAGGTTGTGCACATGAGGGAGGTGTAATGAAAAACACTCTAACCCTTCTATGGTACAGGCTCCTTGTGATCCAGCTTTTTCTCTTGTAATACCGATTCCAGTGCCTCATCTCAGCATATCTAGCAATTTCAAGTACCAGTGCTCTCACTGTCCCCCAAAGTTCAATTCTGCATACTTCACATCATGGAACTTGTTGTCACTAGCCCCCTTTAAATCGCATATTCAAGGCAGGATTATTGTGCCATTTTTCCACCAAGCCATTCTGTATAAAAAGTACCAAGTGTTTACCCTCCTCTATTCCGCCGTGAGAGGCACCTCAGCCTCTGTGCAAAAGGGGAGAGGCGGCCTGAGTTGTGGGAGAAGCTGTATAAAGTTTTGATGTTGTTTCTACAAATACAAGATAAGTGAGGCAGATATGGTGCCTCACTTATCTTAATAAGTCAGGCACCATATCTGTATGATGTGTATGATGTCTCTGCAGCATTTAAATTTTGACATTGCTCACAAAAAACCGTAATGGCCATAATCATGAACAAGTTGTACATTGTGCACAACAACTTTTGAGTCTGAATGATGCGGCAAATGAGCAAAAGCACATCGCCACTGCATTCATCTGGTATTGTCGGTTTGAAAGCAACATTGTTAAGGGTGTGCTGTGTATTTTCAGCGTGTGTTACAGCCAGTCTTTAAGTTCAGTGTAAATACATAAAGCTACTACAAAGATGGGCCAGGTTAACACCCATATAACTGAATCTCTCTGTAAAAGAGGCTATTGTTTTTACGTAGGGTAACATGAGGCCATGGATCGCTATGGTCATAAAGTAACTCAGTAAGCAGCCTCCCATGACTCAATGAATGTCACTAAAAGCACAAACAAAGACATTTCACCTCGATGAAGTAACTCATTTGATGTGGATCAATCATGTCGTGGCCAAAACCCAGCACAGATCCCAATTCAACACATTTGATTTGTGCATCCTTTTTTTGACTCACCAAAAGGAATCTATTCCAAAGATCAAGGAACTTAAATCGTCCTGACAGAACCAAGTTCCAGTAGGCTACAGCCATCTCCAAGTCTGCACACAAACACAAAGAAGAATACAGTCAACTCTAGTTGATCATGGAGCAAGCTGTTTTTTTACTGTCACTCGGCTTACCTAGACCCTTCTGTCCAGGATTTTTGGCAAAGTTAAAGGTGAACTGGTAGAAGTCCTTGAATTTTCCACTATCTTTTAGCTCCTGTTCTAATCTTGGCAAAAGGGCCTTCAGTTTTTCGGGGCTGTCACACCTTGAAAAAGAGACAATGTAAGCAACAAATAAACTCTAAATGACCACACAGGGTTTCCCCAACCAGTTGCAACATGGTGGTGTTGATGCTGATAAAGAACTGGCTGAAGTTAACTGACTCATGAAGCTCAGAAGTCAAAAACTGCAGCTCTTCCATTGAGTCCTTCCACGAAGACACAGACTACTTGAGCTGTGGTTGAGTGAGTCTATATATAGACTGCCTTCCCTCCCTGGAGCTACACTAAGAAAACCACCATGCGAAGATACTTCAGGCACAGTGTTTATGTCGCACACTCACCCCAGCTCTGTCATTCCATCCAGAAACTCCTTCTTGGTGAACTCACACTGAGTAGCGGCACGAAACTTCCACGCAACGACGAGCACAGTGATGCTGGCTGGATCTAGCGACAGGTCATCACAAAACTGCTGGATTCCATCGATACCAATTTTATTCTCATCCTGGGGATCTATCAGAAAAAAAAAATAAAATAAAACTCACACTTTTGGGAAACAAGTAGTAGTCTATACTTTTAAAGAATACTGTTGCTTTTGGAGCAACTCTATTCTAGTAAATACTTCAATTTACAGTATAAGACACAGTAAGTTACCCCATTTACCTTTGTAGCGATTGTAGAGCTGCTCCAGCTTTTTTCGGTCTACTGAGGTTTTCATGGATTCCTTACAGTAAAGATCTGGGTTCTGGAAGTAGTTGTCGGTAGCAACTTCTAATTTCCAGTCATTCTGTGTGAGGCAGTACACAGCTGTCTTCTCCCCAGCCTGTGTGAAGGACATGAACTGCCGTACCTTGTCCCTCTGTGAAGACTTCAGCTTATGCTGTGTGAGTACAGGACACGGGCTGTCAGACACCGGTGTGACCAGACCAGGGAATAAAGCCAACAACATACAAACACAGAGCCATACACAGACAAAAACACACAGCAAGACACACATCTACAGGCATTCAGGAAACAGAGAAGAGGACAGGAACAACTTGGACACGCTCAAACACTCAGACATATTTTAAAAGGTTAGTCTGTCACACAGACAAACACACGTTACAAGAGATAAGTCAAGACGGTCTGCTGGTAATTATGTCCTGTCCAAACACAACCTAGGCTTTTCTGAAGGGAGATGTTGTGGATTCTCAAAGCACATGCTGTACCCCTGGCAGGCCCCTTAGATAACTCTAGTCATAGATGTAACATGAGTAGGCAAATGGGATGACATCAACAGGAACTAGAGGTGCAACAAGTCTGAAGTGATTCACAAGCAACATGTAGTGTACATTTTACTGGGCAACAGCTGTTAAAATCATTTCAGAATACTGTAATATTAAATTGTAATACAGCAATAATATTTGGTTTCTTAACACTATAGCAATCAGTCAGTCAACTGAGAATTGATCTGCAACTATTCTGATAGGGACTAATTCATCAATTGTTTCAGTCACTCTATCAAGTAAAAATGCTAAACATTTGGCGATTCAAATGTGTGTATTTAATGTTTTCTCTAACCTGAATGTCTTTGGGTTTTGGATTTTTGATCGGATAAAACATTTGAAGATGTCACCTTGGACTCTGGAAACCTGAAACTGTGATTCATTTTGGCCATTGCTTAAGGCTCTGGCAAACTGTAATGGGCATTTGTCACTATTTTCATAAATTTTATAAAAACAAATAGAAGAACTGAAAATGGACTCATATATCAGCCCTAATAAACGTTACACTGTGGAAGCCACTATGGCATCTCTTCACAACAGCTGCAGTATCTCAGCACTTGCACTCCACTGAAGAGGAGCATTTCCTGAAACCGGAGACTAAAACCAAGCTTCTAATGACTTCACCAACCGTTACTGATTTCTGTTAATAATGGCCACGTGAAGTCAAATGACTGCCGTAGTGACAGCACGGATTACTGTGTCCCCAAACAGGTAACGTTACGTTAGCATTGTCTACATAACCACCAGCTAGTAACTTCTACTGGCTAACGTTAGCCAAGTTAGCGGGAATGAATCATTTGCGTTAACGATGGGGATAGTATCACAGAATCAGACTGTCAGTATGGTTAAGGACATGGCAGGAATTCACATAAATGACCCTGTGTGTGTCTGTGTTTGAGATCCGATGGCTGACCTGCTACAGCAGAACTTACCAGACTGCCAAAAAGGGACATAGCTAGCTAGCTGCTCTCAAAATATCAACTGACCTTCCATGTAATAGCAACGAACACGAGTATCTGATCACTGTAGGCTTGCCAAAACGCGCCATTGCATGTACTTTAATAATATGTCATCAGTCATGAAGGTAAGAATTAATGGCACTAAAGCTAGTGCCTGGGTTTGTGTTTATTTTGGTTACCTACCATTTTCACACCCGCTGTTTGACCAGTTTGGTAGCCCGACTAGCGTTCATTGTGCGCATGCGCGAAGGTCGTCCAATGGCTATTACAGGTTCCAGTACAAAGAGGAGGTTTACAGCAGCTACCCTGAAAAATAGGCTAAAGATGGGTGACATAGTAGCTAAAGGAAAATGCTAATTAAATTAGTGGAAATAAAACAACTGCAGTCGTCAAGGATTAATCTACCGCTTATTTTCGTGACTGTTTGATTTATCTTTTTATTTACACAATGTGCAAATTGGAGAAAAAAAGCTCACTTTGACTTTCTAGAGTCAGAGGTGGTGTCTTCAAATGTCTTGTTCTGTCCAACCAACGAATCCAAAGATATTACATTTATTATCATGCATGACAAAGAAAAGCATAAACTCCTCATATTAACGATGTTGTAAGTTACTCTCTCAGTGAATTGACTTATGGTTGCACCTCTAGGTTACTGAATGGTGTAATGAGAATGAAAGTGTGTCATAAAGGTGCTCTGTAGAGGACGGTATGGTATCACTTTTGTAATGGAAAGAATCTTTCTCCATAGAACCAAGAATTTAAATTTGAGAAAGTTAGGAAGAAGTGGGGATTTTTATTTTGAAATGCCTGCATGCTTTAGTTTTTTGTTTTATCTATTTGTTTATTTATTTGTTTTATACCTGGGATTATTAAATTGGAAATCACACTAGGTCTTATTTTGAGTTATGTAATTATGTTTAAGTGGAAAGGAAAGAGCACTCTGTAAAGGTAACTAATTAAAATAGCACATGTAAATTGCTGATTATCTTAAATAAATTGTATTTTTTTAAACAAGTATGTCCATCACAATGAGGGAATTTGTTATGAAAGAATAATATTTCCATCCTCCATGCAGAAGACCACTGAAGCTGTTCTGGAGACTTTACTAAAAGGGGGTATGTTGTTCACTGTTAGTTGTATCTTTATTTTAACATCCATCTGTATAATGGGTTATACCTGCAGGTGTTTATCAATAAGAGAAGACTAGATATTAAAAACATCTCAGTGTAATTTAGTGACACTATAAACTACAGCCTCCAAAGTAACAATAAAGTTGGATTACCTCTGAAAACATGATCTTTGTAGGATTTATTGACAGATTGTTGTAGTCTGCATTAAATGTACTTATGTGTATTTAATAAACGCCCAACTGAGTGTATTTGTTAGTTCATAGTAGATAACCCAATATTTGAAACTACCTGTAAATAATATTGTATTTCTATTGAAAATTAGACTCAGTAATTAGACAAGTCTTTGGACTGTGGGAGGAATCTGGAGTACCTGGAGAGAACCCACGCAGGCACAGGGAAAACATGCAAACCAGATAACATAGTATATACTGTATTTATAGGTTTGACTGTGTGACTGGGGCAGTACAGTGGAGCGGTGGTTAGCATTGTCACCTCACAGCAAGAAGGTTCCAGGTTTGACCCCTGGCCAAATCGGTGCCTTTCTGTGCAGAGTTTGCATGTTGCCTGGGTGTACCCCGCCTCTTCCCCAATGTCAGCTGGGACTGGCTCCAGCCCCCCCATGACCCCATGACCCCATGACCCCATTCAGGAATAAGCGGTATAGACCGTAGATGGACTGTGTGACCATTCAAGTCCACCTGAATTTAATAAATCACTAATTAGGAGCCATTAACCTGTTAACAATCTTATCAATTAAGAGGTTTTTAAAAGCATGATGTCAGCAGGGATCATGAGAGGCAAATGTCCACTAAAGTCAGTCTGTGTCTCTAAGAGAGAGACAGAGAGATTTCTACACTTGCTTTGATATACTGTTAAAATGAAACAGAACCTCAACCTTCACCTACTTCTACAAACCCTCTCTCTGACTAATAAAACACCATGAAATACTGCATTTGTAATAAGTATACCCTCCTCCACCACACTGTCCTAATCACAATGAATAATGTTAGTCCCATATGAGGAAAAACCCAACAGGTGCTTATCTTACAGCAAAAATAAAAAATAATATATCAGTATGTCAGACTGACAAGAGGCTCAAATGAGTTTTATCTAATATGAAAATGAACCCACCCTTCTCAACAAACTCAGCGCGACACACATATAGCACGGTAGTTGATAGAGTATCTGTGGATGCCAGCCTTCCTTTTTTTTGTTTGGTTGTCAGTGAAAAAAGCCTGAATTGCTGTAGCACCCCCTGCTCTTTGCACTCACAATGGGCAGTATGGAAGTCATTATCATAATACTGTTGATAAAGCTGTTAAACTTATTCACAGACATGACAGTGATTGTAAATAGTAGTGGTGTTGTTGCTGTATCTGGAATTTAAACCTTCTATTATTTTATTGACCTGATTTATATCAGCAACAGTAAAACACTTAAAGTGTAACACACACAATGCGGTGAGCTGTATATACTGTAGCATCATTTTGGTTATTTAAGGGCCCAGAGAATTGGGTGATGGTGGTTATACAGTGCATAATTTTAAACATGGTAGTTTAGAGAACTGGGTATTCTCCTTTTAAAACCTTTAATCTTAGCTTCTTTTATATTTTCTATCAGATCCAGTTGAGATTGATGGCAGTTCACACATGACATCAGACTCTCTCTGTTTCAAATGTCTCAAGTTGTGACTGCTGCAGATGGGGATAAAACACATTTTGCACTCCAGGATTTTATTGTATTGAGGTCATATAGGTTCTGATTCCATCCAATGCATCAATATAACACAGCCTCTCAGTAATATTTGACTCAGCACCAAAGGTAGCCTGCAAATTTGACAAGAGTCAAATTCCTCTTGTGTTCAACATACCTGACCAATAAAGCAGACTCTGATTCTGATTCTCTTATGTGTCAGACCTGTGTTATACTGTCGACCTGGTAGCCAGTCTCTCACCCGGTTTCAGCTTAACAGTACCTGTTTGTGGCCTGAAAAGACAAATGTAATAGCTTATAGGTACAGGCTCAAGTTTTATTGTGCTTTACACACACTACAAAAATGTGCTGGTAGGAACTCATTTGTGTTTAATCCATATGTAGTGAATCCTAGACCAACTTCTAACGTGGCTGAAACAATAGTCACCTTGAGAGAAACGGGATTATTGAAAGGTACCGGAGTAAACTATTATCATACTCCTGTACAGCAGATGGCGGTATATATATATTTAAAGCTGGCTGGTATCCACCAATCCCAAGAGATGTGGGCATGAACTACTTTAACTGTTTTGCTTTCGTACCATTGATGCAGTCCAATCAGATGCTTCGAAAGCGAGACACCGCCAAGATCAGATTGTGAGACGCGCTGCTGGAGTGGGGCTAACGCAGAGTAGATACAAGCGGCTAACAAACAATTAGCTAGCTTGTGAAGTGTACCGGTAAGACACATTTATACTTGTGGTTTACCATCAGTCTGCCGTAAAAGATAGTTTTCTACGTTGCAAATGTATCTAAGTAATTGTTGTGCTGTGAAACACACTGCCAGCAAACAAAGTTAGCAGTGGTAAAATTGCAGCTAATTCTGGCAGTGTTGTTGGTGACATCTGTGGATGAACTCGGCGGCTCGCTAGTAGCTAGCTTAGCGTAACGCCAGTTGGCTAACAAAGCGCCGGTCGTTCAAGCTTTTCAGCCGTTATAGCGAGTTAGCTCGTTGCTAAAATAAACAGTAGGCATTGCTAGTTAGCTAAGTACTAGTTTTGCACTCCAGGCGTAAACATTAAGCTGGTAAGTTGCTAATTTAGTAGCTAACGATAACGTAGTCATCACCAGGGCTTTTAGTTAGTTTAACATAACGGTCTACGTTGAGCATGACTAATTGGTCATATTTACGTAACGGTACTTGGTTCATCGGCTGCGCAACTGCGTTTTATTCCACATATTTTAACGACACAAACATCCTTGTTCTCAAACGTAAAAGTAAATGTTATTAGGTCGATAAATTACATTGTGGCAATTAAGCCAAAGGTACTAATCGAAGGGTCAATATGTTATGCAAAAATAAACGTTCGGGCTAGTTTGAATAATGTAAGTACTTTAATATTTGTTGATTTTAAAAATAGTTTAGGTGTGTCTGAATGTAACGTCGGGAAGATAATGGCACTGTTCTGATGAAGAGGTGACAAGTAAGAACCCGACAAATGGAATTAAACCATAATTAACTAACGTTACACTTAAACAAGTTGATAGAAGTTGTAGCGAATTATTTAGGGTGTGGGTTTCAAATAATAAAAAGTCAGAGTAAAGCCTATTGTTCATGTTTGCTTCTTAGCTGTATTTGTTTGGTTTTCAATTGAAAATGATAATTGTTAATACAGTTTCCCTAACCGACCAACAACAGGGAAATCCTGGGTTGACTTACTGCAACTTATAATGGCAAAAGAGAGGAAGATCAAGAAAAGAATAACCTCAATACCACTAATACAACTTAAGATAAATTTTGTCACTGAAATTAAGCATAGAATTGTTGAAAAGTAGTTCGACATTACTTAGTTTGTTTCCTGTTTGGACGGGATTTAGACCTCCTCCTTCCTCCATTCTCAAATGCCAACAACAACAGCCGTCGAAGAAACAGAGTGCACTCGTAAGTGCACAGAATCACTATATTAACTTTATTCATCGTACGAAATGCACACTAATTCCTTAAACGTTAACCCTTGCTCAACTCTGTCTGGAATTTGCAGTACGGAAACAATAAGTGTTTAAATTCAATGTGAATCCTTTCAAAACGTGCACAAGCTAACTAGCTAGCTAACGCAAGTAAGATGAATACAACGCTGTCGTAAACTGCTAGCAGTAACAGTTAGCTAGCTCCATTCAACAAAAGATTGTTGCTGTCGGCAAATATGAGTGCTATTACTACTGCGTGCAGCCGTAATATGTGTAACCATATGGTAGTATCATTTAGTCACGTTAATAGTTGCACTGGTGTGATTAAAGTTAGCATGTTTGCGTGACCTGTAGCATGTTTGATTATGCCTCTCCTCCGGGCATGCTCGGTTTCTGAAGTAGGCCTTGTGCACACTTAGCGTAGTAAAAGTTGTGAGCATCAAGGGATGATTTAATGCGGGGTTCTAAATACACAATGAATTCATAAAACATCTAAGTGGTTCAGACACTTGAAATTGGTCTAACATATGCACATTTTGCATCTCGTTTGCCTTCTATAAGAACACCTGGTAACTCAAGCTAACGTTAATAATGTAGCTTTGTACAGTGTGCTCTGGCAGCAACCAGCTCAAATGGGCCTTATTTCGTTATTAAGTCTAGCTTGATTGCATATAAAATAAATAATGTGTAAAAAATTGATTTTGATGAAATTGGAGACAACCCTCCTTAAGTAACAGTTTGCCCTCTTTTGTCTTTAAGTCTGAAGAGTGAGGAAGAGAAGAATACTTTTTACCCTGAAACTCAACTCCACTGGTCCTTTGGGATCATGGCTAAAGATGTAAGTAACTATATACCTACATTTGTACATTTACATTTTACAGGAAACAGTTTTGTTTATGTGGCAGCACACAAGACATTATAACTGCTGTGAATGAAGGCTTATATGTTAATATAACTAACTAAAGACATCTCTCATAAAGTCATGTTTTTTTTCTGTATGATTCCTGTTTAACTAGACTCGTATAGAATGTTGAAGTGTATTAATTTGTTATTCTCCACAGGCCGGTCTGATTGAAACAAATGGAGAGCTTAAAGTTTTCATCGATCAGAATCTGAGCCCTAGCAAAGGTACTAGTTATTTATAATTAGCTCTACATGCAGATTTTACACAGTGGGTGGTATTTTTTACATTACATAGTCAAGCTTAATTGATTGCCAGGCTTACAAAATAAACGTTTCTTCATGTGTCAATTTATGGGTGTATACAGTTGGTATTGAAAGTTTTCAGACCTCACTTTTAAAAATGGATTAAATTATTTTTTTTCTCCTCAATCTACACATAACAAAGTGAAAACGTGTTTTTGGAGTGTTTTGTTAAATTATTAAAAATAAGACTGAAATATCCCATTTACATAAGTAGTCAGACCCTTCACTTAGTACTTGACTAAAGCATTTTTGGCAGCAATGACAGCCTCTAGTCTTCTTGTTAATGAAGCTACAAGTTTGACACCTTACTTTTGGAATTTTCTGCCATTCTTAATGGGATAAGGTCAGCCAGGTTGAATGGGGAGCGGTGGTGCACAGCCATTTGTAGGTCTTTTTTGGGGGGTGGGACCTTAATGCTCAAATTAGAGAGAGACGTTGGTTAATGCAGCTTTAAAGATAACTGAAACATAACAATATGGAAAACTTGCCATACTGACTGTATATAGTTATTTAAATTGTTATGTGCATGAGTCTCATTGTCTTGTTTAAACTGTTGATTTTAATATTCATGCTTATTTGTCCTCTGTCAGTCATCTCTTGGCCCTTTGATTTGCATTATTCTGGATAAAACATGCTTTGGAGTTTTGTTTGATTTGATTTATGTGCTGGTAGTTGGACAATAGAGGGCAATGGAGTTTAAGCCAAGAGCCCTATTCATTACTGATCTCCTTTTAGGTGTCCTGTCGTTGGTTACTGTCCAGCCTACAGCTGCCCCTGTGGCTAAACAGCTACTGCCCAAAACCCTTGGTCCATCCAATGTGAATGTTGCTGCACACATGCAACATTTGCCACACATGGTGAGTAATGCTTAACATTTTGTGCTTTCTCAGCCACATTTGTAAGAGAGTTTAGAACTTCAGAACAGACAGTTTAGGTTTCTAGATTGTCACTGACCTGCAGAGACATTGGTGGATACATGTGCTTGCTGGGTTTCTCTGATGTGTCCTAGTGTTGTGTAAGCCCTTCCATTATCATTGTGAGGTGACTGGGTGGAGGGTAGGTGCAGGCAGTTGATCCTAAGCTTATCAACTCTACCGTCAGCAGGATTACACCCATCATCCTGTTATATACATATGGAATGTGTATATAACGAAAATCAACTTAAATATCACCTTAGTAAAGGAACAGATCACAAATCTGCTAGTTACCTTGTATTACTAATGGGAAAATGCAATGAAAATTGAAGCAATTTCTGTAACTAAGTTCATGACCAATAATTAATTAGTTGATAAAGACAGCTAAAAGTGAGCCTCATCCATAGGTTCCATCTAAATCTTACTTAATCCCGTCAGTAAAACTTCATCAATTATTAAACTTTCAGTAGGTGTTAAGTACATGATCATCAAATTTTGAGATAGAATACATAAAATTTTAGAGAACTGTCACTAGATTACTGCAAATGCTAAGCATGGATATGTTCTTTCCCTTTTGCTTTTCTGTCCTTTGTAGGTGATTGGAACACCCCAGAGGCCTACAGTATCAAATACCATTTTGGTGAACAGTCCACATACACCAAGTTCCCAGTTCCTCACTCAGAGTCAACCATCTGATGCCTCTCCTTGGTCATCGGGGTAAGTTTTCAGAAGGTGCTCATATTTTCAAGTATGGGACATCACTCTGTACATTAAGTGTTTTTATCATGTCAAATCTGATATCATTTCAAATAAAGAAAAAAATATAAGTTTGACATGACAGTCATTGTGAAAACTAATCTTTTCTGTCTGTAGAAAGCGTGGGAAGAAAGGGGAAAAGAATGGGAAGGGCTTGAGACATTTTTCCATGAAAGTGTGTGAGAAGGTGCAGAAGAAAGGAGTAACCACATACAATGAAGTTGCAGATGAACTGGTTGCAGAATTCAGCTCTTCAGACAACCATATGTCACCCAATGACTCGGTGAGTGCTGCAGCTAATCAGAGTGATGCAAACCTAAATGATAGACATCTCTGAAAAAGGGTATAGATTTTAGTTGTCTTTTTATTAATTTAGAAGTTTTGTTAATATGTTGAATATTTTCTTTTTAGCATGTGTATGACCAGAAGAACATTCGTCGGCGTGTGTACGATGCACTTAATGTGCTCATGGCAATGAACATTATCTCTAAAGAGAAAAAAGAAATCAAGTGGATTGGCTTGCCCACCAACTCGGCCCAGGAGTGTCAAAACCTAGAGGTAGAAACAATCAACCAAGATATTCTTATATTTAGTTTGTTTTGGAGGTGTCTACTTTGACAACCCTATGCTCTCATTCTTAATCATTTTTCCTTTATATTAATTGTAGGTGGAAAGACAAAAGCGACTGGAGAGGATTAAGCAGAAACAGTCACAGCTTCAGGAGCTCATACTGCAGGTGGGAATGAAATACTTGTACTTCTCTACTTGGTCCAAAGTTTGGCATTTGTTCAGCTGGAGTATACGGCCCCATCAAGAAACGGTCATGGCACTACTGGACAAACTGTTAATCCTTCTGAAGTTGCTTCATATTTCTCATATCTTTATTCTTGTCTTATAGCAAATAGCTTTTAAAAACCTGGTTCAGCGGAACAGACAGACAGAGCAGCAGGCAAACAGACCTCCACCTCCCAACTCCATCATCCACCTTCCCTTTATTATTGTCAACACCAGCAAGAAAACTGTCATTGACTGCAGCATCTCTAATGACAAGTATGCGATTATGCTGTACTTCATTTTCGACACTTAATTTTAGGTTAAGTCAAGGATTAACATGAATCAAGTCAATGCTTGAATGGTGATGTGTGAAATGACCCAATATTTTAACCTCTTGATATTATAGTTGCAAGAGAAAGTAATTGCACTGTTAGCAATTTCCTGGTTTTCTGCACAAATTTTGTCATGAATTGTGATTTTGATTTTCACCAAAGTCACATATCAACACAGTATTTCATGTCTTTATTGAACACACTCATTAAAAATGCAAAGTGATGGTGGAAAAACGTAATGGCAACAGTATATCTAACTGGTTGAATCACCTTTGGCAGTAATAACCTCAAGCAAGCAATTCCTATAGCTGTGGATTAGACCTGCACAATGTTCAGGAAGAATTTTGGACCATTCTTTCTCACAGAACTGCCTCAGCTCAGTGTGAACAGCTGTCACGCTCATTCCACAGCATCTCTATTGGGTTGAACTCTGAGCCCTGACTGGGCCACTCTAAAAGGTGGATTCTATGTCTCCCCGAGCCATACTGTAGTAGATTTACTTAGATGTTTAGGGTCATTGTCCTGCTGCATCACCCAACTTGTTCTGAGCTTCAGCTTGTGTACAGCCCCCTGACATTATCCTGCAGGATACCTTGATAAGCTTGGAAATTATTTTTCCTCTCCACAATGGCAAAGTAGTCACAGTACCAAGTCATCTCTATATATAAACAATATGTCTAACTGTGGACTGATGAATACCAAGATCTCTGAGATATCTCTGTAACCCTGTCCAGCTACATGCAAAACAACTTTTGATCATAGGCCTTCTGAGATCTTTTTTTTTTTTTTGTGAGACATATTTCACATCAGCTGGTGCTGCTTTTGAATAGCACACTGACACTGTTTGTGTTTTTATAAGTCAAGATAGTTCTAAACCACACCTCCATTCTCGTTTCATTGCATTGACTGGATTCCAGGTTTGCTAATGCCTCACTCCTGTTGACAGTGACATCAGAATCCTAGTGTTGCCATTTACGTTTTCCACCATCACTTTGTATGTTAATAAAGACATGAAAGATCATGGCTGTGTAGAAATACTGTGTATGTTGATATTTGTGACTGGTGAAGCTCAGATCACATTTCATGAATTTATGCTGAAAACCAGGAAATTACAAACGGTACCATTACTTTTTCTTGCAGCTGTATATGCTACTACTATATCATTAACTGTTTACCCCTTCAAAAGTAATTTGGAAAATCTTGAGTGCATCTTGCTGAGTTTGGTTGTCAGAATAAGCTCAATAAAGGTAGAAATGCAGTTTCCTGAGAAGATGTTGTTCATCTCAGTGCGTCTAACGGCTGTTGGCAAGTGAAATGCACATTGTACTAAAATATAGAATATTGTATTTATAATACAGTGAAATGGGTTTTTGATTCAAAGGAGCTTAAAGTTGGAGTTGGAACACCTTTTTTCAAAAAAAATCATGATTCACCCTTATTTGTCTTGTTGTTCCTCTTTCTCATCTGCAGGTTTGAGTATTTGTTCAATTTCGACAGCATGTTTGAGATCCACGATGACATTGAAGTGCTGAAACGTATGGGTATGGCCTGTGGTTTGGAGGTGGGGAAGTGTTCTCCAGAGGATCTGAAGGTTGCACGGAGCCTGGTGCCCAAAGCACTGGAGCCCTATGTTATAGGTTAGTGCCATGGCCCCCAGTGCAATTACAGCTCATTTTCAGTGATTAGTATTTTGTTTCCTAAATTTGCTTTAATGATACTGTAATGATAAACCAGCTGCACTTGCTTCAAGAAACTTTATTGTAAAGCAGCCACAAAGTGCAGCCACGGATGGTAGTAGAACAGTGTTAAAGTATTTGGTGTAGGATTATTCTTGTAGAGCTTTTTTGCCATGCAATGTTTTAACATCACAAAAGAATAAACCATTGAAATAAATGGGGGCACTAGAGTTTAGATGTGGTTTAGAATAAGATCTCCATGTGACAGACTTTCTGGTTTTGCTCAGTCTCACTGTGCCATTACTTCTGTTTTGAAAACCACTTTTGAAGTGTCCATGTCAGCAATTGCTTAACAGCACAGCAGAAAATTTGGCATCTGATGAATAAATGCTAGGAAATTAAACCGTCCTTTTCAAAGCCTGTCCTGATATTTAACCAGTTTCCTAATTTATTTTAGAAAATAGGAGCCGATACTCTGCCACATCACTGGTTTTCAAGAGGGAAGTCTAAAGTGTTGATTTTTCCAATTTATGCCTTTATATTTGTATTTTGCTCAGCTTTGTATCAGTTTCATATAGTAGAGGAGGATGATGATTGTGATGATGATGACCTTTTTTCCAGCTGTACAGAAAAAGTCTCACCTCTGGCTGACTTGCATTGCATTGATAGCTCTGGATAGAGTAACCATTAAAACTCGCTGAATCTGCAGTATGATGCACC
This sequence comes from Monopterus albus, assembly GCF_001952655.1. Taxonomy (NCBI): domain Eukaryota; kingdom Metazoa; phylum Chordata; class Actinopteri; order Synbranchiformes; family Synbranchidae; genus Monopterus; species Monopterus albus. The sequence continues at coordinate 3,013,081 of NW_018127979.1, read as the reverse complement.
ATGAAGCTTGTCCTTATTCATTTTTTACAGAATGGCGCGAATTGCTTCACAGGGCACTGATTCCAACTAACTGCCTCAGCTGGGTGATAAGAGAGAGATTTTAATGTAGTGAAAATGGGTGAAAAAAATTGTCTAGTGGCTCTGCAGTGATCTGCCATAAACTTGTACTCGTAGGTTAGGATGTTCAGTCTATACCTGCTGTGGCTGTGGATGCATGTCTCTGGAGGAAACAAATTTCTGTGGTCCATCTTTTGTATGCCTCTTTCCTTCAAGATTACAGATGGAGTAAAACTTGCACACAAAGTCACATAAATTGCTGGAGAAAGTTGTAGTTTCCTTATTGAGCAAGCCTTGTTGGTGCTGATGTGCAACCAGTGGTGAGAGTGAAGTTACAAAGGGGCTGTAGTGTCGTGTTTAATTCAGTGGGTCTTCACTGTAGCGGTGGTGTGATGAATTCGGGAATCACCAGTAATTTATTTCATGTTAATGTTTTTCTTTTTTCCAGAGATGGCAAAGGGTCCCATCAGTAACGTCTACATCACTGGAGGATCCTCTGCTAATGGAGCCCGTTACCCTGCAAGCAGGTGAGAAGACACTTATCTGTAATACAACCCACAAATGTGACAGAAAGTGGATGTTCTTCTGCTCATCCCCCTGCTCTCACATTGTCCAACATTAACATCTTTCAGAATTGAACAATTAAATCCTCTTCTTGTAGTGATGGGTGCACTGATGGCACCATGGCCTCCAGCTCGAATGACTCTCACTACAGTGGGTCTCGTGTGGAGACTCCAGTGTCGTACATGGGGGACGATGACGATGAAGATGAGTACGATGAGAATGACGATGAAGACTAAGCTGTCTACGCCTTGCATCTCTAACAAGCACAGTTCTTCATACCACCAATGTGGGAATTTAGTCTCCTTTTGTGTGTGTGTGGTCCCCCCCCACCTTTCCTCCATTCCCCTTGCCTGTATTTCTCTCTGGTCTACTCAGGGGTGTAGATGAATATTGAAAGAATAGCGATGTATATGCGCCCATCTTTCCCTGCTCCTGAATCACATGCACCTGAACCACAGCTCTAGGGTAGGTGTTACCCACTGGAACTGTGATTTGTGGCCCAACCACACCGAAGTCTTTGTATGTCTGTTCCACTTCTCAATAAGCCATCTGACTAAAATACCCTCTGTAAAACCCACTGCTGTTGGAATATAATGTGCTTGTTTGAATAGTTAATCCTGTTATTTTGCAAAGACATGCGGCAGACATAATGATCAAAAGGTTCAAGATGGCCGAAGTGTCTGTTTTAGTGCCACACCATGGTTTTTGAAAGGCCTAATTACAGTTGCTATGGCTCTGTCGGATGTGTTAATTTTTGTGTTCTGGGCAATAATTTGAAATAGTTTTTTATTCATATTTTGTGTTGGGCTGGCTTCCTTCTGTTCTGTAGGCAGCTGCTTTTCTGATCTTTTTCTTTTTTTTTGGAATTTTTTTGTATTGCCAGAGTTGGGGAATTCAGCATCACCGCCCTGTTCACGCCTTTATAGTGTTTACAGAATAATGGCACCAGCAAGGTAAGGACTCTCATAACCCAGGCTCCTCATAGGTAAATAAGCTTTGTTTGGTAATTACATATATGAATCCTATGATTGTAGCTTATAGTATCCTTTAGAAGCCAGTGGTTAGACTTTAAAGAATAACTAATGTAACAGTGTGTTGTTGTATAGGTCTTGATGTAATCCCTTCAAGGATCTCCCCTTTTGAAATAAGAGAAACCTGTACTGACTCTTCCAAATACCTTTTCTGTAATCTAATATAAGTTTTCAAATTAAATATAGATTGTTTTAATACATTTGCATCTATAATTTATGCAAGGCTGTTGCTGCAACAAAATACAGACCTATTATTTGTGAGGCCTGGAACAACATTGACTTGTTTGGAATTTGAGCAGTAGGCAGACAGGCACACCTTAGTCATATCTCATAAGATTTTTCTTTACCACTCAGGCATCATGCAAGTTGTCACACGGCTGCATTCCCCAGTCAGTCATCTTTTAAAGCAGCTGGTGAAGGAATGGAGAGGTTTTAAAGAGGTTTTAATAGTTTGACTCCTTTTAGAATCACAATCATCTTTATTGGCCAAGTACAGTCACTGGCCACTTTATTAGGTACACCTGTACAATTGGGTGCAATTCATTGCAACACTTCCACCTCAACATTTGTTTATGAAGCTCAACAATTTCAGTTTTTGGTGAAATTCTGAAATATATAAATTAAATTGTTTATTATTGGGGGGGACACAGTTAATGGTGGTGTTATGCTGGACAGCATTATATTTAGAGGTGTCTATTTTTGTCCTCCACAGCTACATAGATGAGGTGGTCAGAATATTAGGAAGTTAAATTGCATTGTGGGTAATCTAGGTGCTGGGGTTTGACAAGAATGTGTAGAGTAACAAAAGGTACTTCTGGATCTTCTAATTTCTCCCCTTTAGTACTTTGACAATGTTAAGAGTACATTACTAAATTAGTGAAGTATTTTAAATATTTACGTGCCCATATGTAATTGAAAGTTCTCCTGGTCACTAATCATTCTTCCATCCATACCAACTTCCCGGAGGAGCTTCAGTGTAAGTGATATTGGCACAATACACCGTCCCGATTCTCTTAAATCATTAAGTTTAATGAGGCTTTCATGGTCACTTAAGTAAGTCAAGTGGGTATCCTCCTCAAGTAGCCATCTTAAGGCAGTAATCTGCGTTCAAAAAGACTAACTTTGAAAGTTGCCCACACAATTCATCATTGATCAGACTACTGATCATATTGCCTTTAGCAGAACTTGAGACTGGACTTTTATTGTATCCCATCATTTGCATTGAATTTGCTTTACAGTCAGTATGGACAGGAGGAATGATTACAGACAGATTTTGGGGTGGGGGGCTATCCTACTTTTTATTTTGAGAATTTAGTAGAGCTTGTTTTATAAATTATGAACTGCCATGTCCTTGTAGAAATAAAACATTATTCCAGTGTACTGTGTTCACCTGCGTTTCCAAATCCTAGCTTTTAACATGCAGCGACTACATGACCAGTTTCCATGGATATGGATGTCTCATTGCAGTAATTTGGGTGACTGGTGACCCTGCAGCTGCAAATGCTGACTGTGTTCTCTCCTAGCATGTGTTCACACACTTTGGGGCATCAGAGTGTTAGTGGATTACCTAAAGGCATTAACTGTGCACATTAGTTAGAGGCATTTATCCTGTGTCTTTTTGCAATGCCCCCTCTTTGCATTGCCTAACGGTCAACTGGCCTCAACATGGATATTGGAGGACAAATTCTGCTTACATCAATGCCCATGGGAGCATTGATAGCTCTAATGCAGCAGCAATTCAGTTTAAGTAGTGCCACTTGCGCCTCAAATTGACCCACATCACTGTGTGCGAGGGCCTGAGGGAGACCCTGGATTTGGCTTTTGACTCCATCTGCGTTGAACAGCTTATTGGTAAGTGCCTTTTTAGGGAATTCCTGGATGCAAATGAAGAGTATCATGGTGCCTGCTGATTGTGGAAAGACATTGAGGATTATGACCTGGCTGAGGATTCTGATAGGGCAAAGAAGGCCTCAAAGGTTATTCAACATTTTATGGACCCCTCTGCCAAATACTACTGCCCGTTCCTGTCTGAGGACATTAAAACTAAAGTAAAGGAAAGCCACGAGACTGTAGGGGATCATTTATTTGCTGCAGCATTGGCCATAACTTTGGGCTTTCTGCGGGAGGCCCCCTACATTTTCTTCTTGGAGAGCATGTACCTGAAGAGGTTCCTGCAGTGGAAGTGGCTTGAGATGCAGCCCATGGATGCAGACTGGTTCCTAGACTTTCATGTGCTGGGGAGAGGCGGGTTTGGGGAGGTGTCAGCCTGTCAGATGAAATTCACATGGAAACTTTATGCTGGTAAGAAACTCAACAAGAAGAGGCTGAAGAATAGGGAAGGCTTTGAGGTGAGAAAACAAATGTCATTCCTGATAACATGCTCTTTTGTTCACATACCATTAGCATGGCTTTGTGGCTGTCAGCCTTTAATTCTAATAGTTCTAGTGTTTGTAAAGGAGGACTACATTTCTCATGCTGTTTTTATTACCTGTGCCCAGACATGCTTAACATAGCCAACTAGTCAGACCCTAAATCAAACACATGCAGTATTTCTCATTGTCTGACACTGGTGCCTTTAATTTATTTTGAAAAATGTATATCTTTCTGTGAAAGATGTCCATCTGCTAATGTTGCTGGTTAAGATGTACAGGGTGGCCACTGTACTTAAGAAGCCTCGATTTTTAAAAAGTACAATCATATGATTGCAATGCTGTTTCCTAGCATGAGATTTAAAAGAAATGTCATTTAACTGATGTAGTGATTTGATTAATACTGGTGTTTCACTGGCTTTATGTTGGGAGAAAGTGCCCTGCATTGAGCAGGCTGCAGAAGTGCAAACCTAATTGTCTCCTGTAGGGGGCAGTGGTGGAGAAGAGGATTCTTGATAAGGTTCACAGTTGCCTCATTGTGTCGTTGGCTTATGCCTTCCAGACAAAGAATGAGCTTTGTCTGATCATAACCATCATGAATGGAGGAGATCTTCGCATTCTTTAAAGCTCATGTCTGAAAGCACAAACATGAACATGTTGGCTTATTAAGGGAACAGTTAAAACATGTACTCTGCACTCATACAGCTATGTTGTGACTTTATGTACAGCCCATGTCATATAGAACCTACTTTTTTTTTACAGAACCTTTTCTTTTTTTTAAACATCCTTGTCAACAGACAGTGTGCAGTTGAGCAAAAGACTGATGTGAGAAGGTTGTTTTCTCACATTGTCAGCTATGGAATAAGCTGTGGATAAAATTGGCTAAAATACTCCAATGCATTCATTACTGTTGGTTTGTAATCACACTGTCATTACATGTAATAATGTGCACATTTCGTTATTTTTTCCTCTAAACTGTTTTATGTTTGACACAAATTCCATGTATAAGTTATAGTATGACAGAGCCAAAATTTACCTGTTCTGTCTACCCTTAAGGTACCATATCTACCTGGTGGATGAAAACAACCCGGGGTTTGACGAGCCCAGACCCTGTTTTTATATCGTTCAGATCATCCAAGGCTTGGAGCACCTCCACCAAAAAAAGAATCATCTACAGAGACCTCAAACCGAAACTTTTCTTTTAGATAACAAAGGTAATCATTTTTAAAATAAATTTATAAAATGCTAGTCTGTTTAACAGCTAAATGAGATTTATGTTGTCAACCAGGTAATGTGCCTATATCTGACCTGGGTCTTGCTGTAGAGCTAAAAGAAGGCAAAACGAAGACCAAAGGCTATACTGGAACACCAAGTGGATTTCATTTATATCTACCGATCAGTTAGCGAGCAGTTTCGTAGAGTTTTTGTACTTTGTCAGAACTATTCTTGCTGTGGCATTACTTTGTTTCCTATAGGGTACATGTCTCCAGAGATGCTCAAAGGAGAAAACTATGACGTATCGGTCGACTACTACACTCTGGGGGTGACGTTGTTTGAGTTCATTGCTGCTAAGAACCCATTTAGAAACAGTTGGGAGAAAGTCAGATGTATTTTATTTAGCTATGAACTTAATTTACCATTTGCACAAAAATGAGTGTGACTGTGTGAAATAAATGAGACGATGTTTATCTCTTCTTCAGGTTGAGCGTGAGGAGATGTAAGAGCATGTGCTGACACGTGGCCTATCCAGACAATTTCAGTGAGCATGCAAAGTCACTTTGTGAGGGGCTGCTGGCCAGAGCGGTTGAACAGAGGCTGGGTTTTAAAAATGGATGCTGAGATGAGATCAGAGCTCACCCATTTTTCAGTAACATCAACTGGAGGAAATTGAATGCAGGTACCATCTGTTTTGTACTTTTACTGTCTTGTTTACTGTCATTTACAACTCCTGGAACACAGAATATGTATTGCCGTGATTTACTGCCTTGTCCAAAATAGATCTTATTTCAAATTTCTTCAGACCTTGGAAATGTTTTTTATTTCCCACATCTCACCACTCAGGTGTTTTACTTCCTCCTTCTGTCCCTGACCCTAAAGTGGTCTATGCTAAAAGGCTGGACGATGTTGGAGCCTTCTCCTTGGTCAAGCGGAGTAACACTGGAGGATCCTGACAAGAGCTTTTTTGATGAGTTTGCTTCAGGCAATATCCCCATCCCTTGGCAAGAGGAGACGATTGAAATGGGCATATATGCAGAGCTCAATGTTTGGGGTCCTTAAGGTAGCATCCCTAATGACCTCCGCAGGGAGTCCATACTAGAGCAGCACAAGTCATCAATGTGCTGCATGACATAGTCACTGAAATACCTTGAGAATACATCAGTTATACAATATAAAGACTCATTTCAGTTCGTTAGAACATGTGGTATAATGACTCAAATGCAAATTTTTAGACAGGAACTTCATTTTTGCCTATTCTTGACAACTGTTGTGGCACTGCTTATCATGTAAACACAGATCCAAACCAGACTTTGCTCTTGATTTAAAGCAGCAAGTGGAAAATGGAATTTCCTGTTTTTTTTGTTTGTTTTTTTATATATATGAGAAATGTCTGCAGATTCAACACAACACTTTTAACTTCTTCTTTCTCTGTCACTCCTTCCCTGTGGCCTTGTATATCCTCACCTCCTGCTGTGGGAGCTCACTGAGCAGCGTGGTGTTAAAACTACTCTTAAAGCACTCTGTAAACTTCACATCTGACTGGAACCGGATCTTGTTGGCCCAGAGCAGTATTGTTTGACTTCCTGGTCGGCAGAAATGACGCATTGTTTCCAGTAGTTTATCAAGGCATTCGTGGTGATAGACGACCTCTGCTGCGAGCACGTAGTCGTAGTGATAGGATGAGTAGGAAAAGTCTCGCTCCAGGGCTTGACCCCAGGTGAGTGCAGTAACCTGAGGGGTGTAGCGGGAGTGGCCTTTGGTGTTTCGCATTAGGTTGAAGGTCAGATTAGGCAAGATGTCTGGCAGGTCAGTAGCTGTCACCCAAGCCCCTGGAAAAGAGAATGGAAAAACAAAGCTGCTGAGGTTCACACAGGAATACCTTGAGACAAACACTCTGAAAGGACGTTACCAACTTTGGTGAATTTAGTGGCCCTTTGTATCTCATTGTGCTGTGGCTTATATGATCAGAAAGCTGGTACTTACAAACCGAAAAAATCCAATGAAGTTGGGACATTGTGTAAAACATAAATAAAAGCAGAATACAATGACTTGCAAATCCTTTTTGAACCATATTTAATTGAATACACCACAAAGACAAGATACTATTTAATGTTCAAACTGATAAACTTTATTGTTTTTTGCAAATATTAACTCATTTTGAATTTGATGCCTGCAACATGTTCCAAAAGAGCTGGAACAGGGGTATTTTTACCACTATGTTACATTACCTTTCCTTTTAACAACACTTAATAAGCGTTTGGGAACTGAGAACACTAATTATTGAAGCTTTGTAGGTGGAATTCTTTCCCATTCTTGCTTGATGTGCAACTTCAGTTGCTCAACAGTCCAGGGTTTGCGTTGTCGTATTTTGCGCTTCATAATGCGCCACACATTTTCAATGGGAGACAGGTCTGGACTGCAGGCAGGCCAGTCTAGTACCCGCACTCTATTACTATGAAGCCATACTGTTGTAACGTGCACAATGTGTCTTGCTGAAATAAGCCGGGACGTCCCTGAAAAAAGATGTCGCTTGAATGGCAGCATATTTTGCTCTGAAACCTGTATGTAGTTTTCAGCATTAATGGTGCCTTCACAGATGTGCAAGTTACCCACGCCATGGGCACTAATATGCCCCCATACCATCACAGATGCTGGCTTTTGAACCTTGCGCTGATAACAGTCTGGATGGTCCTTTCCCTCTTTAGCCCAGAGGACACGGTGTCCATGATTTCCAAAAACAATTTCAAATGTGAACTCATCAGCCCACACCACACTTTGCCACTTTACATCAGTCCATCTCAGATGAGTTTGGGGCCAGAGAAGCTGGTGGCGTTTCTGGGCGTTGTTGATGTATGGCCTTTGCTTTGCATGATAGAGTTTTAACTTGCACTTATAGATGTTGCGGTGAACTGTGTTAAGTGACAGTGGTTTTCTGAAGTGTTCCAGAGCCCATGTGGTCATATCCTTTACAGAATGACGTCTGTTTTTAATGCAGTGCCGCCTGAGGGATCGAAGGTCATGGGCATTCAGTGTTGGTTTACGGCCTTGCTGCTTACATACAGAGATTTCTTTGGACTCTTTGAATCTTTTAATGATATAATGAACTGTGGATGATGAAATACCTAAATTCCTTGCAATTGTACATTGAGAAACATTGTTCTTAAACTGTTGGACTATTTTCTCACGCAGTTGTTCACAAAGTGGTGAACTGTGCCCCATCCTTGCTTGTGAATGACTGAGCCTTTTGGGATGCTCCTTTTATACCCAATCACGATGCTCACCTGTGGAATTTTCCAAACAGGTGTTTTTTGAGCAGCCCTCAACTTTCCCAGTCTTTTGTTGCCCCTGTTCCAGCTCTTTTGGAAGTGTGTTGCAGACTTTGTGATGGCGTGTTCTTTAACAACAAAGGTTGACATTATCAGACCAATGGCCACTTTGTTCCTTTGCAATGCTAGACATTTGGCATAGGAGGAATGCCATGGTGCTCAGACAATTAATCCCCAGTGTGTTTTTTGACCCTCAGTTTCCTTGGCTTCCACCACCAGACTGAGATGTTGATTTGGTGGCTGAGCAGATATTCACAAAATACTTAATGTGTATTTATACACCAGAGGGAATAAGTCCCTTATGGCTCTTCCTTAGTATGGCCTAACACAAAAGGTAACACAAAATGGCATCTTCCATAAAGATGTCATGATTAATAATTCAGTAATTAATTTAATAAATTATTTTTTAATATTTATTGACATGTACTGAGATTTGATTTTTTTTAAAAAGGCTGCAATGAGTTATGTCATTACTTAGGACTAAAGTGTCAAGACTTGTGGATAAAGTTTTTCATGCATACACAATTGTGTAAAGTGCAAATGGGCTTCCTTACCGAGCAGGCATGCTACTATGGAGAGTATACCAGTCCCAGCTCCGATCTCCAACACGGCTTTATCCTTCAGGTTCACTTCTTGCTGGTTATTCTCCAAGAACTGACATAAAGCAACTGCCTGCAGAACAAATTCTCATTACTGGGCTGGTAAGAACCAAGTCATGTACATCTACATTAACACACCACCATAGTAAGGCATACCCCAGGAGAGATCAGGGCACCGCAAGTATCAATAGACTCGCGAATGCTTATGTGATGACCAGCAAAATAAAATGACTCCTCTTGCAGTGCATAGTAAATGCGCGGCTCCTGGATGTTCCTCTTGTCCAGACCTTCTGCTATCACCATGTTTTGTTTCTTCATTGCTACAGAGTAAGATGAAGCAGGTTACAGTTATGCAGACCTATAGTTCTGAACAGCATAACAGATCTGTTCATCACTATGTCCTCTCCCATACACAAACTAGGCTAGTGACAGTAGTGCAGAATTCAGTTTGAGATTTCACTTGACAAACCCTTCTGAAATGACATGACTGTTCACTTTGCATTTACCTCCATCCTGCTTCACCTGTAGTTTTCCATTTGCTTTATTTGCGTCACTCTGCTTTCTAGGATTCTTCCATCGGCGAACCCTGGAGGATCTCTCCATGAGTACTAAATACAGTTCAAATGAACGTTTCAGTCAAACATTTGTGTGACGTGAGTGTCAGTACAGTGCTGCTGCATTTCATGGTTTTATGTTTAAAATGTCTTCAGTTGGGGAGGTGACAGTGGTGCAGTGGATAGAGCAGTCGTCTCTCAACCAGAAGGTTGAAGGTTCGGGTCTCGGTGCCTGCAGTCCACCTGTCGAAGTGTCCTTGTGCCCACAGCTCAAAAACTATCAGTTGCGTTGTGATAAAAAGTTTGTACAGACATTCATGATCCCCAGAGGACTGATCTTAATGACTCTGGTGATTTCCTGAACTTTTCTTCTATTTCACCAGCTGGTCAAGGTTATCATTTATCTTGTGAAATATCCACTAGATGCACATGAACCTTTGTACAGACATTGGTGGTTCTCAGATGATTTATCCTATGAACTTGGCCATTCTCTAACCTCTTCTTTTGTGCCACCATGAGGCTGATATTCATGGTTTGAAGTGAATTATTTTACCAAATGGCAATACCGACTTTGATGATACTCTGCATGTGGGTCAACATGGCAAAGCATTCTGCTCTCTGTGCATCTGCTTCACTGAAAATCTCTGCAGAGTTTATGAAACTACACAATTCTATTACAGTCACAATTCGTGTGGTATTGTGTGGTAACAAACATTAGCGTTATTGGGGATCCTTTGGGTGGCCTCAGGTGCGCAACACATTCAGCTAGATTTCAGCCCATATATGAAGCATGCAAGTTGATATATTTTTGTCATCTGAAATATTTGAGTGATAAATTACTTCACTCCTCTTATTCTTCTCATTTATTGAAAAAGTAAAAAGTAAAAAAAAAAAAAATTAATACGCTGTGTGACACATACCTCTGTCTGAAGTAGTGGCCTTCCTTTTCTTGTTGTATATGCACTTCTCTGCTGTGGTTTATAATAAAAACAGTACTATCTGTGACACACCCCCGAATGAGGCAGGGGTCTCTGGCAGCCAGATTTGAGAGACAGAAGCAGACAAATAGATTTAATGTTGGACAGAGTGAAAGATACATAATCCTGACCCCTCCCAACACTTTAACATCCACTCTTGTTGCCAGTGTATCTAATCTGCTCACTATTACGGCTATAAAATCATATCCAGCATTTTGTTTCCTCAGAAGACCTTTCACAGCACCTATGATAAGTTTTATATAATATCTTAATAAATGAGACACTCGGCTTAGGAACATGCAAATATCTAACAACACAATGCCTTCACACACTGCACTGTGCTCATGTATTGGCATATTTAGGTTTATCCTAGGATGGTTTATGGACCCTGTAAACCTAATACACAACATTAGGTGTGTTGTGAATGTGAGCCACCTGGCATGCTAAAGGAGAATAGTATTTATTTCTAATGCAGTCAGCAGGAGACTGAAGAAAGTCTTTATGAAGACCTAACCTGGAACTGACAATTCCATGTTTAATACCTGTATCAAGCATTACTTCCTCATCATGTGTCATCTCTTATCCTGTGTGCCTCAGCGTCTCATTCCCACCCTCTACCTACTGCACATAGCAGCACTGGACTGCAGGCTGTTATTCAGTCAATCTTAAAAGAACAACCTCAGATGGTTGAGGAACAAGCACTGTGGTAGTTTAAAAACAGTGAGAATCTGTACTGCTGTAGAAAAGCCATGTGAACTGGACAACTATTTTTGAGAAAATTGGAGCCAATCCCAGCTGACATTGGGTGAGAGGTGGGGTCCACCAGTCTATCACAGGGCTGACACTTCCACACTCACTCATATGGGAAGTTTAAAGTCGCCAATTAACCTAAACTACATGTCTTTGGACTGCGGGAGAAAGCCCGAGTGTCTGGAGAGAACCCACGCAGGCACAAGAAGAACATGGAAACTCCACACAGAAAGCACCGGGTCAGCCTGGGCTCAAACCATGAACCTTCTTACTGTGAGGCAACAGCACTAACCAATGCACCTAACATGGGTATTTCTTCATAAATCTGGATATCTACACACCCTGAGAACTTACTTTAAAGCATTTCAAACAACATTACATATACACAACCATGCAGAGCCTAGAGGGACGAAGAGCACTGATTCATACTGGTATACACCACCAGTTTGGATACACTTTCCCATTGTGTTTGATGGGAAAGTGTATCCAAACATTTGACTGGTGTTGTATAAAGGATGTGTGCAAACATTGTTTAGAGTATTTTTTACTGCAGTCAGAATCCAGTATGTAATGCAAAATGTACAATTGACCATGGATATAGAGTATTTGATTCTGTAAGCAGTGTCAGTGCATCAACACACACACACACACACCCTTGTGGTTGTCATTTACAGGATCCATAAACAGACTTGTGATCATTTCCAGGAGACTTACCCTAACCTTAAACAAAGCTGGCATTTTTGTAAAATTCGACAAATTAGTTGTGGGGCCCAGCCAATGGTCCCCACAAGTGACTTTCGGTCCTCGCAAAACAGTGTGCTCTCAGTGTTCCATCCCCCACCTATACACAGAAACCAGCAAACAGCTGGCTGTGCCTCATGAAGTAGAAAATCACTTGGCCTGACAGATGGCAAGCAGCAGTACTGACTCACTCTCATCAAAACAGCAACACTAATATTCAGTCAAGGTACGAGGGGATTTCTAGAGCTTCAGCCTTTGGACTCTAGGAATCCACAGCTCTCTGTTTTGCTCATTAATCACTATAGGAATCTTTGCTGAGCCAAAATAATTTGATTTATTTATTTATTTACATTTTTTCATTGGTGTTAATGTAGTATATACCAACCTGGTTATGATGACTAATCAGATCTGAAAATGCATAAAAATAGGATGTTGTAATGTCTGCACACAATATACAGCAAAGCTCTTGGATATGTGTAGCCATTAGCAGACTGGAGATGCACAGTCAGTTGTGATCTCTTAAAACCAGCAAAAGCCAGCTGGAGAATCTGCAAGGCCTACATGTGGTAAAGATTGTGTTTCTCAAGAAATGGCTTACATGGGACCTTTTAATTATTCATCCTAATTAATGAGTTGGTGGATGTATGTATATGTGGCACAAACAGCAGTTTAAACAGGTGGATAAAGAGGTGCCAGTCATAACCTTAGAGTTGGTAATCCTCACAGTCCATGCCCAAAGGTTAGGATAGGGTCATGTAGGCTGTGGAAAATGAGTCACAGTCACACACAGACATGCGAGTCCTCACGGTAGCTGCATGTGCAGCTTGAGTGTGTGAATACATTTTAATGGGCACTAAGCTCCTGTAATTGAAGAGTAAGTGAGGATTGGTATAGTCTAGATGCCACACTGACATGAGAACATAAGCAAACATATGTAAACATATGCTGCAGTCACTGAACATAAAATTAAAATCTGGTTATGAACAGCGTTTATTGGCATGATAGATTTTTGGCACCAGGGTAGATCACACAGTCTCTCTCTTTCACTGAGCAACTGTTCCCTGATCCTGCAAAATAAGCCAGAATGCCTGGGGACGCCATGGGATGAGTGAGGAGAGGATGGGTCCTGGATGGGCTGGAGGTTTAGCTACACCGCTCACACTGAGGGCTGTATCACTGTTTCCTGGCAAACACTCCTCACCTAAACTTCAACAAGGCCCCATG
>NW_018127979.1:2976583-2999647 GCF_001952655.1 Monopterus albus | reverse complement strand
TTCAAATATACTTTATTTATTGTTCTGAAAAATGTGCAAACAATGAATGCAACTTAAAAATAAGTGTGCTATTTTGAGACCCCATTAAATTGTTATTTAGTGTGTTTAAATACATAACTGTGTACCTGATTTATGTTTTTTAATCATGATTGTACACAATTATAATAAGGTTACTTAGTTAAGGACAACTTTGTACACTTTTCTCACAAGCTCAAGAACAAACCATGTTCTCTTTATTTACAGGATATTAGCTTGCTCCAAAAAAAAAACTAAGACTATAAAGTACATGTGCAGCAGTCTGGATTTTACAATAGTAGCCTGTAAATTGTGATGTGTTGTCAGTTCATTTGATTTCCATGACATGATTTTAAGCAAACAGAAAAAAACAATAAGCTGTGTGTGCAACATCAAATCAGACAAGAAATCAGAGTGGAACAGACCCAAATTCACTCATAACAAGTAGGAGCAGATGAAAGCCTGAGGTTCCCAACATGTGAAGTCACTGAACTTCCCATTTCCTGAAAGACAGGCAGCACATCAGAAATCCTGTACCAACAGGGTTCAGTATTCATACAAACATACAAACAATCAAACATAAAAGTAAAAAAAAAATCATCTGATTTATGGCTGTACACCAGCAAACTGGCTCATACCAAATGCCAGTACTTTCCACACAGTCGTCCAAATCTGCTGTGTTACTGGGCTCCGCTGACAGCCAGTCAGCATAGCCCCATTGAGATCCATGCAACCAGACAAAGCGACTGGTCTGACACGTAACAAGGAGTTTAATAAGGTGCAATCAGATGGAGTCATTTATTTTATTCACTGACAGGTACAGATGTATCATTGAAACCTGCCACCTAATGTGTGTCATTAGTGAAATTATTTTTTATTTTCCACAACAGATGAATTTTCAGCACACCCTGGCTGAACATGCACACCTCCCATTATCACAGTCCTTCAATCCAGGTGTGTGTATATGCTACGTTTTGCATCAGCATCATATTCATCACCTCTCTGTGGATTTGTTGGCTTGTGATGGCGGCTGGGTGGTCGCCAGAGAAGCGTTCCTGGCAGAAGAACTTTCAAGGGATGGCGAATGACAATGCGGTTGGGCACATTACCAGCAGTGTGTTCCTAAATGTTTTAAATATTCTACAGTGGAAAACTGAAAAGTACCTCATCATCTGCAGCCTTTTTTGGTCATTTCAAGAACTGGTAACACTTCCCCTCTAGTACCACACCAGGATAACAGCGCTGCCCTGTGGCTAAAAGTAGAAATTACAGTTTCCGTCTTGCTGCTCATGAAAGTAAAGGCTCACACCAGTAACACTGTTGTTGTGAACAATCATTCCTCTTGTCCATTCGCATGGGGAGATCCTTTTGTAACATGATTAAAAATCCAGTGTAAAGATTCTTCAATTATGACTCTTTACGTTCAGTAGCAGGTAATAAGGGCAGGTAGATACCTTCCAAAGTTACAGTATTTTAGTACCACATTCCCTCTTTTAGTACCTCTCCCTCCACTGCAGCTCAACCAAGGAAACATTGGTCAGGAAAATACTGGGAGAGCATTTGGTATTGAAAGAAGATATGCAACTAACTCAGGCAGTGAAGCCTCATGTTTGCTTCAGCTGAATATTAGAAGGGATCATCTGTACATAGACCATGTGAATGTTGTTTTAAGCATGAACCTGTACTTTAAACTGTAGTGAGTTGCAGTATATATGTGCATAATACCTCATTTATTTGTTACCTTGCTTGTTGTGTTTTGTCACATCAAGCTCAACCTCTTGATTCACAGAGGGCTCTTTCTTCATCTCAGGCTCCACTTCCATGATTGGTTCTTCATCTAAAACATACACCTTTTGGTCATAAGCATCTCCTTCTCTGGCAGAGGTTTAATGACAGGATCTTAGCTTAAAGATTTTTTCCACTTTTGACACTTCCTCTCCAAGAATGTTGTCATTAAGCAGTGGCTCCAACTCCAGGACTGGCTCACCATCTATTTCCAATTTTCTCTCTATATTAATGTGCCCCTCTTTGACCTCTGGTTTGAGGTTCATTTGCACCTCAAATTCTCCAAATACCTCTTGTTCCTCATTTAACACGAGCTTCTTTTTAGGCACTGTCTCCTCTTGAATGTATGGTTCCACCTGTACTTCTTCCACCTTAAAGTCACAATCAACTTTAAGTTCTGGCTCCATCTCAGCCTCTGGCACTGCTTTAAATTCTGGTTTAAACGTTTGTTCCGCCTCAACATCTGGCCTTACTTTAACCTATAGTTCCACCATACCCTCTTGCTCCACCTTCACCTCTGACTCTGCTTAGAGCTCTGGCTCTATCTTGACCTCTGTCTTTACTTCACCCTCTTGCTCCACCTTAACTTCTGACTTCACTTTAACTTCTAATTTCCACCGCGCTCTGGCTCCGCTCCCTGCCCACTGTTAGCGGAGCTGTTCATTTCTGCAGGTCTTTGGAGCCCAGCCTGACCTGTGGTGCAGAATCCTCCATCACCACATGGCCCTGCACAGGAACCCAGTCTCCCAGCAGAGGGCTCTGCTGTTCTTTAGTCAAACCAGGACTTTGGGACAAACCAGGAGGAAGCAGGGGAATTGCCAGCACCACTGTAAAAAAGTAAGAACATTTAAAAAAACATCTTACTCACACCCACTGTCAAATGATAAGACAATGGGCCCCCAGGCAGAGACATGTAAAAAGCCTGTCTCACCTGCTTTATAGGAGGAAGACATCCAGATAGAAAGAGACACAACTACAAACATCATACCTATATTTTGTATCCCTTCTCTTTAGTCTTACATCATTTTGTTGTTGCTTTGTGTCACTTTGTGGTTGTTTTTCATCACTTTGTAGTCTTTGAGTATTTTTCTGGTTATTTCATGTCTTTTTGTAGTTGTTTTACATGATTCTGTCGCCTCTTTTGCATCTTTTTTACTCCAATCTGTTTTGCTCAAGTTTAAACAGAGGCTCTGGCACAAAGCTGCCCTGACCTGTCTGTGCCCGTTGAGCCTGTTCAGGAATCCATCCATGCCTGCACCTGTTATTTCATAATACAGATACAGTAGACCGGATCATGTTCGTATTCAGCTGAAATGCAATAAATATGGGATAGGACCTGACTGAATCTGTGTGAGGCTCAAAGTCTTATTATTTATGAAAATGCATTTTTGTTTTACTGTGCAATTCAAACTGAACCTGACTATCTACCTACTTTTATTCTTCAAGACACTTTAAAAGAACTGAAAAGATCTGAAAAGAGTAAATGTGTGGTGTTTAGCATTTCTATTCAAAATCTTGTACAACTGCAGACAGAAGCACTCACACAGTTTCAGTAAATAATGTCCACTTGTTTTCTCAAGCTCAGATTGACTCCGGTATAGACACATACTTGTTCAAAACCATGCATAATATTACACACAGCTGTTTAGAATGTAGACTGTGATTTTCTGTCAAATGTGACATTTGACAGCATTGCCCCTTTTTATTTCTACTCTCTTTCAGTTCATTTCTAAAGCAGGGCCTTCCTGTTACCTTATCTTGCCAAAGCCCATATTTCTTTTATTTCCATATTGCATGAGCTTGGTCATGGGATAGAAAGTTTACACTGTCAAGGTCTTTCCAAAGAAATACACAACTGGACAATATGCAAACAAAGAGGCCTGATATAACTATTCCTCCACACAGATAAGAATCATTCTCAGGATACAGAGGTTAATAAGCATACTATTTTCATGTGCGTCGGGTTCAAGGGCCAAATGTGTGCACAGATGATGAGAGTATAGATCATGTTTACTAACATCCATCCATCCATTCATTTTCTATACCGCTTAGTCCCAAACGGGTTCACGGGGGCTGGAGTCAACCCCAGCCAGCTGCGGGCGAGAGGCGGGATACACCCTTGACAGGTCGCCGGTCCAGCGCAGGGCTTGTTTACTAACATTTGAATTTTAATTCAGTAAATAAGAAGGTTATAACAGTATAGGTGGAAAGTAATGCACAAACTGCAATGGATATGCTTGCTAACAACAGAGACACTACTTTTGAAAGAGGTAAAAAAAAAAAAAGAAATAGTTAACGTAATTCTCATAACAAAATATTGACTTTGACTTGTTGTATGACAATGAACTGTTTTTCCATACTTTACACCATAAAATATTTACTCTCCAGACAAGAGTGGTGAATTCTTAAAAATACCCATAGTGCACAGGAGCTAGTGTTTAATCTATGAGAATGCATGAATATATATTCAGTTCAGTCATCTAGCTTTACTGGTTTTTGGATAAGTCCCGATTTTCTAATTTGACAAGTAGTTTTCTGACATGTTCCTCTGAAAACCTGTGTTGTGTTGAGCCTTGCTTTGCTAACAAGTGGCCACCTATCTCTTCTCTCACTGCTTGTCAGGAGTAGTTCACACCAACAAAGAGGAAGGTGGACCACACTGTACAGTGTAGGATATTTATTTAGCTTTTAGCTATTTCTGCTTTCATATCTCATGGCAGAGCATGTTGAAAGTGAGAGTGGATGATTCTGCTGTAATATGTCCACAGTCACATCCCTTTTTCATTAAAGTCTGTGTTCTTCCCTTTTTTAAAAAGGCATTTCCTCATTTTCTTCTGTTGGCCACTTACAATTAGAGCCTTTTAGCTTTGAACTAGTGTTAAAGTACAGGAGGACTAGAATCAACAAAATGAACCTCAGTGTAATTCAGGTATAATCCTAGCTGGCAAATAAACCTGCTGTCATCTTCATGTATGGCTTGTTGATATAAGAGCCGTAGGAGTTTGTTCATGTAAAACATGTTTGTGTAAAGTGAGCAATGTGTTGTTATGGATGTGTGTGCAACTGTGTTCCAGTGTGTTAGGTGACATCAGTGTGTCCTGTTCACAGCAGAACAGCTGGGACTGTTGAGTGTGAACAGGTGCTGCAGCTGAGCTCTTCATAGTTAGTGTTTCACTCTTATTCTCTGTGCGTTTATGCACATGTGTCTGCACGTATGGTCCCTGTGTGTGTCTTGAGTGCATATGGCCACAAATGTAAGCATGTGTGGACATTAACCAGAGTGAGTGACAATGTGCTGTTGTGTGGGCGCAGGTGGACAGAAACCTAATAGCCAAGGACACAGTAACTCCACCAGCAGCTGCCTTGTCTCCACAACAGCCATTACAGTCATCACTGGTGACAAGTGGTAAACTCACAACTCCAACTGTGATGATTTTCATCTCTGAACTTAAGGTGGTGGATTACATTTACTTATATACTTTAATTATAGAAGATCAAGTTTTCTCAACAGCAACACCTTCTGTATTTTACAGTTTAAGAGTTTAATGCAATACAACAAAACATGAATGAAACATGATCAGTTTTCTTTCCAACATAGATCTTGTACCTTTAGGTTTTCTGGTGCCAGTGTGGTGTGGAATAATTTCCACAGTTTGCACGTTAAACACAGTTCAAACCACCACAGTTTTAAGATGGCCAAACTATGGTTTATGGAAAACCAGCTTATTATCCTAGGTCTAATTTGTATGTAGTTTTTAGAATGACCTTTTAAAATTAACTGTTTGACTTGATGAGATTTTATTTTATATTGTGTTGGTTTGTGGTGGAAGAATTCAAATTTTGTTTACTTAAGTAAAAGTACAAAAAAACAAAAAACTAAACAAAAAACTCATTTAGGTCCAACATTCAAAATTTTACTCGACTAAAATACAGAAGTACCAACACTTAAAGTAGTAAAAGTAAAGTACTGAATGTGCAGTATAGTCCCACAAACTATCATTTATGATGCTGCAGCTGGTCAAGATAAACCCGTAAGTTTACTGACTTTATATATTTTCAGCAGCTTAACTGATAAGAATATATCATAATTGATGAGATGATCATTATTATATTTCGTACTAAAGTAACAATAATTGCGCACCATGTGCCTCTGAAGTATCACAAAATGTACATTAAAAAATTACCACAAAATAGTTCCTAAACCTGCAATAACTTAATTTTTGGTCACATGGGGAGAGAAAACACAACACTGTCATATTATCACTTTTAGTTGATATAGTGAATATCTAAAGGGATGCTTCTTACAACCAGCAGTTATTATATTTCATTTGAGGTCATGTTTCTGGCTGCCTAAAGAACACACGTCCAAGATTTACTCTCCTTTAGTGCTGAGAATGTAAGCTGCTAAACGTTGCACTGTGCTCACCAGGTAGTCGCTAACTGTGTCTGTGTGTCTGTTTGGTGCTATGGAGTATTGTACAGATCCATGTCAAAATGTAAGGTCATAGTTCTTGTGCTTGCTCCACCTGTTGATAGGCTGGTGGTCTCTCTGAGCAGCAGCAGTTCACCCGCCTGTGCGTGCTCTCGGTCAGTTGGCCAGGGTATGTGAACGTGCACATGAATGCTGCAGATGAAACGTGAAGACGCTGCAGAGAGTTTGGAGTGAAACTGATTTCATCCAGACTCTGTGGACGCACAGAGACCCCAGGACGGACTTGAACTGCTAAAACCTGACTGAACATGAACACCGTGAAGATTTTAGTGCTGCCTCTTCTCGTCACGTTATTGCTCAGTGAGTTTATTTGTTTATTTATGAATTTTTTCGGGGTTTAAACACTTTGTTAGCAACCTTTTTAATAACACCATAATAGTGTTAATGCTAAAAGTCTTCAACAAAGTGCTATGTAGAAACAAATTTATGATAACATGTTTTTAACAGGTTATTCTAAAATTTCACTGGTTCACGATTCAAACATTTCATGATTCAAGTGGCCTGGTGCAGCAGGTTTACTGATTTTCAAACACAACAAAAACATGTTAGAGGCACATTAGACTTAAAACATCACTGACAGGTATTATGGAAAATATAGTGAACATACATTATATGAACAAACATTTGATTGCATCGTACATTGCATTTATGTTCCAATATGTTTTCTGTTTACACAAATGAAGATTAGTTCATTGCAATGATTCATGTTTAAAATCATAATTAGCTTTAGATTAGGCTGAAGGTCAAAGTAAAGCAAAACTTAGGGTTAAGGGTTCAGTCAATGTAGATCCTCACATGTGTGTAATACAGATGTCGGTGCCAGCTGAGGAGTGTAAGGTTACCTTCATAAAGAACTGCTTTGTCTGCATAAGAAAAGCATGCACGCTCGATTACATATACACATACATACAGTGAAAGTGTTCCTACTTGAGCTTTGTCCCTCCCTCTTCATACAATCAAAGAACAAAAATGCATTAATGGTTCTCAAGTAAAAGCCCTTTAAGGGAACCCTGATCTACAGTTACATATGTTATTGTCACTTGCCCCTGTAGCTTTGAATGTCTGAGGTTATGTCTTTCACAGGTAACAACAGCTGAGGCCAGTGTGAATGAATGTCTGAAATCTGTTCATCAGTGTGATATGACATATGGCTGTTTTGTTGTATTATTACTTATTTTATTAAGATGCTTTATTTAAACAATTTTTTGCCATGGAAACTTGGTTTTTGGTCAAATGTATGGTAACTAACATAAAGTCAAGTTAACTACATCTTCCGTTTTTAAAGATGGAAAAAACGTAAACATAGTTTTTGTGGTATGGGTTTTGTGTTTTTCTGAAAGTGTCTGCTCCCTCTCTCTCCCTTTGTGTGTGTGTGTTGCATTATTGAAGGACAGGCCACTAAGAGAGGTTATCAGGTTGGGCCTGCCAGACACTCATCCATCACCTGCATTCCTACACACCACCGCTCCTGGCACCACTAGGACATAGCTATACACTATATACCCATGTGTATATGAGCTTCTTTTGCCATCTCTGTGAGGACCAATTTCAGTTCTAAAACAATGTAATGAGGACATTTTGTTTAGGCCTCACGACTTGGTTTTAAGGCTCTGGGGAGAATTGTGTACCAGTTAGGTGCTGGGGAATGCATTTCATCAATAAGAGTTTATTAAATAAAACTATCAGTTCATGTTTCTCAATTCAAGACTTTTATTGCATGTACATGTAAAGCAATGCAAGCGTCAAAGGATAAATGTCTCTAAGGAGAGGGGTTACCAACAGGATTCATACACAATAAAAAGAAACACACTGTGCCACCTTCTTCTTCAGCTACATATGGCTATTTAATAAAATGTGACACTGTTCTAACAATTATATTTGTGTTGTGATGTGCAAAGTATGAAATCAGTTGGCTAGTAAATATTCACTACAGACAAACACGTGTCACGGCACATATGCACATATTCTGTCATGGGAAATTAATGGAGTACTTTTTTCTGTGGAGATAGAGTGTGTGTATTTTAGTGTGAATCAATGACTAGTGTGCAGCCTATGATTGATCCACATGTGCTTCTTTGTCCTGTTTTCATGTCTGCTTACACTTCTGGTCTTTGATTGCACTTCCTCCTGTCAGGCCTTTAATCTGAAACTCTAGATTTACATGTTGAATACAGAGAGATATTATTCTTTCTCACCATGAATGTGATCAGAAAAGGATGCTGAGATTGTTGTACTTGGTGGCCTGAGAGTAAAGCTGTTCAACCTTTGATAACAGTAGGCTGATCATCTCCCTCTTGCAGGTTCTGTCTGTCTGTCAGTCACAGTAAGCAGCAGTAAACCCAGAGTAGAGGTCCACGAGCACACAGGTGAGATGGTGCAGGGCTGTCATTCATAAATAAAAATTTCAAAATATCATTTATTTGTTTTTAAAATTACCACGACTTTAAAGAACAGTCTAACCCCATGTGAATAGTAATGACAGGTCTTGGTGATGGGTGTTAATATAAATCATATTCCAGTCTACATTTAGGAACATGTTAAAACAGGAATATTGAATTTACATATGACATCCGCTTGTGTTTCTCACTTTAAAACAAATCACTAGTGAGAATACAAAATATATCTCAGATGATTTTCTTCAGAAATCAACCAAAATAAATGAAAACATCTGATATTTTATGCTAAAAACTTGACAAAACTAATGCAGGACATGAGAAAAAAACAGCACTGTCCTTTAAATCTCATCAATACCTCCAGCGTTACTCGATGCTGATTAGTTTTCATGAGGACACAGTTGTGACAAACCCAGCACAAATCATTGCTGCTCTCTGCCCTCTCAGACGCAGTGCTGGCCTGTGAGTTCAAGACAGAGAAAGATCAGAACCCTCGTATTGAGTGGAAGAAAAAAGGAAAGGGCGTGACCTTTGTGTATTTTAATCATAAATTTACTGGTGAGTGACATTACCAGCTACATTCCTTTCCCTCCCCTGAATAAAAAAAAATGGTATTTTGCTTCCTTGTCATCATTCTTTCATCCTTATGACCTTTGATGGGTTATTTTTTTGAGACTCGGTTACTCCTTTTTCTCCATTACATTCCACTGTAGGGTCTTATGCAGGACGAGCAAAAATAGAAGGAGCGACACTGACGATACACTCTGTTACCCAAAAAGACTCAGGGGAGTATCGTTGTGAGGTGACTGCGAGCGAGGACCACGTGACTCTTGGAGAGGCCACAGTAAACCTTGATGTGCTCGGTATGATGGGAAACCTGTGCGTGTTTTTGAGCATTGCAGAGCATCATTGATTGCTTTATTGCAATACTGGATTTTGTATTGTTTTTGCAATAATGAAATACAGTGGAACTGTAGTAGCAGTGACAGTTTCAGCTTTTCTGCTTTTGCTGAAAAGGAGGTAGATCTGTGCATATCAGGTATTGCTGAAGCCAAAGTAAGTTGATTTATTTCTTGTAGCAGATAAGTGCTTTGAGTTTACATGATTTATAATCTGTGCACTGATGCAACAAAAAAAAATCATTACATTGCTTTATAATATTTAGGTGTTAAGTCCCACAATGTAGAAATCATACGTGTTATAAATCATTTGCACTTTCTACTCGAGCTGTCTTTCCTTTCCGCTTCTCTAGTGCCTCCTCATGTCCCAGCCTGCGAGGTGCCGAGCTCTGTATTTGTCGGCTCTGGCCTGGAGCTTCTCTGTAAGGACAAGCTCAGTGTGCCTCCCGCCACCTACCGCTGGTACAAAGACAATAAGGCACTGACAGCCTCAGCAGACACCCCGTACCACGTCGACACAAACAAGGGCACGTTGGTGAGTACACCTTAAAACATTTAAACACTGATGTACACACAAAGATGCTAAAACACACAGACATGCTGCTGTTTCCCCTCTCACTTGGTCATTGTTTCTCTGGAGCAGGAGTTTAAGAGTGTGTCCAAAACAGATGCAGGGATGTACCGCTGTGAGTCCTCCAACAGTGTGGGGGCACCCAAAAGCTGTGTGGCCCAACAGCTGAAAGTTATTGAATGTAAGTGGTAAAGCAGCTCATCTGTGCTTACATATTATATTCTACTCCCCAAAGACTGAGAAAATAATCTCTCTCTTCACTTTCCAGATCCTTTGAATATGACAATTTTAATAGCAGGTGGTGCAGGATTTCTGGTGCTCATCCTTCTCTGCTGCGTTTGTGTGTGCGTGTGCCGACGCCGAGGCTGCTGCAAGAGTGAGTAGTGTGCTGCAATTCTGTGTCTGTGACAGAGAGCTTTGTATTGATTTGTACTGATATATGAAACTGAATCACATTCAAGAAAATGGGAGTACCCTTGATCCTGGCATGTCTGTTAGTATTGTCTGTTAATCTTATAATGTCTGTCCTGCTGATGCAAAATAATTCCTCCAGTATGCAGTGATGTAGAGTTCGGTCCTGTTTCTTAAGCTGTCTCTTTGTTTGAGTCACTGAACACAAATGCATCTTGGGAAACCAGATTTGCAGTTTTACATCAGAGGGAATATTTTTTATGCATGAGGTAGTTTTTTAATTTCCGTAGCAAGCAAACCAGAGTTGTGCATATAAAGCAGAGCAAAACTTTAAACCATAACCTGCCCCCCACTTCCCAGTAATGACAAACACAACTTGCTAAAAGACTGTGCACTTTCTGACCTTTTCTCCTTTGTTGTTTTTTTGACCAGAGGACAAGAAAACAAAAAGGTGTGTTTCACTTTTCAGTCTAACTTCTCTTTGTTGCCTGTGCATGTAGCAAACTCAGACTGAACTTACAACCCTTTTGTCATTTGTCTTTTAGCACCAAGTCCTACAATCCTCCTCCTCCTCCTCCTCCTCCTCCCGCCCGCAACGTGAGTGATCAAAGTGATCATTATTGTGTCAGGGCTTGTTTTGCTTGCTGCCATGAATTTCGGCTGTTGATCAGTTGCTGCTAACGCTGCTCTCTAGATAACTAAATGATTCATTATACGTCTCTGTCTGCTCTCCACAGCTCAAGCACTACAAACAAACTCAGTCCTTCATGGTCTGAGGATGAAACTACTTCAAACCATCCAACATTTACTGTTCAGCTCACTGGAAACGTTGCTGTTTGCTGTTTTCTGAGATGGACACACAGACAGACATAAAAAGTAAAAGCAAAGAGTAAAAGAAGCTTTTGAAAAAATCTTGTTGCTTCCTAAACATGACCAGTTTGAAAATGGATCCCTCTGTCCAACTGCAAAATCTTTTGGTATCTTTTCTCTGTCTGTATGTGTGTGTGTGAATACCTTTATAAAATCTTATTTTTTCAACTTTTATCAGACAGAATAATTAAAGTTTTATCTCTCTGCCACCTATAGGCCAGTAACTGTAACCACAATGATTTTGTCACAGAAGGCTGTATCCTTCTTATTGCCTTCAGTTAACGTTTATGTATAGAGATGTTGCTTTAAACAAAAAGGTTTTTCTTAGTTTTTTAAAAATATTTTCATAAACTATTTTTGTGTGTTGTTTTCATGTTAAAATTGTTCCTTTCTTAATTTTTGGTTGTATAAATTTAAGTATTATGAACTGAATGACAAATGAACAGGTGTCTGCACACACTGGTGCTTTTGAGGCTATTAAATTTTTTTCTGATGAATGATCAATCATGATTAATTCAAAAAGATGAAAGAAATCAGCACATTGGAATTCATCGCACAGTTTCTTCTTTTTATTGGCACACAACCAAGCAAAAGGAATGACACCGACATCAGCATGTTAAGCAAACAACCTTCTCCATGTCATAGCCCATATTTCACAGTGTAAAGTATCTGTAGCCACGCTAGCAGTGGCTCAAGGGATGGAAATGTCACTTTGGTCCACAATAATTCAATAAATAGCTGTGACATTTTGTAAACATTCATGTACCCCTTTGGATGAATTAGATCCATTTTGTGCTAGACCTTTAATCTAGCATTGTCAAATTTTAGCTTGTCCAATATTTTGGTTTATGACTGTCCACATGCTAATTTAACCTAATTTAGCCTCAGCTATACTTTGTGTTTAGTGATAATAAGTTAATATTGGCAGACCAACAAGCTAAATTAAGGTAGTGAATAGGATAAGGTGCCATTGTGTATTATGTTGGCATGCTAATGTTAGCATTTAGCTCAAAACCAAAGCATCACCTCTTATGGCTGCTCACATGGCCGTCGACTCCAGTTTTGTTTGTTATGGGTTCAAACACCAATGGTGTTGGACTCCTTTGTTTTTGTTCTAGATTTTATTACTAATTTTATTTATTTTTTTATCTTCTTCTTCTTTTTCTTCTTCTTCTTCCTCCAGTTTGGGTAGTTTGACACATGAGTGTGTAGTCCATTTTTACTCCATGTTACAAATGGGCAAACATTTGCTATTTGCCAAACAAAATTTAGTTACTTTGTTTGTAAAGTACAGCTCATTTAATAAACAGAACAAACGTTTCCTTATAATTGCACATTGACTAACCAGTTGAAATGGAACAGTAATATATTGATTATCCTGCCATTGGCCAGGAGTTAGCCATTACAGGTGGGCATGTTGATGATACCATCTCTAATCAACTCTTATTTGTCTCTTTGCTTTCTCTGAGGAAGAGCAGTTCTAGTCGACCCAACAATTAGAGAAACTTTAAGTCCATTCCTTAAATATCTTCTATTAACCCAGTAGTTTTCTTCTGACCACTAGATGACACTGTATCACTGACTGTATGTGTACACATCAGCACAGGCTACAGGCCTACAGCTACATGATGCCAGCCTTTATCCATTATTTGTCCACAGACAGTAGCACTATTGTTCTTTCTCTTCTATTCATTGTACTCCTTATTGTGGTGTGCATAAATTACAAGTCCTGAAATGCACTGATATCCTGCTGCTTCACTTATATGTGGTTCTAAAGAAGATGCATTGTCTGTGTATGTATTCATAGTTTAAAAATCTGACTCATGTTCATGGTAATAACCACACATTTTGGATATGTTTACAAATGTCTATGCATGATCTGTAACTGCTATGATGCAGACAGTGTCAAGAGTCAGCAACAGAGATCTATTCTCGTACACGGTCATAACCTGCTCCAAAGATCACATTAAGTGGGTCCTATTGATTTGCTAATATGGCTGTTTGGTAGCTGAAACCTTTCTGATCGGACATTCTGGCTGCTGTGCAAGGACACGAGCCCAGCTCTAGAATATGCAAATGTTTTTATGCAGTCTGTCACTTGTGTGTGAAAACTGTATCTTCAGTGAGAGCTGCAGTGGTTTTAACATAAAGACTATATATTTTGAATTTGGGGATATTTTTGGTGGGGGGGTTTCATAAACCCATGATGTGTGGGTCTGAAAACACTAACTTATTCACTAATTAGGGAGATGTACGTGGATGAAGTCAAAAAGCAGTTTCTGGCACTACCAGGTAATCTCTTTCATACTGCACGCATATTACAGATTAGAGTTTTCCATCTGCACAGCACATGACAGTCAGCCTATGTCGCCGCTAGTTCTTTAATGTCAGCTTGGTGTGTACTGTAGATACTATACATGTTATAAATAAGAGACCTAGCAGCTGTATTAATAATGACAGGTGCAACAGTTACTGGTTGTGGTTATATGTTTCCTGTTTCAAACCCACAGTCACATCACTACTTTAGTAAGTAGGTGTGCAGTATCTTTAATCTGTAATGTTTAATATTTTAGAAGCTGATCAAAGAAAATTGATATGATTTATATGTAAACTAAAGGTAGCCAGTTACTATAGATGTCCTATCAGATAAAATGTTTCCTTCTGAAATGAAGCACAGCAGCATAAATTGAAAATACTAAAGTATAATTCTCTTAAAGTTGTACTTCAATACAGCACTTGAGTAAATGCATACTTTCTAAAACTGATTGTAATTAAACATAGGCCCCACCATGAAAACCGACTGGCCTCTTGTCTAATTTGTTCCGGAGCAGATCTTTTGGAACACATAGTGGGCTATACTGACCATACAGTAAATAGTGAGCAGTCTCAGACACAGCGTGGGAGGTTCCCTTAGCAGTTATAAATGCATCAGTGGAAACAAAACATCACACATGCAAATCAGCCAGATGGAATTCCGGGTTGTACTCTGTGATGGTTATATGTGCATACAAGCATACAGATGCTAGTAGAATAGATGTGCCTGAAAGTAACCATATGATGACAGCAGTCAACACATACACATACATCCTATAACATTCAGATCTGGTGGCTGATTGATAGCATAGTCACTTTTTTTGTGTGTTTCTTCTTACTAGACCTTCATTATAGATGTTTGCCCTGAATTACAGCTCAAGGGAGTTGTTACATCACATTTTGTAAATGTGTGTGTAGCTGCCAAATAGCTACAGAAGAGAGAGAGTGTGTGAAATTAAGTGAGAGAGAGAGCGAGAGAGCAGTTGAGTGTGAGTAGGTGGGGGCTGTAAAATGAAATCTATGTCAGCACCACTGTTTTCTTACATGTTAAATTAAGCCTCAATCCTGGTTTCCTCCAGGACATATCCTTCCAATGCTGCTTGGTACCAGAATCGCCTTACCTGCAGTGTACTCTGTGAACTGAGTTCCCCTGAATACCTCCAGGACCACTGCTCTTGTCTGAACAGCTGGGACAATGCTTGCAACACATGGCATAGCACCCTCATGGATTAAGTTCCTTTCTTCCTTCTTCCTTCTTCCTTCTTTTGTTTCCTTGTTTTCAGTGCCATCTTCACATCACCCTGTGCCTCCCTGTTTGTTGCACTTTTACAGCTTCCACAGCCATTCACATTAGCAGCTCATGGGTTATGCAAAACTTACATCATGCAGAGACATTGCATTGATGCTTCAGGGAAATTGTTGGGACAAAGAAGGCAGGAAGAACACCACTGACACTGGGATTACAACAGGAAACTCCCACTTCCTGCTACCTGCTGTAGCTGTAAAATTAGCAACACTTAAACATTTCAATTCTACCAGACGACATCTCCTACAGTTTCATTAAATCTTTATACTGAAGTTCTCTAACAATGCAGAGTCCTGCCAAGTGTGTGTGTGAGTGTGTGTGCATGTGAAGCTGAGAGGGGGATCAGAAAGAAAGTCGGCTGTTTTTACTCTCTATTTTCTGTCTTCAATCTAAATGTATTTGCATCTTTCACTGACAATGCTGTTATGTGCAATTACAACTGAAACAAAGGATGCTGCATCCTGTCCTCTGTCAGTCAGGACCTTTTCTTCCACAGCAGCATTGTGCTTATGTGAGTTCAAAAAGGAACAATGTCAGCAAAATGTTATACAGATGACATGTTTTATTTGTGTGTGTGTGTGAGAGAGAGAGAGAGAGAGAGAGAGATCAGTGTGATAGACTAATTTGAAAGCATTACATGATATCTGTGTCCTGAAAACCAAATAGGTTTGTTAATAGTAGACATATTCAGAATAAGCAGCATAATTACTAAACTGCCTGACAAACCCAATCAAATGTTTGAATTATTAAACAGAGGCCAAAATAAAAAGCACCTTCAACTTGAACTTGAATTCTGTTTCTAAGAGAAATTGATTGATTAAGGCTGAAACTAGCAATTGTTTTCAACACTGATTAGAGCGCTGATTATTTTCTCAATGTCATTCAAAAACCCTGACAACTAAATTATAACAAAGCCTTCAGTGGGTTGTGTTTAAATAGAGCATGGATGCAGTTTGGTTAGATGTGTGTTTAGTTCCTCACTGCCCATGAGCACCTGAGATCTTCTACTGCCATGAGCTGTATCATAATACTGTTTTACATTCAAGAAGAATCCTCAGCACTTGCTACTCCCAGTATTATGCTTTTAACTGATCCCCCCCAAGAGGAACAGCGGGGTAGAGAGAGAAGAGGGAACTGGAAGGGATATAGTAGCAACAGAAGGCTCCTTATGGGAAGAGTGAAATTTCACAGGACAAAAGCCTGTTATTGAATTCCTGTCATGATTCTTTGGATAATAACCTCCACTTTCCAGCTCCTAAGAAACATTTAAAGGCTTGCTTAATCCCACTCCCATCTGATTTCACAAACTGGAAGTGTGTAACTGCATACAAGCCACTGTATTGTTCCACCATTTGCTGAACATTACTATTTGTCTTTGTATTCAATTAGACTTTCCATGCCTTGAGCAGAAATTAGAAAACATCACAGTGCATCTAGCAGTATGTGAAACACCAAAACCAAACATCTGTTTTGAACATGACTCCACCCTGCTGTTATCTGGGTGAAATCATGCCCTGTTAAAGAAAGGAGGTGAATTGTACCTGAGCTTAAAGTTTGCACTGACCATCCGGCTGCAGGAGCCATGATGAGGCCTGATTGTTCTGTGATTTGAGCATCCTCAAACCTACATCTCATCAATATCCCTCACAGTGCAGATTTGTATTACACTGCACTGCAGCAGGTCACAGGCGTCAGCAAGATGAATATTTATTAAATCCATTAAAAGGAACAGGAATTAACTCAGCCGAAACAATTTCAGAACAGTGCTATAATTTAAACACATGGCCTGATACAAAGCCATTTGAATACCCTCGGGTAGGACAGACTTGCATCATATGTTGCAGCTGATTGGTGAATAAAACTAGGTTCAGGTTTGGTTGAGTGGGCTCTGGATTTGGAATCTCTGCTAATCTCCTGGGATTCATTAAAGTGGTCAGATAGGACAGTCCCAGCCAAAAGGATTACAAGGTAAAGAGTGAGAACAGAATGAGCTGCAGCCCAGCAGAACGTTCCCCAAATGCAAGCAAACATAAAGGAGACGGTTTGATTTTATCCTCCTGAGTCGGTCCTCACCCTGCCTTCAGACACAGCTCATCTCTTTCCTCTTTTCTTGCACAGCCCAGAGAGCTGGCTGAAGAGAGGATGGAAAACAAACCCCCATCTTATTAAAGTCTACAGAAAAAATCTGCCATGCAGAAAAGATTTACTTAAGGAAGAGAATTTACTCAGTTCTGTCCTCATTTTTGTATGTTGTACACACCAAATCCTCTTCCCTCCACAGCATGTTAGAGCCTGGCTTTCTGGCATCACTGATAAACCTTTCTCTGTATTTCTCTGTTTAACTGAGAGGGTGTTTTGCAATAGACCACATTTGCGCTGGCCCTGATCAGAACATGTTAAAAATACACCTCCATCTACTCGATTCCGCCTTCTGTCTCTTCTGTCTGTCCACCTCTTCCTCTCTGTCTGTACTCTGCTTAGAATTTCTCATCCACATTGCTTTCCTTTGTCCCCTTCTCCCTGTATGATTAAGGGCTTTACTTCAGTTTTATTTTTATCAAATCCCTCGCCCCTCACTGTAATTATGTTTTTTCTTTTCTTTTGTCACGCTTTGTCTATTTTTTGCCAGAGGTCGATGTTTGATTACAGCTTCGCTCCCTCTGATTACGACCTCTTGTCTCAGTGAGCGGTGCTGTCTCCCTGGCGCTCTCTGTGCCCGTCAGCCAGAGTGACCTTGGCAGAGTAACACAGACACACACAGTGACAAATTTTACCTGGTGGCAAATGAAAACAGACGATAGATCAAAAATACTGAGAACAATAATGTATGTATTATAAATGTTTTGTTAACACTTTATAATAATGACAGAAACATATATTTATGTTACCGTGATGATTTAATTCATGAATTAATGCAGGGTTATAAAATCCTGTTGCTTATTATGAAATTATAAGTTAATGCAATAAAGAAATACTTAATGGTACATTAATTACTGAATGTTAACTTCCAATTAATACAGTAAACATTAAATAACTGAGTTTTTTGGCTAGCTGGTAATAGCAGAAACAAGCTGTTAACATGACATTAAAGCTTCTTTCAGACTGAGTTTCAAAGTTGTAAAAAAAATGCACACAGCCCTCTCCATTAATTTCAATGGGGGACTGTGTTCACTGCAGCTGACATCAGTAATGCAGGGGTCAAAATGATGCAGCAAAAAAGTTTGGTTTGGTTCATGTTTGAGGGACAGTTAGGACATGGATGCACACAGGAAGAAGAGTCTTTTGTTTACCTTCTTAGCATGAACATTCACTGCTATTCACTCTCCAATTTGGGCCACACTTAACCACCATAACCACATGCCATGTGTTTTCATCAGTTAGGGCACGATGTTAAACCATGTTTTTATCTATCAGTGCCGACACACTGGTGGTAGAGTAGGCTATGTTAGCAACATGGCTAACCAAAACACAACGGAAATTCCTGGGCTGGAAACATGAATGAAGCCATTCATGTTGAGTGTTCACAACATGGCTGTATCATACACACCTACAACACTCCCCTTGCAACCCCTCACCCTCCTGACCAACGCAGCCCCTTGTGTAAAAACACAGCATGGAGTCGGGTTTTACTGTACTCAGTCTGAATTTGAAGTTGTGTTTCTGACAGTATAGCAAAGGTAAATTCAATGTTCACTCAGATTTTAGCTCTGTGTCTACTGCTGTTTTGCACTGAGCAGGTAGTATACAGTTTTCAGAGCTTTTTTTTCTGAAAGCACACTACCTGCTGCAGCCAAGAATTATGCTTCTAAAACAGGAAACCTTTCTATACAGCTCTGTAAAACTGAGGGTAGTGACAGAGCCAGGCGTTAATTCTCTGTTGATTCCTCACTGTCGGCAGCTACTGTATTTTCACACTTCCATATTGTCATCACATTGTTGCTATGAAAAAATATAAAATTGCATCTACAATTTGGATAGAAATGTCCTTAGAAAATAACAATTTAGACCCATACAACTAATCAGCCTCAAAGGGTCAAAATGAATGACTTAATGATTACTGATCTGTTGAGTCTTAACCAATCTCAGAGTATCTTGATCAGTTTTCATGGGGAGCAACAGAAACATATCTTGAAGCAATTAAGCATGTGTTTTGCACCCTTATTTTTGAAGTTGTTACAGATTAGTTTTAACATTTTCCATGTCCAGCTAACAGTGTTTTTGTTTAAGTGGAGTTTGGGCTTCCTGGGGTAATCACAACATTTGTTATTATTTTCAGACTGCCATGCACGTTTACAGACCCCCTCATAATATATATGAGCATATGGTTAGAGAATAGATAGAGAGCCCTTGAGCAGAGCACTGTCTTCATGAATATCAATGAGATTTGGTGCCTCCCTTCCCCTGTCTCTCCTGCCTCTCCTGCTGATTACACTTCCAGACTTATGATTCCTATGCAGCGCAGGAATAAATCCATTGAGCCAAGGACAATATCACAACTGTGCATTATGTCTACAAACCTTGTTGTAGGAGTGAAGGAGAGAAAGACAATTAATGTTTGCCCAGAAGAATTACATTCAGCCCTTCTCACTGTACCTGCTATTCATCCTGAAAAAAAAGAAACATTGCACTGAATCGCTGCATGTATAATATTATCAGTGGCATAGTGCATATTCTGCAAGCTGCTGATGAACTGCACATTTCATTCAATAACCACTAGGGAGTGAATAGTTTGTGGAAATATAGCAAGGTAGATGCTGAGAAAAAGATGCAGTGCTGGTACTGTCTCCAGGTAATAAAGCTTTTATTGTGCCTCAGTGTGCAGGGGCACTCTGCAGGTCAGAGCAAAGCAGGCAGAAAAAATGGAAAAGAAAAGAGTTGAGGGCTGGTTGCAGAAAAGTTGTATTGTTGGCAAATCATCAAGAGTAAGCCATATTAGCAGCTTTGTGAAATTGTTACTTAGCTACACAGTGACAGTGCTCATGTGCTGATGTTTAACAGATATAATGTTTACCACTTTCACCATTTTAGTTTACATTGCTAATTAAAACCAAGCACAAACTTGTAGCTGAGGCTGATGGGTGTCATTAGTTTGGCCATAAACTAAAGTATTGGAAAAATCAGAGCGTACAGCTCATTCTGAGGGGGACGATAATGTTACTACCTCATTTCATGGAAATCGATCCAATTGCATTTGAGGCAATTCACTCAAAACCATCTCCTGGTGGTGGAAACATGAGGACAGCGCACAAATAATTAGGGTTCATCACCTCATGAATGTGTAGGGGAACGTCAGTGAATAAAGCTGATGAATGGATCTTCTCTACAGGATTAGCAGTATCCTCAAAATCCCCTTATACAAGTGGATAGAAATCAGCTCATTATCCCAACTCACCCGGGGGAGGCATCACCCACAGAGACTGGCTCTGAGCTCTTAATCTTACTGTGAACAATGTTTTTTTTTTTTTTTTACTTTAAATAACGATCAAAAACAGAAGTAGATCACCAGGCAAAGCAGCAGAAAACTGGAACTGTATCACCACCACCAAGAGAAAGAAGGAACTTACTATATGCTAATATATTTATTTCACAATCTTTAAACCAGGATGCGTACCAACAAATGATAATATTGTTTAGCCGTGATCGTCATGTTTACTATAATGCTGTTTGTTAAACTCTCACAATGCTAAATCTACTTGCAGTATTAGCAATCGTGTAACTGTTATAAGAACAACACATTCAGTCAAAAGAGTAACAGCTTTCAAAAGTATGCCTGTCGGCCTCTTCACACTGACTCAGCATCCTCATGATCAGCTAGGATGCATCTTCTGGCTGGTCAGACAAAAACTATGTAAGGTTTCATACAGGACTTTAAAGGGAAAAGAAGAGAAACGGGAACAACAAAAGTGGGGATGAGTCAAGAGAAATGTTGTCTTCCTTCAGATCCTATCTATCCATGACTGTGGCCCACTCATTCATCGCCAGCTTCATTATACTGCATTTAGTTCATTAGGGCAGTGCATATCCATCCGGACTTTGTTTGGACCAGAATTCAAAGGAGATTTGATAGTTAAGATTTAACTCACTGCAGTTGTAGTGTTCTGTGTTTGTCACGGTGGTGTTAGTAATGCTGTAGCCTCCAAGAAAAGATTTTTTATGGTCTTTGCTCACAGGCAACTAAAACTAGAAAACAAAAAGAAAATAAAGACAGTGAAATGTTTGCTGTGGTGTTTTATGTATATCAATCTTGCCTCAAGGCTTTGCTATATGATTTTCATAGCATACTGAGTGAAAATGGCATCTGAAGGGTATAGGATTTATTTTTGAAAAGGTTTGTTAGTAATGCAAAGTATATACTGGATGCACTCACTACTGGGTTAAATAGCATTCTTAGTAACATACTTATTGGGTTAAGTTATAAGGTCAGGTAACACATTATTAAAAAGGTTTGTGCTAGAACAGAAAGGATGGATAGAGGGACAAACAGAAGTCATAGGAGGACAGAGGAGATGGCCTCAGAGCTTCAGACCCACAGGGAAGTTATTCAGATGAATGTCTTGAGTCCACTGTAAATGGAAGTCATTTATCATCCTTTCCTTTGCAGATGGGTCGAAGTTATCAAGCATTCTTGTTTTTTCCTCCTCCCTCCATCTGCCATACTGCATCACTGCATCCATCATTCACTGTCACTGCCTGCGTCTGACTCCACGTGTATCTGTTTGTGCCACATTTCCTGTGAACTCTTTCTGCAGTCTCTGTGTATTATTAGTACTTGTCAGTATATTCAGTGTTGTTTTCTTCTCCATCAAAAATACTCTGATGACCAGACGCCGAATATTTATGATTACATGTGTGTCTCTTCTCCTCTGTGGACCCCAGGAAAAGCAGTGGACGTCCTACATCAGCTAATGGGGATCCTAATATAATCAATCAAATCTCTAGGGCAATGCCTTTAACTATTACATCTTGTTTTGTCTGACCAGTAGTTCAGACTTCTAAGATATTTGATTTCAGATAATATTTACAGAAAAAAGCAGAAAATCATCTCATTTAGAAGCTGGAACCCTAAAGAATTTTTGCTTGATGGATGACAAACAACTGATGGATGATCAGAATTGCTGTCAATTTTCCACTGATTTCAGTACCAGGTTCAAGATTTAGAAGACAGTCTTGCTGGTTGTGTTTGATTGTAGGAGAAGTCTGTGTTATGATCCCCATGGCAGCAACAATACCCCTGTCCACTTCACACACACACATACTTTCTCACCCTAATGTCTCCCCTTTTGTTGTCTCTTGATTTAGGACTCTAACACCTACTCACTTATCTCTGTTCCACTTCTGTTTGATTCTGCTCCACCCCCACTCCTGTCACTATTCACAATGCACATTCAGATCTTTGTCAGCTGACCTCCAGTGCTTGGTTGTTTCACACGACCATACATCACAACTGTATGGTTGTTTTCAGCTTTCTGTTCTCCTGTTTGTTCTGAGAGGAAGCCACAAAGGAAGTGCATTTGCTTACAGATGCTTCAAACAGAAAACTGCAAAGAAGATAGTGATATTTGTGTTGGCGGATACAAACTTGACATGAAAACTATGGTTGGCAGTTAACAGCTTCAGTTTTCATAGTATTAGTTTTGTCAGTAGAGTCATACTAGTGTATTGCTTTTACCGTAATAAAATATAAACACACAGAAAAAAGGAATAAATTCATTCATTTTTTTACCACTGGGCTGGAGTCAATCCCAGCCGGCAATTGGCCACACCCTGGACAGGTTGCCAATCCATCGCAGGGCTAACACATAGACAAACAACCACACACACACACTCCAATGGGCAATTTAGAGACACCAATCAACCTAAGCTGCATGTCTTTGGACTGTGGGTGGAAGCCGGAGTACCCAGAGTGAACCCACGCAAGCACAGAAAGAACATGCAAGCTCCACACAGAAAGGTCCAGGGCAGGGCCCAAGCCTTCGCACTGTGAGTCACCGGTTCTAACCACTGCACCA
>NW_018127979.1:2967049-2976540 GCF_001952655.1 Monopterus albus | reverse complement strand
GTTTTTGTTGAGCTATGCAAACTTTCTGCTGATCAGTGTCGTAACAGGAAGGCTCATATCCTTTATGAAAAAGATTCTTTCACTTCCAGATTAAGAACTTGATATTGCAGGGAAATAACATTAGATAAAACACTTACGGTACATTATCTTGCAAAAAAAAAAAAAAAGCATGAGAAAGTACAAAAGTAATGGAAGGCAAACTCATGTGGGGGGAGGGGGAGTGACCAAAAGGAAATGTCTAAGAGCTACTGTATAGCACACATGCAGGCAGAAGTGCACTGACTTGCAGTTGGGTGGGGTCATGACTGCGGGTGGGCTGAACCTTAGGGCCATATTTTTCACCAGACTATAATGCTTGTTCAGCCTTCTCCCTATGATGTGTCTGTAGGAGTATTAGAAGCAGCGCCAGGCGTTTAGGGAATGTTCATTTCAGCCAGTTGCTATTTCATGTGACCGAGTGCCTCTCCTCCTGTAGTCTGTGAATCCCCTTAGTGCTATACTGTTTTTATCAAGGTTAAAGTATGCCAATATAAAATGCAGCTGTCTATCCAGGTCTTGAATGTTGCAGCTGCATATATTACCAGAAGAAAACCTTGAGGAGCACTTGGAGTGTAGTGCAAGCAATATGTCGGGATCTTCTGATGCATGGGAGCAGATATGGGATCAGCTGCAGTTTGTTATTGCCGTATCAGAATCAGATAAGTCAAACTCTGTGCAGTTTATTGTCCATGTGGTCTGAAAGAAAACCATTTACACTTTTACTAAATGCAATTTTTGGACAGGCAACAAATGAAGTGAGAGTGATGCTGTGAAGTCTTGTTGTAAGGCTGGTTTAGGTAGCAAACAGGGACTGACTCAGCTGCTCATGATCAGTCACAGATGCTTCTACACAGTTTTGCTTTTTACTTCAATGTAACAGTGTTACTTAAATTATGTTCTTTTAAAGGTTACTTTCAAGTCACCTGAGTCCAGGTCTTGTCATATTAACTTTAAATGGCTGCATTTGAACTTAAATGGCTTTCTGCTGCTCTCAAGTGTGTTACATGGAGGGTGAAACCGACACTGGCCAGTCTACTTACTTGTTTGGCTTTGAACCCTAATTTAACTGTCTAAATAGTGCCCAAATATGTAAATCCATTATTTATAATTAAATTCAATATTTTTAAAGTTCATGTTTACTGTCCATCAAGCTATATTCCATGGTGCCTGCAGTTTCATAGACTGCATATTTTGTATCAGCTGCTTGATGATGCTGATTATCATCATCAGCATCCACCATGCACAACAATATGTTTTGTTTCTTTTCCTAATTTTGTGTGAAGCGCTTTGTTAGTATTCATGGACCTGTTTCTACTCAAGGGGTGAGAATAATGCATTTTAAATGACGACTCTCTAATTAGGTTTAATCTTAGCCAAACCTCACATTTATCTCTAGAGCACCTCTCAAACTAACCAACACAATTTAGCTGTGAGAAAAACAACACACCACACTAAATAAAATCTGATTTAAGCAGTGCTGGTTCCTCTTGTCACAGTGATTTGACATTCATCTTCATTTTGATTGTTCTTACCCCGCAGACTCTCCACACCAACCCCTGCTTTGTTGCAACCTTTTTCATGCATCTAAAGTAGTCCATCCAAGCATGAGAGGGTTGTATAAATGTTATCTCACATAGTTGTGATCTTTTAGGGGCATTATGCCTGGCAAATACAGCTGAAAACCTTGAATGGATCTGTGGTGACCCAAAACCCCAATTGGACATCACACTTGGATGAGTGCACAGAAAGACCCTCTCATTCCAGCCACAGCCAGAAGCAGGTAGTGACAGAGATGCTGGGAAAAATGGGTAAAAGCAACTTGCAGCCTTACTGTAGCTGTGACTTTGGGAATAAATTTTCCACATGTCAGTTGTCCAGATCTAGGGGCTCACCACAAATGTAACCCCGTACATAAGTGACATAAGTGACATGATATTGGTCACAAATGCCAGTCAGGTGTACAGTTGCATTATTAGACAGAAATTATGAGTTAAATTACCAGATGTAGAGCATTTATAGTATTAGTAGTAAGTTGTAGAAACACTGTATTTTCTTATTATTTCTATTCCACATCCCAGTGGCAGGAATAAGAACTATTTATAAAAATTTGTTCGGGAGAAAAATAAACAATTATTTTGTAAAATATCTGAAGATAACAGGAGACAATTCTTTTTTATATTCCTGTAATTTTTATTGTTCATTTAATACAAAATAATTTCTACTGTTATTAATCCAAAGAAGAGACCAAACTAGCAATGAATTGTTCCTACCAACCAGTTTTGTCTGTGGAATCAAAGCCTGAACTATAGAGTATTATTCCTTTGGCCATAGATCACCACCATTGATTTAAACTTTTAAAAACACATAAGTGAGCCACACTGTTGCATGTTTCTTCATTACGATGAACACATTTGTTATTGTAATTAGACTGACAGCAGTAGAGACAATTAGGTTCAAGGTTCAAGGATTTTATTGTCAATTCACCATATGTGCAGGACATACAGAAAATCGAAATACCATTTCTCTCTCACCTAGTATTGGGCGCCATAACATTTAGGAACTTAAATAGAATACAAATAGAATAGAATGGAATAGAATAAGAACTGGATTGACATAATTAGGATAAAACTAAATGGTACAGCCAATAAGTTGTGACTCAAAACTGTGTACAGTCAGTGACAGTAGTGCAAACAATAACAGGAGATTGTCAGGTGGTTCAGCATCACCAGGGCTTTGGTGATGAGGTGCAAATAGCATATTAGAAAGTGAAAACCATACATTAACATGGATGTAAACCTATCTTGTGAGGCTTTGCATCATGAGCATGAAGCCAGGGCATTTGCTGTTATGGTATGTGCTATTTAGTATTGTTGTTTATTATTCTCTATATACACAGTTAATGCGCTGTTGTAACAATCATTGGAACACATTGTTATTCTACAGAGCAAGCCTGCACAGTTGTAATTTTCTGAACACAGTTTGAGCCATGCTAATTATCCTCTGTGGTATAAGCTACAATCTGAATTCCCTCCATTCCTTCTCTTGGGCATCACAGCTAAATACGGTAAATGACTACGATCTAAATGTTTCCTATTCTTGTCTTCTGAGGTCTAATTCTACTGTGCCAAATCAGTCCTTCTATCTCGGTTAGTAGCAGGGAGTCTAACTCATTAGCACTTCAAACCTCTAGTTTGCCTTCGATGTTCCCTCATTATATCTGATGAAGAATTTGGCCAGTTTTGGGGAAAGGAAACAGGCATTCAGAGCCTATACAGAGTCAAATGGGAATAACACAGTACTGTTCAATAGTGCACACTCATAAAGCGACAGTAGCAAACACAGCGGCACCCACCATGTCCCCTGTGTTTATTGTACGTAGTTCAAATGTTGCATACATGCAGTGGATGCTAATTAAGCTGTCTTTCTGCAAAATCACTACAACTGTCTAGCAACAGTCAGCCACACCGGGAATGAATTATGTATTACTAATGGCAGTGACTACCAATCACATCGCACACATCCGCCGCTTCACCTGTTGTGCTTTTCATACTTCACTATAACAAGATGAACTCATGCTGTGAAATTATGCAAAGGGTGGAAGCCGTCTCATTCAGTTCTCCACTTCATCTTAATAGCATAGCACAATATTTGTTTTGTCTTGCAAATCCTCATTGCTCAAAATTTCTTGATGGATTAAATAGGCTCAATCTCATGGAGGGTTACAGCACACAACCGTACTACTCTGGGTTTATGAGAGGATGTGCATTGTAGAGAAAGTATTGTTCCTTTGACCTCAGCAGAGTGAAAAGGATGACAAAGAAATAACATTATGTTGCATCTTTACAGTTTAATTTAGAGTTTGCTCTGCAGGGGTTGATCAGCATGATTATGTTTCACAAACACTAGGCTCTTATCTTGTGTGTGGGTGCGGGGCCCTTGCTCTCCTTGTGAATTGCAAACCAAGGCATATGTTATCTGCAACCTGCAGGTGTTGAGTCAGTGTTGAGAGTCCAGCAGGAACCGTCAAACATACAGTATATCACTCTGGTGATTCAGCTGTATTCTCTTTTTTATAGTACTGTTGTTGTTTTTAAAAAAGTGAACAGGTATTAGCTTTTTCTTAACAACCTGGGCAGAAAACGAGTAATAATAACAATATGGCTTTCATGCACTGTGCAGCTAGAGAGGCAAGATAAAGGGAATAGAAGGTAGGAATCTCATCCTCCTCACACAGTAATCCTTTAAAGAGGGCTTTACTACCTCTCATTGCCAGATGCTTTCATACATTTCTTTTGAAAATAACTGAAAAAAAAGAAAAATCTGGAACAGAACAATTTCAACAGAACTCAGGAGGAGAGAGGGACCTGCTGCTCTTTCACAATGCTTTCCAGCATAAAAAAAAATCTAAATCATCTCTTTTAGAAGTAATGCCAGGAAAAAGGCAATTGCTCAGAGCAACATTTGATGACAGTCCATGTTGATCTAGGATTACTAGGATGAGAAAATGTTTAAAGCCCTTTTAAACTGTGCTGCAACACTCAATGCCACAGTCTATCAGTAACCATGGAAGCCTCTGAGCAAGCATTTGGACTATTTACTAAAGCAGCAATACTTAAATATAAAAATACTCCTTTAGAAGTAAAAGTCTTGCATTGCAATGTCACAAGAAGTACATAGATTGTAAGTAAGAGCATCATTAGCTAGATGTACTTAAAAATAATAAATGCAACATTGCTTATATTACAGAAAAATGTCCCAGGTGAGTTTAAGCTATAACATACTATTGGATTCCTACTCATCCATTAAGTAGCATTTTATTGTTGTAGTAGATCAAGTGGTTTAATGTATCTTACTGTTGTGTGTAGAGTAATCTATAACACTGAATCATGCTTTCTTTGTAGAATCTGACTCTCTAAACTACAGCTGTTATACAAAAGTATAATATGTGGTGGAGTAGTCGTGTAAATTAGCGTCAGAGACACAAAACCTTTTGTGTCTGATTGTACTGTGCTGTGGGTTTGTCAGATTAGTTGCAAATAAATGAATAAACAAAATAAAATAAATGAATTTTAAAAACCGACTATAGGTGTTTGCACCTAAAAGTAGACGTGCTGAATGTAGTGTGTGAACACCACTGTTTAATTTCTACAGTTGGCTGACAGTGAACGCGTTACAGTGCAGGTACTGAATGTGTAAGTCAATATATTTATGTGTTAACATGCGTGCAAGGTGAATCCTTAGCATCCAGTTTGGAAGGCAGCAGAGGGTGGAAGCTCTCACAGTGGACCCACCGTCATACACAAACCTGTCCATCACATACTTGGTCACCATGGAAACAACCTAGTTCCAAACTAGTGTGAGGCGGGTGCAGCGTTATAATGGAGGACCAAACAGAGCTGAGCCTGCCTGGGGGTGTGGTACCACCATCATCCCTGTCTTTTCCAGTTAGACAGAAAATGTGACACAGTATCTGGTTACAGTCCCCACAATGTACACAAATAGAAAACAAGTTGATGTGTACACAATTACAAACACACCGTAGCTTTGTGAGTAGTTGTTTTTTATTAAAATGAATACTTTGGCCTGAGCCACATGACAGTTCTTCCACTGAAATCGTAGGTTTAGAAAGGTTTACACAAGAGTCTCGAGCAAGTCAATAAGGATGATCTTATCAATGACAAGTAATCATTAAAGATATTACATGCAGCTTGCATCAGTCAGATAACAGATGGATTACAAGCAGAGCTAGAAAAAAGCAAGATGGAGAAAAAGAAAGATAAAAGATGAAACCATCATGCTGTGTTGTTTTAAAAATGGAACATTAAAAGGTAAACAGAAAGACTGGGTGAGGTTATCATGGGATGACAGTAGAGCTTCTAAGGAATTGCTGGAATTAGGTATCAAAGTGAAATCTTATCAGTGTGGTGATAACTGTGACCTCACGCTGTCAGACATGTAGAAAGGAGACTAATTGCTTTTTCCAAACGTGTGAATCTTGTGCAGCAAATACTGTGAAGGGGGAAATAAACAAGCCTGAAGCTCAGGAGACACAGTGAGAGAGAGAGAGAGGACTTAAAGCGACAAAAGGTGAGCTGACAGTCTGCCATTGCCTTATGCTAACGCTGTGGGAGTGGGGCTACCATCTCCCAGGAAGTGACAGGTACAGTGGGAAGAAATCTCATGG
Organism: Monopterus albus; assembly: GCF_001952655.1. Classification (NCBI taxonomy): domain Eukaryota; kingdom Metazoa; phylum Chordata; class Actinopteri; order Synbranchiformes; family Synbranchidae; genus Monopterus; species Monopterus albus. The sequence goes on along the minus strand of NW_018127979.1, from coordinate 2,970,317 downwards.
AAACCTCCAACAAGGCTGTGAAAACAGCAGCACAAATGAATATAGCTGCAAGTGACAGCAACTGCCAGGGTCCAAACACCTTGCGGTATAACTGTAATAAACATATACTTGAAAATATGTTAACATTTACCCACAGACGTGTTTCCATCACACTCACACACTGAAATATTTCCTGACAGGTCTTGATTCATACAGTAAAATCTGACAAACACTTCCTTATTTGCTCTTTGTGTCCACAGTATGCCAAGTCATCTCTGATTTTAATCATTTATTTAAAGCTACAGTATGTAACTTTTTCAAATATTTTTGTTTTTAGAAATAGTCTCCAGAACTTGACTTAATGTGTAGAGGTGCGGTCGAAGCCTCCTGTGACCCAGACTCATTGAACAGCACTGGCAGCAGTGCAGAGACATTAGCTTCTAAAGGTTTTGAGCGGGACTGACCTCTTTAACAAATCGGAGCGTTTCAGTTATTTCTACTTGATCAGTAAGTTTTGATGCATTCTCATTTCTTGTAACAAATCGGAGCGTTTCAGCTGAAGAGCTGGGCAGAGCGTGGCGAAGCGTAGCAGATCATAGTATATCATAGTGGAGCAGGGAGAGGGAGCACTGGGTGGAGCAGAGTGGATTGATTTAGACCTTCATGCTAGCGCTATCCTAACCTACATACTGCGGCTTTAATTAGTCATTTTACAGAAATGTAATCAACAACAATTCTGATCATTTATTGATGATTTTCATTATTTATTAAACATAAATACCAAACATATGTTGGTTTCTTTGATTTGAGGATTTACTGCTTTACTTTGTTTTATATTGTACACTTTGGGCTGTTGGTTAAACAAAACAAAACATTTCAAAATGACATTGTGGAAATTATTTTAAAACAATTTTCCCACAGTATGAAAATCAAACAACTAATGGAATAATTAATTAATCATTAATGACAGTAATTGTTAGTCGCAGCCCTGAATTTCAAACTACTCCAGTCCGCTATCAAAGCTATTAAAATTAAAGGTTCAGTTATATCACAGGTGCTTCCTCAGCATATGGAGCCTGCACATGTCACTGTTTTCAGATTTATCAAATTTACAGTCAGCAGTTTATTGTTGACATACTTTTTTAGAAGCCCAGTAAATTCCCAAGTTTCTCCAGCTGTTTATTGTTACACTAAAATGTTGTACTTGTTAAGTTTTTCTTCATATTCTCACACCGAACTGTCCATAAAGGGCAATAAAAAAATATTGTAAAAAATACTGCTGGATCAACGGCCTTGTCTGGTGGCCAAGCTGGATAATCATAATGCCAGTTAGTGTTATAAGATCTAGATCAGATCTAAATGTGGAAAACACCCTGGAGGTCTTTGTGAAGGTGTCAACAGTCTGCTCCTGTAGTGATAAGACATTTTTTCCTGTCACGTTGTTGTGTTTCTCCTGTAGTGATAAGACATTTTTTCCTACATTTTCTCCTGTCACGTAGTTGTGTTCCTCCAGTGGTACTGTGTAGATGCCAAAAACAGCCATCATTGACTAGGATAGTTCTAATTTATGGATAATATTTGGAAAAATAATGTGGTGATGAAGCAAGCAAACTGAAGAGAAGTCACAAGCCTGTTGGACTAGATTAATCTTTGAACGCATTGCTCTCTGTCTGTTCCTGCCTATTTGATAAGTGGCAGGGGCACTGTCTTAATAATGTGTCCTAGTGGTGACATTTCAGCATCGTCTCAAGCATTTTTATTCATAACCATGCCGTGGTGCATCAGCCTAGTCAGCTCCCATGGTTCTGTAACTTTTTGTGAACATAAGGTGAGAATGTCAGCAAATACAGGCGGGTGACAAATTAAAGAAAAAACCTGAATAACTGAGTAGTCTCTTCCAGAATGACAATGCCAACATCCATGGGGCATGAGGGGACACTGACTAGTTTGATGATAATGAACATGATGTGAATTATAAGGCCTTCACAGTCACCAGATCTCAACCAAGTTGAACACCTCTGGGAGATTTTGGAGCGATGTGTTAGAGAGTTTCTCCACCACCATCATCATCAAAACACCAAAGGAAGGAATTTGGAGAATGGTGTTCATCTCTCATGTAGAGTTCAGAGTAGAGTCAATTCCAAGGAGCACTGAAGCTGTTCTGGTGGCCCAACACCTTACTAAGACACTTTATGTTCTGTTTTCCTCCATTTGTCCTCTGTCATCTGTAATCTTAATTTGTCTGTATATTAAAACTGCAGAAGTAGATTATCCGGTATTACATGTATCCTTTGGAAGTCAGTGTGTGTTTTGAGGATTATATATTTGTCCATAAATCATTCATTGTTTTGACCTTATTTGGATTAATTCATCTGTGTTGGGATCTTCGTGGAGCTGTCAGCCCAAGGTTTTACTTTCAGCATGCATGGTTTTTGTATCTGGCTGCTGGTGTTCTAATTGGCTGCATCACTGCACTCATACAATATGTGCAGTTTTCTTTATAGCTATGCTTGAGGCATACTCTAGCTCCTGGGGCATGGCAGAGGTTTGATTGGTTGGCTCAACACTAGTTCTAACTGAAATAGCTTGACAAATGTTGAATGGATCACCACAGAATTTAATATAGATATCCATGGTGCCCAGAGGATAAATCCTACTGACTTTGGTAATTCCCAAGATTTTCCTAGCTCCTTGAGGAAGAGCCTGTTATTAGCTACAGGATACAATCCTGCAGCACAAGTATACAGAAAGCTTCTTTGGTTATGTTGATCATCTGTGTCACAAGGTGAGTTTGTTAATGCACTTTAGCGTTCTTGTTAATTACTTATCTGTTTGCTAACCTTAAGTTAACCATAGTTGTACATATGCATATTCAGTCTCATGTTCAGTTCAATCTGTTGGTTGTACCTATCTACTTAGTTACAGTTTTTCTCTATCGCTTTCATTCATTTCTCACAACAGAATTGAAGTTTGCAGATCTCCAAGTGCATTTCTCAAAACAACACGTACAAACTGCACAACATAGTGGATAACCGGAAAAAGCGCGTCACCTGCTCAAAATGCTTTGTCTATCGTGCAAAAGTGTGTTTTTTCATCAATCATTGTGTCAGAGGCAGCAGAATCTCATGTCATTTCCTCAACAATGTGAACGTGACAGGCAAAATTATTAGTCATGTTGTCAGTAGAACATCATACTCAGTTTTTGTTATTTACTGTAAACTATACTCAACTCAGGTTTTGATGACTAGAAACCACTAAATTACCATACTGGTGTGTGTCATAATTTACA
>NW_018127979.1:2962313-2966084 GCF_001952655.1 Monopterus albus | reverse complement strand
ACCAGGACAAGTTATTTTGCACAGCTGGACAAAAGCAACAAGAATTGTCAAAAACAGCTGACAGATGTACAGAACCACTTGCACGTTGTCCAAAAGCCATTGCAATTTGATGAAAACAACAAGAAATTGCTGATATGATGTGAACAACTGACAACAGAATCTGACGGTTGAACGAGTAGTTCTGAGAAATGCAGTTCTGTTGTGAGAAATGAATGAAAGCGATAGAGAAAAACTGTAACACAAATAGCATGTATAGCATGTATAGTATGTTTTGGTCTTCCCACTAAGAAAACCAGTCATCTAACAGCTGTCATCACCAATGTTCAAACCTTGTAATAAAACAGGTGGATTCAATGGAAAGTATAAAGAAAATACTGTTTTAAAAAAAAGCTGAAACAATTTATTTGAAAAAAAAAAAAAAGGAAATGAATGTTTCATTTTTCCTCCAAAAAAGGAAGAGAAAATAATGTTCAGTGTATGTTATGGTATTCCCCACAGGCTAGTAAATTTAGAGAGATTATCAGAAACCGTTGGCATGTATTGGGCTTATATCATCAGTTAAAAATTTTTAAGTCCCTTCCCAGAGAAGTCTATAAATGGGCCCAGAATACAAATCAGATTTGGCACAGAAAAATATCTACCACCTTTCTGGATGAAATACAATAATTTCAAATGTAATTTTGGAACAACGCATGCAATAAATAATATTTTTCTAATGGGAGCTGTCAACAGAGTCACGAGTCTTTGTGGAACATGAATGTGGTAGCCTAGACATACCTGTGGAACATCAGTTATGTCAGCGTTGTCACTGTGAGCATGTTAGCATACAGATGATAGCATATAACGCTGAGCACTGCCTCACAGAGCTGAAGACCTGAGGTTCTGGATATAAATAACTTTAAAACATGTTTGTAAAATAGATCAAATATAGTGTGGCCATTATATTTCCAGACCACTACCTGCCATTACCAGAAGAATATTTTGCTTATTTTCTTATTCATGACTACCACAAAGATCAGTATATCAGGCCAACTAGATTGAATTGTCTCTCTTCAAAGTCTAGAGCTGAGTTACCCACTTGCTTTATCATTTCCTATTTACTTATCACTTTACAGTATGTGAGGATTGAATATGAACCTAAAGCAGCCCCCTTTTCAAACACCAACAGGATTTTACTGATGTAAACAAGCCCATTAAGTCAGCAAGGCTTTTGTGATATGTTGACTCACATAATTTTTGAATCAGTAGAGATACTGTGATCAGAAGAAACAGATGGGATGAAATGACCAGGATCAAAACACTGAAGAACATCAGTGTATTGCTATGGAAACGGTCACGGTCCTGTGCATTTCTAATGGCTACAATTAGTTGAGTGGAACAACAAAGTGGGGCACATCAGAGATGGCCAGATGTTCAGATATTATTTAGCTGTGGCAGAAAGCTTTGACTGCTCTCTGATTCATCCCAATCACACAGTTATGAGTCTCAATGATTACGCAGATTGTAATGAGGGTAGCGCTGGTGGCTGTTTTGATTTTAAAGCACAGACAAAAAGCCAGTCAACACAGTGCATGTGCACAGCGAACAGCAGAATGGATGTTGGTGCTGGCCTTACCTATCTATAGCATCATAGCTTGCAAACAAAATTTATTATTATAGAGGGAAGAGTTTGTATACTATATGTGTGGACAATTATATAAAAAAAAGCTTCATATATTTAGTGGTGTGTGAGGTATCATATGAAGTCAGAGAGTTTCAATCAGAGGAGTAAAGGAAAACCTAGAAGTCAATGGACTATAATAGCAGGTGTCCAGTCCTGGTTAACAACTAGTCAAAGGAAATTCAAACATTTATAACATTATTTATGTAACATCAACTAACTAGCTTCTTTGGCTAATGTAACTTAGATAATTCAGTGTGTATTAATTAAACAATTTCTTTACTTACAAAATTGTAAGGTGAGTGTGGAAAGTTGAACCGGGAAGCACAACAGAGACTGAGGGTAAGAAAAGTAATTGTATTATTGTGGGATATGAGACTGTGGCAAAGCCACTCTGGGGCTGAGAGTGGTGAACAGACTGGACAACAGCTCTTTGAGGTGTCAGGAAGAGGGCGCTCAACCATGGTGAGTCCAATGCAGTTCCTAGGATGTACAGGTAGCGGGAGAACCTTGATTGTGGATAAATAACGAGTACCTTGGTTAACACTTTATTGTGCTCACAGTATGTGGTTTTAGGTTAGGACAGATGGACCGAGTTTGGCCTGTGGGAGCAGTCAGCAGATGACAGATGACAAAGAGGACTGCAGGCAAAGGAGGAGGTAAGAGGACAGGCAGGGATTTATGGGTCAATCCAGGTGAGGACTAAGCTCTATACACCAGGACCTGGAATGTAGTGGTAAGTAAGTGTTTCCCCTTTACAGGCAGCAACGGAGAGAGGTAAGTAAGCATCTCACCGGAGCAGAGATAATATGAACACAGGAGACACTCAGAAAAACAGAGTCGGTAAGTGGTTACATAGCCCACGCGGTTGGCTAGCAGGAGAGAAGCCTACAGGTGAGTAGCAGGAGAACTTCTTGGAATAAAGCCTTGAGAGTGAGTGATAGAAAAACATAAAAATATTCTTCAATGTGCACACACTAAAAATAACCGAGCTCAGTGTAACTAAACAGGCGTCTTGCAAAAAACAAGTTTTCTCAGGTTAGGCTCGAGTGGAGCAACCAAGGCAAACAAATCCAAGAAGATTTTCACCAGAGAGAAGCTTCACAGATTTACAAAGTGCTGAGCAGAGACATTGTCCAACAGGCAGAAACAGGTCAGGGGAGAGGCAAAAACACGCAGGTACAGCAATGCTGGCAGAACAAGAACGAGTCGTGAGAGACTTTCTAGGAAGTCTCAGACAGGCTAAGTAGGTCACCCAACAAGGCAATTAACTGCACAAAGTCAAGGGGCAACCCAAGGTAGGTGACAAGATGACTCTGAAGTGGGAAAGTGGTCATGACAAAAATAGGCTACATTCTATCCTTACTGTTCCCATTCACAAGAATTACTCCCCAACAAAGTTATAGCCTACTTCGTATATTCTTTGTGAAGGCTAAGCTTATCGATGGGTGTAACTACCATCCTGAGTTGATGGTAGAGAGAAATATCCAGTCAGCTGTTTGATTAGCTTGGTTATGCTGCCAATCACACAAAAACAGATTGTTGATTGACAGGTGTTGGACTAAACCAGTCCTGCGTGTCCTTTTATGAAGAATGCTCAAAGACAAATCTGTCCTTTGAGATATTTATTACAATCAATATTTAAGAAAAAATATTCTAGAAAAGCAATACAGAGCTCTGGATTCCGTCTCTATCTGAAGCCCTATCACACAGAAGTATAGTGCATAGCTGCTGCAGGAAGCCGGAACCACGAGTTTCCTCTGCATAGAAAATTTATAATAAGAGTCATGCAAATGATCTGACGTCATCCGTGTTGTCCTTCATCCTCGTTCCTTGGTTGGTTTCTTGACCTCGTTCTGACCCCTCATTTGGTGATCTTGTCGCCAGGCAGATTTTGATCTGTGACATTCTCAGTACAACATACCGTGACCTTTCAATAGACAGTTTTAGAGGAAGCACCTCGAGCGTTGCTATGCAACCGTGGTCTACTTCCTGTATGTGGTTTCCTGTCTACTCTTACAGCCTTACACATGTCTCCTATATTCTTAAAGACAAGTGAACTGGTTAAAACAAAAGTAGATTATAAGGCATATGATACTATTATAATGCAT
>NW_018127979.1:2954136-2961894 GCF_001952655.1 Monopterus albus | reverse complement strand
CTCACAAGCATTTCATGGGCACAGGTCAAGTCTTTCCAAAGGTCAAACAGATTAAACAATTATTTGAACAGTTTTGCAAATACATAACATAGCACTATATCATTTTATCAAGAATTTTTTTCTACACAGGTCAGTCCTGCTGCCAGCTTACATTTCATTCTGTCCCCCCGACCACCTAAATTATATAAATCAACTCAAGAGGAGTTATTCATAAGAACCTAAAAAAACAAGACTACTCCTCTTATTGAACAAAATAACAGGACAATCAAATGTGGACTATTAGATATCAGATCTCTCTCGTCCAAATCCTTGATGATGCTACTCTTGACCCAGGTGTCCTAACTAATTATAGGCCAATATCCAATCTCCTGTTTATTTATAAAATCCTTGAAAAAGCTGTTGCAAAGCAGTTATGTAACAACTTGTACAAGAATGATTTGTTTGAGGATTTTCTGTCAGGTTTTAGAGTCCATCATAGCACAGAAACTGCACTGGTGAAAATCACCAACGGTCTTCTCCTAGCCTCAGATAACGGACTTGTCTCCATACTTGTCCTCTTAGATCTCAGTGCTGCTTTTGACACCATTGATCACAGCATCTTACTGCAGAGACTTGAACATGTTATTGGGATTAAAGGAACTGCGCTAAGTTGGTTCAAATCTTATTTATCAGAAAGATTCCAATTTGTTTATGTTAATGATGAATCTTCTGTGCAGACTGAAGTTAGTTACGGTGTTCCACAGGGCTCTGTGTTAGGTCCAGTTCTCTTTACTTTTTACATGCTCCATTTAGGCAATATTATCAGGAAATGTGGCATAAATTTCTATTGTTATGCATTTGATAGTTATATTTATCTATGAACCCAGATGAATCAGATCAGTTAGTCAAACTTCAAGCATGTCTTAAAGGCATATAGGCCTGGATGACTTGTAACTTCTTACTTCTAAACTCTGACAAAACTGAAGTTATTGTACTTGGGCCTGAAAACCTTAGAAATTTGTTGTCTAACCATATAACTACTCTAGATGACATACTGTAGCTCTGGCCTTCAGTACTACTGTGAGGAACCTTGGAGTCAATTTTGACCCAGATATGTCCTTTAAATCACACATAAACCAAGCTTCCAGAACTGCCTTCACCTGTGCAATATTGAAAAAATCAGGAGCATCCTGTCTCAAAATGATAGTTATATTTATTTATGAACCCAGATGAATCAGATCAGTTAGTCAAACTTCAAGCATGTCTTAAAGACATATAGGCCTGGATGCTGATGCTGAAAAACTGGTCCATGCATTTGTTACTTCCAGGCTGGACTACTGTAACTCTTTACTATCAGGATGTCCCAATAATTCCCTCCAGTTAATCCAAAATGCTGCAGCCAGAGTACTGACAGGAACTAGCAAGAGAGATCATATCTCTCCCATATTAGCTTCTCTCCACTGGCTCCCTGTAAAATTCAGAATAGAATTTAAAATCCTTCTCCTAACATACAAAGCCCTTAATGACAAGGCTCCATCATATCTTAAAGACCTCATAGAGCCTTATCATCCTAACAGAGCACTTCGCTCTCAGAGTGCAGGTTTACTTGTGGTTCCTAGAGTCCACAGAAGTAGAATGGGAAGCAGAGCCTTTAGCTATCAAGCTCCTCTCCTATGGAACAACTCTCAGTCTCAGTTCGGGAGGCAGACACCCTCTCTTCCTTTAGACCTTCAGTCAGCCAGTCAGAAGCTAGAAGATACCATCTTATATAAAAGTGGAATGAGGAAAGATACAGTGAATTGGTATCTTCCAGCTTCTGACTGACTGAACACACCTGAGCCAGGTAATCAGCAGCAGGTCAGGCAGGGATAGTTGGAAAACAAGCAGGACAGCGGCCCTCGAGGACTGGAATTGGCCACCCCTGGTCTAGACCTTACTTTGTAAAGTGTCTTGAGATGACATCTGTTGTGATTTGGTGCTATATAAATAAAATTTGAATTTGAACTCTGAGATCAAGTCACATCTCTTTTTTCAGTGTGTATAGCTCACCGTTGTTTTTGCATTCATTCTGATATATCATAATCCTGTACACACCATGCCTATATTTTTTTTTTTATTATTTTGCTCAATTTTTTGTGTGGCAGTCATTGCATGATCAACATACTGTATAGCATAGTCTATAACCTATATAGAAATATAGTTTCACATGTATGGCCTGAGGAGCTATATCTAATATGATATCATATAGCCTAGCCCCTAACACACTGCTGTCACTCCTTTGGAGTGAGTGACAGAAGCACACACACTGATCTTCCCTGCTGTCACTGCCTGTAATGTCATCAGGACATGTGCAGGGTATTTTCTGTTTATCATGGCTCATGACCTGCATTTATGTGTTATTCTGTGGTCTAATTATTGTGCATGGATTTAAGTGTCAGATCAGTGGTTCTCAAGGACCAGCTGGAGTGTACCTTCTAAAAGCAATGCTGGTCATCGCTAAGCTATGAATGAGCTAAGCAGGTCCTGTGTGTGCACTGCTGTGATTCACTCCAGTAGCCTACTGTATGTCATAACGGGAAAATACAGTATGTCGTAATACAAGAAAAATATCGTATTAATGTGAAGGGATCTCTATTATGTTTCTCGTTATAATGATTTTAGCAAACATTTTTCTCTTATGGTGGCAGCAATATGCTGCCATAGGTGGTTCTTATGCATACTATAGAATTTAATCCTGCAGGCACCACTGGCCTTTTACATTTATTTGGCTTGGGTGCTCTGCCTTTTTATGGAGGAGAAAACCCTGACTACTATAACCAGAGGGCTAACTACTAGCTAACAATTCAGCTCCTTTATTTCCATGTCTTACACGTGAATCATCAACTGATGAAGATGTTGACTCTCTCACTCAGTGCAAAAATTCTTTCTCCGTCAGCCACTACAAAAGCTGCAGTATAATTACGTGTGCTGACAGACACACACCTGGACAGTGATGAGCACCTGAGTCTGGTGTACAACAAAGGGCGGCTGACCCGCTGGGGAGGGCTGCTGGCACGACTGTAAGAGATATATCAGTACAGAGGTCTTAACATATTGCTCTGAGCCAGAAACACATTTCCCACAGCCCACTCACATGCTCCTTTTTCAGTCACAGTCTGAGCACACCAATGAGTATTGTGTGAGTCATCTGCCTCCAAACGCCCCATTATTGAGCTTCACTTTGAAGAGAACAGCATGTGTGCAATGGAGCCAGTGCCTCAGGTTGCATTATATCAAGGCAACATTTTGAGTATCTGTGCAAACGCCCTGATCCATATGCATGTGTATCCGAATATATATGTGTGAATGTGTGTGCATGATTCTTTCTGGGTAATATTTACTGTAGCAAGTTTTCCACCGCTATGCATCCTTCCTCTGTCCTCTGAGAGAGCATCTGTACATCCTTCAGAGTTTCAAAGGTTAAAGACAATGGTTCTGCTGTAAACACCATTTACTTCAAGTTTAACTATCCAGTTGGTCTCATGGTTCACAGACAGCTGGTTAGATCTCTTTGTGTTGTGATTTATTATTCACTGGCACTTTTGGCTGTGCAGCAGTAATTGCAGCATGCAGGAGCGGTGCCTGCATCTGATGGCACACAAATGAATAAATAAATCTAGATAGTGGAGCCATTTGAACGTGTGGCATTTACTGATGAGGCAATTAAGAAAGCAGCGCACAAACGCACGACCTGCATTACACTGGCGGATCCCAGCACTGCACAATAACAGCTATGTCTCTCTCTCTCTCTCCTTCTCTCTCTCACGCACACACATTCATATGTTATGCAGACAAACAGTCATATTTCAATAGATATCTGTTACACGCTTTTTTGTTCTGTCCAAAGGCCAGTAATGGTTGATTGCTCAGTTGTACCATGTTATACATTGTTGCACTGCATTGGTTTTATTTTAACCCAACCACCCACACAAGCATACACACACAAACACCGACACTTTGTCAAGTTGATACTGTTGCCATTTGCCTCCCTGTCAGATTTTAATCTAGTGTGTGTGCTCTTAAGATTAAAATGTGAAAAAAAATCTGTTAAAGCTGTCATTATGTCTGTGATCTCTCATGTTTTTAAAATTGGTTAAGATTATAAAATCCTCTAATTTGGGCCCCGCCTTAATGCCAGTGTTAGCTTATTTAAGTACACTATTCTAACAGACCAGGTATCATAATCAAGTAACGTTAAATTTAATGAAACATTATGTAAAAGCATTCCTTGACAGTCTTATGAATGTAACTCCTTAAGCACAGCTACAGTAGAACTGTGAGTCTAAATAAAATACTGCTTATTATACAGTATGAACAGAAGCTGTGCCCCTCCGACTCAGTGCAAGTCCAGGAGCTGTAGAGCAGCAGCAGGCAGTCAAATTGTCAATTACACCTCTCAGTCAATGCCCACACGCAAGTATGAAAGCCTTCTATAAGCCTTAAAATCTTATTAACGGAGTAATAACTTCCCAAATTACCACTGGTCCACATATTAAATGGTCATAATGTCTCCTGGGAAAAATACTGACTTAGTAGCCAGGTTTTTTTTTTGGATCCAGCATCTAGAGATCTTCAGTGGCATTGCACTTGGCTGCTCGTTGCCTCTTGGAGTTAGAAGAGAAGATGGAAACCATTCTCTTTTATGTTTGGTAAATATAAGGCTACAACCAGCAGGCTGTTATGAGCCAAAGTCATGATGACACGTCTGGGCTAGCGTCTTCGCCACTAGTTTCTGTAACTCAGTGCAATCTCTTATTCAGCATCTCTTTCATCAGCCCTTCTGAAAAACATTCTGGGGTTTGCTTTGTCAAATAGAAAAAGTACATAAGAGGAGTCCCTTTACCATTTACTTTACAGCTTTTATGATTACCATCCAGTAGCTGCTATAAGAAAGTGAGTCTTCTTTGATCCTCTGTGCTAACTAAAACCATCTACAGCATTTAGTCCTCTCTCTCTTGTTGTTATTACAGTCTGAACTGGCCATGACTGTCTTGGATGTATTAAGGAGAACTGGATCCAGGACTCATTGAAGGCGCCCAGCCAGTTGAATGGAAATTGCTCACCTGGCATATGAGCCAAAAAAGTTTTCTAGCTTCCAGCTTTGCTTCTACATTAAGGTGTCCACTGCATATGCACATTAATGTTTCCTCCCTGCAGCACCCACTCACACCCTCCCACTCGACCCATAGATTTTACACTGGGAAGACATCACAAAAATAAAACTCACTTTCACTGCATCTCCATTAAAATTTCATAATACAAAGAGTGATAATTGACCAGGTTGGCAGTTTGATGTGTCCTGTCAACAGTTTCACAGATGTCTCTTTTATCATAAAGGTCTATGGAGAAAATGCTTTTTGGGTTTCAGGGGGATTTTTTTGTTGCAGTACCACCAGTGGCTGCTGGGAAAAACAGGCTCAAGGGTTGAGTCGTGTGACTTATTCAGTCTCATAATACATTCATGCTGATCCCTTCTGTGTTTAAGCCACTAAAAACGTATAGATAGTAAATCACTTTTCAAAAAGCATGTCTCTTTATCTAAAGACATATAGTGTTGCAGCATACTGTTGATAAAGGCTCTGTTCCTAGTCTGGATTTTTAGTTAGCCTATAGCACAGTTACAACTGTCAAATGGATTGTGCATGAGGTGTCCTCACTTCTCTAATAAAACCTGAAGTTCTGGTTTAACTTTATGTTTAATTGATTTCGTATACTAACCTAATGTAAACATAATGAACAGTTACTGGTATTAATCTTCCCATCAGACCAATTGCCTAAGTATCTTTCCCTCCTTCTCTCCTGACACACCTTCTGCTTCCAATGTAATAAATTAAACCCACTTTCCCCCTTCTCTTGCTCCCTTTCCTTGATCCTTCCTCTAGGGCCAACAAGTCGCTGCGAAAATCACCGCCCTCGCTGACTCCGCCCCCCAATTTCAGACGTGGATGGGAGATAAAAGGCCAGCAGCAATGTAGCAGACACCCCATCCCCGACGTTCCGGTAAGCGTAGCGGTGGGTATTTTCACCGTGAACGGAGCGGTAAGGCGAGCCGCATCGAGCCGCGTGTTCGCCGCGCAACAAGGCGAACCGGAGCAAAATTGGCCGCCGGACAGCAGCAGCATCCACTGAGGACCGATACGGTTTTTGGGTAAGGCTTTGTTCGCTTTGTGCATGATTTCCATACAGATATGCGTTCGATGCTCCAGAGCGCTTTGTGCAGGACACGGAGCAGCGCAGGGAGATGTACATGCACGATGTTTGGTTAAAACGATTCGGTATTTAGGATGCTTTTAGATCAGACCTGAAGATGAAGGTGTAGCAGGAAGTCTTTTTTGTCTTTGTTACTTCCCTGACCACCGCGATCATCGTAGGAAGCTTATTTATCAGCAGCTCGTTCAGTCGCGGCTCTTTTTTAAGGCTCCTAAAAAAATCTTCTATTAAACAGGGGGAGCATTACCGGCAGCAGAGCCCACTGTGTGTCACTTAATGACGCTGTCCTGCTGGGAGCCACGGAATCGTTTTTATAAATCTGATTTTTCCACACTGAAGAGTTTATTCACAGCTCACACAGTGCGGCTAGGCCTGCACACTGCCATACAACTTGAGAAGATGCAGACGTTTATTGTTCCCTTGACACTCAGTTATTGTTTAACGGCTTCATGCACAGAGTAAAAACAAAGTCCAGCCAAGGGTTCCAGGGGGAGACGCGTGAAAGCAATATACTAATATGAAGACATCATAAGGTACCCTTTAACCCACTGATCAGCAGAGATATGTAAAATCCTATAATATTACTCTTTTATAAAGAAAATTGCATTCTGCAGGTATGATTTTGTGCATTGTGTTAGGCCCTTTGAGTTTCCTTTGTGTATGAAAATGTGCTATATAAATAAACTTGCTTTGCCATTAAAACTTACAGCAGCGGTGTTATGCTGACAGACTGCTCCACGAAATGTGTTTATTTCACATCATTTGCATATCCACAGCTGCATCACTTCTAAACTGTACAGTAGCAGGCTTTAGTTTGCAGTAATTGAATTACCAGATACAGTGGGTACGGAAAGTATTCAGACCCCCTTACATTTTTCACTTTTTGTTATATTGCAGCCATATGCTAAAATCATTTAAGTTCATTTTTTTTCCTCATTGATGTATTACACAGCACCCTATATTGACAGAAAAACACAGAATTTTTGCAGATTAAAAAAGAAAAACTGAAAAACCACATGGTCATAAGTATTCAGACCCTTTGCTGTGACACTCATATATTTAACTTAGGTGCTGTCCATTTCTTCTGATCATCCCTGAGATGGTTCTACACCTTCATTTGAGTCCAGCTGTGTTTGATTATACTGATTGGATGTGATTAGGAAAGCCACACACCTGTCTATATAAGACCCTACAGCTCACAGTGCATGTCAGAGCAAATGAGAATCATGAGGTCAAAGGAACTGCCTGAAGAGCTCAGACAGAATTGTGGCAAGGCACAGATCTGGCCAAGGTTACAAAAAAAAATTTCTGCTGCACTTAAGGTTCCAAAGAGCACAGTGGCCTCCATAATCCTTAAATGGAAGACATTTGGGACGACCAGAACCCTTCCTAGAGCTGGCCGTCCGGCCAAACTGAGCTATCAGGGGAGAAGAGCCTTGGTGAGAGAGATACAGAAGAACCCAAAGATGACTGTGGCTGAGCTCCAGAGATGCAGTCGGGAGATGGGAGAAAGTTGTAGAAAGTCAAAGA
>NW_018127979.1:2951844-2953592 GCF_001952655.1 Monopterus albus | reverse complement strand
TTCTACTAAATACTGAGCAAAGGGTCTGAATACTTATGACCATGTGATATTTCAGTTTTTCTTTTTTAATAAATCTGCAAAAATGTCAAATCCTGTGTTTTTCTGTCAATATGGGGTGTTGTGTGTACATTAATGAGGAAAAAAATGAACTTAAATGATTTTAGCATATGGCTGCAATATAACAAAGAGTGAAAAATTTAAGGGGGTCTGAATACTTTCCGTACCCACTGTATCATCAGCTTTCAGACCAGTGACTCTAAATTAACACTGCTCTTATGTAACACAAAAATTTCCCCACTGTGGGATCAAAAAAAGTACCTACCTACCTTTCTAATCGCCCTCACCTCACACATTTGGGGGCAGTGAAGGCATTTTCAAGGAGAGGTTAACATACAAGTGTCAAAGGCAATTAGGTGTGTGTGTGTGTGTGTGTGAGAGGGGGAGGGGGAGGGTTTGGAGGGTGAGGTCTTTGGAGCACTGCCATGTCTCATATCAGCAGAAGTTTCAGTCTGAGCTGATTGTCACCAAAACACCTTCAAGAACAGCCGCAGCAGAGGTTGAGAGAATACTAGGCCGAACCCTATAACAATGTGAATAAACACGTTTGTACAGATATTTTTGTGCCGATACTTGACATAATGTGCTACATAGCTCCTTAAACTCACCTTGACATCACACCTAAAGGTATGACTGAATCTGAACCCTAACACCAAGTCTTAAACCTCAAACAGCCTTTTCAAGGTGTGTTAGAAAGTGAAGACCAGCAAGAATGTCCTCATTTCCATATAAAACTCAAAGTGGTCCTCACACTGTATAGCCATATGAGTGTATACACACATGTGCACAGGCATTCAGTCCCTTGTAGTCCACTGGAATCAAAGGTATTTGTCTGTGTCTTGGTGTTTTCGTCTGTGTGCTGTATGAACAGCATGGGGACATAAATACAAAGCTTGTCCCCAGGTTATAACGACATTGTGTCAGAACAATGTCAGTTTGTTTGTGTGCAGCTGCTGAGTAATTCTGCACTCAGTTTTTTAAAAAAGATTTTGAGAGGTTATGGCAAGGACAAACCTGAATCTACTGGGCAGTGTTTTTAACAACCAGAGTGTAGCTGGAAAGATGCACACTGTCTAAAACTAAAGCAAAATTGTTTATCTTTTCATGGCCAGAACATTTTCTCTCATAGTAAGTGAATTTATTCTGTAGCTGTCTCTACCCACACTAATGAAGCATTATAAGTGTGCTAATGGATACTTGATAAAAGCATATACACATCACTAGTGTGTCAGAAGGTTGTGACTCTCAAAAAAATGTCTGCATTAACTTTTTACACATAATTATCTAAACAGTGCTACACGTCCGCTGGCACCCCTTTGTCTGTGCAGCTGGATTTTTATTGTCTCGGATGGGGTACCCTCCCCTTCTGTCTGCAGGCAGAGCACAGGTGTGTAGGAGAGCAGCTTTCTCTGTACGCACTAACAATATTCCCCTTTTATTCTACCATGGTGAACTGCTGTACAGCAGACCTGCAGCCATTTTCTCACACAGGTCCTCTTTCTGAGCTTCCAACTTTTCTTTGCTTTAATATTTTGAATCTTTTGTTAAGGAAAATCCAGCTAAACATAAAACAAGATATATATGTACAGAAGAAAGACTTGCAGTTATGTAGTTACAACATACAAGGTCAAACCTATTGTTCCTAAAATGAAATTGTGAAAAACCCCCCACTATGTCTGAAACAAAGGACT
>NW_018127979.1:2948613-2951775 GCF_001952655.1 Monopterus albus | reverse complement strand
TTCAGCCACTGCTGGACTGTCAGTGAGCGTCTGTCGCGCTTGTCTTTCTGCTGTGTCCCGCACTGTTGGCAGTAGTCAGACAATGTCAGTGGCTTTCCCTGCCTGTTGTAGTGTACAGTGGATTTTATGAGCTTTTCACTGAGAACAGCTGCCTGTTGTGGCTGAAAATGCCATAAGAGCAGTGAGAGTGGTCCACAATGGAAACGTTGTGGGCCAGAGAGCTAAATGAGCGTCATTTGATATGTATAAAAATAACCATTATAGCTACATTACACACATAATTTTCATTTCCTCACATCAGAAGTTCAATGCTCAGTCTCTCCCAACTGCTCATTAAATATCAAGGCTAAACTTTTGAGTTGATACTATAGATTTTTTTTTTATTAATATTAAAATGTCAATGTATTTAGAGGTAGTTTCATTTGTATCTGTTCCAGACTGAATATGTAGACATACAGAGGAGTAGAGGAACTGCATGAGGAGGAACCTCAGGAAGGTGAAGGTGTAATTTCAGATGCACAGACCAACCAGAGCAGCAGTTATCTGAGCTCAGCCTTCAAAAGCATGAGCTCTGGAGTCCTCAAGACCAGCTGTGCCCCTCACTCTTGGCTGGGAGTGCAAGTGCTCAAGGACAGGACCCACGTGAGAAACACATCCAGGGTAATTTAACTGTTGTTTGGGCACTTGCTTCTGTGTGTGTCGTTTCTTTAAAAGAGACATGGGATCTTTGAGCAGCTAATTGTGGCATAGCTTTCACAGTTGTATTGTAAGTCTCTGATGAGCTGCTAATCTCAGTTCAATTTAGAAGCAAATGTCCAAAGTTCAGACAGACTATAGAGAGGTTAAGCTGTCTGAAATGGCTTTAGAGCCGTAGATTAGTGGGCTTGTCTGTGCAGTCAGACTTTTTTTTTTCACAGCAGCTAGTAAATAAAACACTGATGAATCCTGTCAGCGTCTTTTTGAAGCATTAACATATGTGTTAACCTGTTAGATTTGCTTTTATTTGTATTTGGACCAGAAACGAAGCTTTCTTCCTCATTTCAGCGTGAGCTGTAGTGACTCTATTCTCAGTTTAGAAACAAATGGAGTGAGGGTCACTGTACATCAGAGAGAGTGATCAGTCATACAGTCTGATGGTACAAACATTGAGTCCATTCAGCTTTCATGCTGGAACAGACGGTGAAATGACCTTAAGAGGACTTTCTCTGCTTTAGCACATCGTGGTCCTCCCTCTGAGGGCGTTGGCGCTCCTGGCTGTATTTATGGACTATAATGTGAGGTGTAGAGCCGTATTTCCTTCAGAGGCCCTTGCTGCTGGCAAGCTGTATTCAGGAGGCTTCTGTGCACTTTGAAAGCCTGTCATCAAGAACCACTTCTATGATATTTATCAGAATAGCATGTGCTTAGAAGGTCATGATGATTCAACATTTCCTGGCCCTGGGTTTCATCAGATGTCCTTGCTTCTAAAGGGAAATCTGGTTTTTAATGTCGTCTTTTTCTGTGATCGTAGTTTGTGAAGTGCTTTAGTGCTGCTAGCTCAAAACGTTTCAAGTGTGTAGCCAGTGGATATTTGTTGGCTGATAACTTTCTCTTGTCCTTTACCCACTCTGAATAAGTCAGGGGCATGTTTTTGCTCAAGGACTGTCAGTAGTCCTGGTTTGAAATGAAACACGCCTGCTGCTCAGGTAATTACAAGGTGCGTGAACACTTCACTTTTTGCTCTGATGGAAGGAGAGGAGCTAATTGGTAGTGCAGGGACCTTATTCAAGTCTGCACTCCTCTGTGTGCACAGAGATGCAGCATGTAGACCCTGTTGTCTCTTCTCTGCATTGTGGATCAGGTGTAAATTCTCTGTAGCAGATGGACCATGACGGGTGTGTGTTTTGTGAGACTTCTGCCTCCCTCTTAGTCATTATTAGGTGTAGTTCTTTAGAGCAAGATTAATGAGCATCTAAGCATGCCTTTGCAAAAATAGACATTCTTGCTCTGCTGATATAATCAGTGCTGCGCTTGAAGGATGATAGCAGGGAACAGGACAGACCTAATCTGCCTCAGCGGGATCAGTCTTTAATGGACTTGGTGCTTTCTGGTCTGACCTTGCTGGACCTGGTATTACAACAGCGTGAAGCCGACCCCCATGAGCCGGATCCTTTTACAACCTACATGGATTTATGATCACAAACATCCTGGTTGCTTTTCTTTAATGAGTTCACAAAATGAAGAACATTGTTTGATCCTTGTGTTTGTGTGCGTGTTGTTGTACTTGCTATATAGTGAGGACCAAAGCAGTATTTTTATATTTTTTTTTGCCACAAAGTGAGGACATTTTGTCTGGTCCTCACTTTCTGAAACAGCTTTCTGAGGGTTAAGACTTGGTTTTAGGGTTCAGGTTAGAATTAGGTTATGGTTAGAGGAAGGGTTAGCCATTTAGTTCTGACAGGTTAAGATTAGGGCTAGGAGCTGGGGAATGCATTATGTCAATGAGTGTCCTCATAAAGATAAAAGTACAACTGTATGTGTGTGTTTCATAGAGGAACACAATTATTATACTTTTATCTTGTCTTTCACCTATGAGGCCGTGGAACCAAGGAGGGAAAATCACACTGCTGGAAAGATGGGACAGTTTTTAAGCTACTATTGAGACTGCCATTAAATCTGTCAAACATCAGATACACCTATCTGTGGAAATGCTTGCGTCAAGGCAAGCGTTTTCCCAAAACAACCTTAAAGCTGCCCTTATCAACATTGCTTTGTTTGTGGGTGTGTGTTATAGGTTAAATGAAGGCGTGTGAAGGGACTCACTGTGTAGTTTCTGCTTCTCCCAAGTGACTTTAAAAAAATCTATTATTTAAACTGTAAATGAAACATTTTGAGACATTTCCTTTGTAGAATCTGTTGATATGTAACCATGTGATTTAGTTTCAGGGCTAGTGCCGGAACAATAAATCAGCCAGGACAATGTACAGTGTTTACTGCAAACTAGAGGATATGTGTGTGTGTGTGTGTGTGTGTGTGTGTGTGTGTGTATATAGGTCAGTCCTATACAACAAACTGCAGTACAAATATGTCTGTCATGTGGTATCACCATTACATAGTCTGTCCAGCAGAGCGCTGATGAGTATAATGCCCAGCTCTGTACATATTTTGGCTGCACGTGATGAA
>NW_018127979.1:2933021-2948544 GCF_001952655.1 Monopterus albus | reverse complement strand
CCTAGAGTCCCACTTTGACATATTCAAATGGTTTGTATTGTCATAACCACAGCCTAAAACCTAAAGCTATCTTCAAAAACAAAGAAAATCTGGATCACTGGTGTGCTGCTAAGTGGCCTGTCAAAGCCCAGTTTGATGATTTGTTAAGTATGTGACTGGAGAGTAGACCTCTTATTTAAATGGTAAATGAACACCATTTACTTGTTATAGTGTAAAAAAATGGGTGTAACCCTATCTATCTGTCTTATTTTATTGTGATGTCATAGTACTGGTGGAGAATAGCACTTGTCCTCACATTACATTTAAGTCCCTGAAAGCTGATTTGCAGTTAGGCAAATCTGGGCATGCCTGGATCTTTCAAGTGTCCCACTGGGTCTCCATTTAGCATCCTTACTTATGAGGAGAGGGAACAAAAATTTAACATGTGCTGCATTATGTTTGTGGCTGAAGTTTACGCTTTAAGTTTCAAAGCTGGGATGCACTTGGCTGAACAGCTATAGTATATGCGTGCAGTCATACGTTTGCATGCTTGAGTCTATGTGATTGGCAGGCAGTTCCAGATGGCTGGAATGAACTGTATCGCCTGCAGTGTGTTCTCTGCTCCACATGCTAGATGCCAGTGGTGAGGCGCTGGTTGAGTTGTTGCTGCTGCTAAGTCACATTTCCACACAAAGAGCAATAGTACAGCAACTACTCATGCACATTTGCTCACACAGATAGAGATGCAGTGGTGGATACATTATTAATATCCATCTTTGTGTGGGTAAGGCGCGGGGTTAAAATGACTGATTTTAGAACAAACACACCCAGACACAAACACAGTCAGTGGAGCGGTGTCTGCATGCCCAGCACTACTGTTGAATGTAGGTCACAGAATAAGGCAGATGTGGGGAAAGGAAAGAATGTGAGCAGTGGAAGTAAAGGAGGAAGCCTTTCATTATGTTATCATGTTGGAAGAGCAGCCGGATTAGGGCTAATATAGGGAGGGTTTAACCCATGAATTTTAAGCTTTTGTCCAGGTAAAGTGAATTAAAAAACAATAAATCACCCATCTATTAATTAAAAGAGAGATGCTATATATAACCGGCCTTGTCCTCCTCTCCTCTGTGTTTTGTTTTGCTGACTGGCCCAGAAACTATGCTACAAAATGGATGGTAGAAATGAACAGACAAAATTGGATAAAACTGTTCTATTCGATAGTTTTCCTTCAACCTTGTTGGCTCTTTAAGTGCTCACTTATAAGGTCTTGGGTAGCCATTCAGTCAGGCTTTTATTAATAGCTGCACTTTGGGGTTTCAACGTGTGATGAAGTTGCAGTGGATCCTCTAGACAGCTCGGACGCTGGTGTTTTAATTACAAAAGGGTGAAGTCTGATATCCTACACAGCAATAACCTCATTGCCTTCTGAGGCTAAAGCAGAGTGGATCTGCAGCAGAGGGGGAGTCATTTAGTGAGGAAAACAGATGCAGTTGATTTAGTCTGTGCATATACTTTGAGCTCACTTTTCTCACTTCAGCTCAGGACAAGTGACTTCTGATGTCACTGCCCCAGTCTGACTTTGTTCTTGTCTGCAGTACATTTTTTTCTTGTCTGATCTGCAGGGACACTGTGAGAAAGTACAGCACAGTGTTTCACGGTGAGATATTATTTCTGGTATTGGCTAAGTTTGGAATGTTCATATTATAGCAGATTCAAAAATAGTCCAAGATCAATATTTGTATAAGTACCTTTGTATTAATGACAGTGTTGTAACTAAAAGTACATTAGTTAAAATAATCTTTCAGATGCAGGTAAAACTCTGAGGCACACAGACTTGACTTTCCCACAGTCAAACTTGTATAAACTAGTGTTTAATACGATGACTAATTTTCATCTGAGTTCTGTCTAGGTAGTGAGGCTAAATGCTACTTAGCTGCTTCACAAGTTTCCACTTTGTCGACTTGTTTTGAGATACCTTGAGTGTCATGACTGCCTGGAGGACATGTGGACAAGGATACAGGAGAGCATCCTTCACAGAAGTCCTTTATGGGTCAACTCTCCA
This sequence comes from Monopterus albus, assembly GCF_001952655.1. Lineage (NCBI taxonomy): Eukaryota > Metazoa > Chordata > Actinopteri > Synbranchiformes > Synbranchidae > Monopterus > Monopterus albus. Next base: position 2,946,503 of record NW_018127979.1, on the reverse strand, counting down.
CTCTTCCTCTGCGCTTCAGATGAAGGATTGGAGGAAAGGACATCTCATGTCTCATACAGTATTTGCATCCACGTTTCCCTCGTTGTGTCTTAGAGATGAATCGAGGAAACGTTTTAAGAGACATGAGATGTTCTTTCCACCGATCCTTTATCTGAAGCATCCACTCCCTAACCGATTTCTGATAAAGGGGTTGTGTCGGCCCGTACAAGAATTCCACGACGGATGCGCTCTTGTCTTGTCGATCACGGCTCCTCCAACAGCCTCCTTGCTAAGAGTATTGGTATGAAGAACGACCATATAAAAGACTTAAAATGCTGCTTCTAAAAATGTGTTTCCTCTTATCTTACGTGGGTGGAACTAAGACAAGAAAAGACATTAAGTGAGAGAATTGTGGATGGAATTAAGCGAACTGGGATTTAGCCATGGTGTTACACTTGGGTGTGCACATGAAACGTGAAGGAAGTAGCTGTGTGATGAACAAAAGAGAGCTTGAGAGAGACATACAAGTCCTGCCTACTGTCTCTGCTTCTGCACCTGGCCAGTCAATGCGTAACACAGGCTTCGTGGTCAGATTTTTTTGTTTGTTTTTAGGAAATGTTAGCAGTTTTCTGATTTTGTGTGTGTTGGGGGATTGGGTTTTAGACTCTATTGGGCACACTATAAGCATTTCACTTTAGACCCTGGGCTAGAGTATAGTTTGGTTTTGGTGCAAACGCCCACCCATCATCTACTTGTATTTCAAATCCCAGACTGCTTCTAATTGTGTCTACCTCATCTAATACCTGACTGAGAAAGCTCTCTTCCTTTTCATGTGCAGACCGCATGCTGTATTTGCATTTACACCATGTTTTGTTCCTGGGAGACTTGGGCAGAGATTTCAGACAAGTTCACAAATAAATTCAGAAATCTAAAATGTCTCTCCTCACCACACAGTTCACACTACTGAGCGTCCACGGATGCTTAGCAGAACTTGTCTGGCTGACCTTTTTTTTTCCAGCCTCACAGGGATCTATTAGTTCATAGCTGCTAGCTGTTGCTTGAGTTGTAAGGGGAACCTTTAAAGGGAAACAAGTTTTTTTTTTTTTTGATGGAACAATGCCACTTTTGAGTATTCGAAATTTTATGAGGAACAAGCCCCGTGGTCAGTGTTTTTATTTTAGAGACTGTACACACTTACACCTATCACCTATCCTATCACCATGCAGTGTGCAGAATAGAGGAAGATGACATGTTCTGCAGAAGCACTCTGGGTTTTTTTTTGGTCTAAAACCCATCCAGTGCCTTCTTTGTAAGTCTTTTATTGTGTTTTGTCTTATGATGCCGGTGTTAAACACCAAAGATTCATCTTTATTAGCCTAATCAAACTCTATCTGCTTCCTGTGAATTGAAATGTATTATCTGCTCCTCTGAGTTAAGCCCTGCATTTATCTTGTATTTTCTGTAAAGTTCATGTGCCCTTTACTTACTCATATGCCAAAGCCAGAATGTTTACTTCCTACAGAAACCTCTGCTAGCTTATTTGGTACTGTTTTTCAATTTGGCTTTGACTAAAGCATTCATAACACCACTTCTTCACCCTGGGTCCTGAGCAGGGTGTACTTAAGTGGACTGAACACTTCTCAGTGAGATGCTGTGTGGCTGTATCCCCTCGAGGGCTGTTCAAGCACTTACCTAGAAGTCAAATGGTGGCTGCAGTTCAGTATAGTATATAGAGGAGGTGGATGACTTGGTACACACAACACAGGAAACCACAGGAGACCCTGGTTCAATTCTAGTGTGTTGCTTGAATTTTTCAAGAGTTTTTGTTCCTAAACACAACATTGTGGTTTTTCTCAAAGTCATTTTTGCCTAAACCTAACCAATAATTTTTTGTGCCTAATCATAGCAAAGTGTTTTGTGTGGCAAAACGTAACAAAAACAGACGGTGTCATAATTGTAGTGTCATATTTATGACCGTTTCCAAGACGATGGAGTTCCGGTGGTTTGCTGCTATTGTGTTTATGGCTGTTTCCATGACGATAAAGGTGTGTGAAGCTTGGTAGTGCGATGTACGTTGTCATTCATTTTCGTGGGATTGTTGCAACTCCTCCTGTGACTGTAGGAGCGCCATTTGTATGTCCTTGTGGGTCGTATGAGAGGGAAGGGACAAATCATCATATGGGTGGTGTCGGTTGGAGGATTTGTTGGTATTCACAGTGGACTGAGGTTTTGCTCTTTACGGATCTGTGCTCTACGTTCTATTAGGCTTCTTTATCAGTGCCTCCTCCTAACTCTCACCAAGTCATTGAGCCATTCTTCGCTGGTTCCCATGCGCCTCGTTTCCCGTTTTTTGTACTGCTTCTTTGTGTAGCCCTCACAAGACTAGCTCTGTCCTCCACCCCCGCCTCTCCATCTGTGCCACACATTTTTGTTGTTTCACTGCAGTTTTTGAAGCACACATCCTGATTGCTGCCAGGTGAAGCATGCTCAGAGTGCTCACACATGCATGCACGACATGCCTCGGGGCACACACACAGACACAGTGGGCTTCTATGGAGCAGTGGTGCATATAGATGGTGTTTGCTTGTTGACATTTCCATTGGACAGCTTTGTGTATTCCTGCTTGTTTTCTTTGTTGTTTGTGTGCTCGGCCTGCTGTTGTTTCCAAGTGTTAAATGATGTGGTAGATATGTAGTCACTGCTACACAAGGGGACTTCTGCCTGACATCAATCCCACCTGTCTATGGGCTTAAGACCTAAGGTGGAACATCCTGCAAATTTAGAGAAAGTATAATCGGGTTGTGTGTATTGGTGCAGATGTGTGTTTTCTTGCATCAGTTTCCATGCAGTATTTTCTTTCTCCCATACTGTCTCTGCTCCCTCTGGCCCAGTTACTCCGTGCTGTTTTCCTCCTGCTTGACTTGGGTCAGTGGATGAGCTTTGGCCTTCTGTGTGGCCCCAGGGCAGGAGGCCCGGATGTTGGGGGCGTATGGGGAGGGGGATACCAGGGGGGCGCCTGAGCTCACCCGGCAGCTACAGACACAGGAAGCTGTAATTAGCAGAAGAGGCTTGGGAGCTTTTTCCTCCTGCCTCACTCTACCACTCTCTTGAGAGAAGTGCTGCCACACTAATAGACAAAGATTCATAATTACGTGCGGTTGAGAGGATTGTAGTCCTCAGATGTGAGGCAATTTAATGCTTCATTTATTCACCTTCATTGCTGTGCATTTCACGCTGTAACACATAAGTAAACCACCGGAGTATTATCAAAACTGCAGCAAAAATAAATCAGGCTGAGAATGATGGCGGTTTTTGTTTTAAATAACTGTGGCACACCAGTTAAACAATACTGTCACATTGAACACACGAGTTGCTGAATCTAAGAAGTTGCCGTAATCACAGTGCATCTCAGTGAAGCAGGATAGTTATTTATTAATTTGGTGATCTTCAAATGATTTGTGTGATTTTTAGTTTTTTGTGTGTATCTGTTGAAAGCCCATTTGATGTGGAGCAGTCTTTAGTTCTTATTGTGTTGAATATTACATGAAGGAAACTGTAAATTTGATTCCAGTTACTAAAGGGGCCTAGTTTAGAAAAAACCCTCCTTTTATGTTATGAGTGGAAAGCAGCCAAAGTTTGCCCTGCAGGAGCTGTTTTCCTGTAGTGCATCTGTGTGAGCACGCATACAGCCTCATGCATGCTTGTGCACTCATGACTCTACTAATTTGTAGCACTCCTCTTCTCAGGGTACTGGCTCATTGTGGCAGACACATGGACATGAGAGAATAGAAGTTCAGGTGAGTGTTTCAAACCTTTGCTGCAGGAATCGCATCTTTTCTTCTTCTCTTGAGCAGTTTAATCCAGTTGTCTTTTTTTTTACAGGTCCAGCTGACCTCTGGCTAAGTCCTGACCGTGGGGCTTTGTTGTTGGTGGGCAGGCTAAACAGGCATTTATGAGAGTGAGAAGTAATGAAGTCCAGTATGAGGCAGTGGCGGAGGCTGGTGCTGGTGGGAATGTTAGCCTGGGTTCTCCTCTTCCTTGCCCTCCTCTCTTACTTCCTGGATGCTCGTGTGGATGAGTCCCTGACCTTGGCTGGCTCTCTAATCTTCCAGCACCCTGACACCCGTCGCTTGACCTCCATACAAGCCTCCCATCAGCAGCATGCCCAGACAGGCTCTCGATCTGAACCGGCTTTAATATTAACTACAACTTACCCAAGAGATGAGCCTGAGCCTTCTGCCAGGTCCATGACCCCAGAGTCTAGCCTTGAGGTGAGCCACAGTCCCAGCAGTGCTCCCTATGCCATTTATGGTAGCCAGGAAGTCACCCACCAGGACTTCCTGGATTCCCAGAGCCTGGCCACCTGGTCATCCTTTGGCGCAGAGAACGTGGGTTCTCATTCAGACCCTGCAGTCCAAAGTCGTGAGAGAACGTTTCAGGTCACAGAGTATCAGAACCAAGTGGGCGATGCACATAATCGTGGTGGGGAAGAAGAAGAAGATGAAGATGAACTAGGAAACAGAATGGGGAATGCAGCAGAGAGGAGGGCGGGTGGTGACTCCTCTAATCTGGATCAGGAATATTACTTCTCCAAGTCAGCGTCTGTGATACAGCGGCTGTGGCGGGGTCATGTGTCCGCCGACATGTTGAGTCCTCGGCTGCAGCGCGCCATGAAGAACTACATGTATGCCAACAAACACCATGTTTCCTATAAGAGGCGTCACAGGGCTGCCCTGAGTGCCAAGGAACTGCTGTGTCAAATGAAAGCCCAGGCCCGGCTGCGGACAGTGGACGGGTGGGAGCAGCCCTTCTCCTCACTTGGCTGGGCTCGTCTTGTGCCACCCCTTCCTCTGGAAGAGTTATACAGGCAGCAGGACGGGAGCAGCTTCAAGACCTGTGCGGTAGTCACCTCGGCTGGTGCCATCTTGCATTCAGGACTGGGCAAAGAGATTGGTGAGTAGAAGAATCGGAGTGTTTGTGTAGTCTCTGCAGAAACACAGTAGTCGACTAAGACTTTAAGAGCTTTTTGCTATTCACTGATGTCTTTCTTTACAGCAAGTACTGAAAACTATTTTGGCACTGCTTGTTTACTCAGATTTGTACCCTTGTTTGCTTATTGATTCAGTTCATCATTTTGCTAAGAGAAAAGTATTTTTACATTCTTCAAAGTAAGTTTTTGAAAAAAATATAAGTTTCATATCAGGGTTACTGACACTAGGATGCTAGAAGATCCAGTTTTACAGTCGACAGATGATATAATGTGGGCAAACAGACTGTAGCCAGAAATAAAATTTGACAGGTCAGGATCCCTTAAAATGCAGTCAGTGTGCAGACCTTGTCTTGAGCTAAACGATGAAAGACTCTTCTGTTGAGGTGGCAGTGTTCACTCGCATTATACTGTAAATTCTCAAAGTTCTTGACAATCTGCATGTTAAATTATGAGGTATCAGCTGTGTAAATTTGAGATGTAGCCCCCTGGGTAGTGCAAGTGGGAAAACTTAGTATCCAAAAAAGAAAGTGAGAAGGAATGTTCTCAGTGGTTTTCCTGGCAATCTGTCAGTTAGATCTTGATATTTCTTGGGTACAATTTTGGCCTGTTAATGGCACTAAAAGAAAACTCAACTAGTATTAAAAAGCATTTGGATTTAAGTTGCAGAGATGAATAAATTTAATGCAAGCCTGACAATTAGTCATTGAGACCTTTTTGTTTTGGGAAAAGCTGTTATGTTTTCATCACTAAATATAATGTCATTTTAAATTAAAGTGACCAATAGAGAAAGAATATTATATATTATCCTGTCTTTTTATTTAAGACATGCAGCTGTTAGAAACAACAGCCTTAATTTGCCTTCATGCAAATTCTGTACTTTCACTCTGTTTCAAATTCAAACTCTTTCTGTGGGTCAGGAGCCAGAATGTTTTCTCTTTACATAATATTTTACTACACGCTACATATTGTTTCACTTTAGTGTAGAAGAGCTGCACCTGAAAAGTACAGATATGAGGTTGCTAAGATTCGGCTCCAGTTAAATCAAACAAACCAATTAACAGGCTGCCATACATGTAACAAAACCATCGAAACAAATAGCTTGATCTCTTATGCTTTGAGAACATTGGCCCATTAGGATTTTGGATTATACACATCAACAAATATTAATTTGCTCCTACATTAATCTGTACTCCCTCGAGTTTTTTTGGGGAGGGGGGGCATTTGCTGATTGACTTGTTAGGCAGGGTGTAAGCAGGTTTGAATGTGCACCTAGTAGGCTATATGTCTTTGCATTTGCATGTGTATGTGCTCTTGGTTTCGAGACATTGGCAGCTACTTGGTTAGTGTAGAGAGTGTGAACCCATTAACAGATGGCTCACTAGAAAAAAGCAGAACCCCTCTGGTAACCAATCAGGCTTCTTCACATCACATGCATTTTCTCATGAATTCAGCTGAGGGTTAATAATGAGGGATTAAGCTTTTTTATAATTATAAATGTCTGCGTTCTGATAGGGTTAATAAGAAAGAAAAGCAGACCAAACAACATTTACAGAAAATGGGATGCTAACAAGTGATGCAAATCTGAATCTGCCCTTGACCCTGTAGTCACAGAGTTAACCTGTGGTGCTGTCTCAGTGAAAACATCAGCACTGCGGTCTTCCAGCATGTTGCCTCCAATCACTGCTAGTAAGTTTCCTTTACTGAGAGAGAAACCTGAGCCTTATAAGATCAGATTTATTTAAAAAGCTGTCTTTGTAAACAGACTTGCTGCAACCAAGTAACTGAGTACTCTCTATTTTAAGTAACAAATTAAAAAAAAGAGTGTTGGGCATGTGGTCTTGGCTTTAAACTCAGCAGGGCTTCTAAATCTCTGTGGATGTATTATCATCTCCCATGTTTGTTTTTAGTTTCTGTCCAATTATGTCACCCATATGTACTCACAGAGGATCTGGCATCATACTTTAATTTCCTGGTTTTGAAACAAGCAAGCAGTCTTTACTTATGAACATAGATACCTTGTAAAAACAACTTGCATGTAATCTGAAACTCAGGCTCCAGAGTTGGTATGAAAACCTAATAATAGAAAAAAGTAATAACATTGTTACTCATGACCATTTGTCATATATTTCTAGGTCAAACAGAAGCATTGTTTCTGTATGTCATCATCATGGTTATCAGTTCTTAACCAGGAGATTTGTCTTGATGGGAGACTAAGTGAATTGATGAAATGTAACAAAGCTAATTAATTATTGAGTAGACTCAGTAAATGGAGAAGCCTGACCATGCTACATCAATTCTTAGGCTTATTTTCAACAGGAAATCAAACCGCACTTATCTGCACTGCTGTACGTCCCCACAACTCGCATTATGCAGCTGTGAATGGCGGCAAATTATCTAAGACTGAATGTGAGAGTCGTAGGTCTTTTCTGTGTCACTTGCAGGTCAACTGACATTTAGATGACCAGGTTTCTCAGTGACTGCAGCACCGATTTCACAGTGGGAGAGCTTTGTAGCAGAGGTTGTGAGATGTTGTGTGGCTGCCATCATGTGGTTAGCAGAATGAGCAGCATCCCCAGTACAACATAACACATAGTCTTTATGTGGAGCTTGTAATGTTATTATTTCTGGGACTGTCTCAGAGGTTTTGACTCAACTTTACAGTTATATTTGAGATCATAGTTTGTGATACTGTTAAGGATCCCTCAGTGTGTTGGTGAAGCCTCTGACTCTTGTCTGTCTTTGTTCCTGTAGTTCTTCTGCAAAAGTTGGCTTTATGTTCTCAATATATAAATATAAAAGTAGCCCTATTGCCAGCTTACAGTATTTCAGAAAATACTATCAAAACCTTAAAAAAACAATGTAAAATTACTGTAAATAAGTTAAAAACTTAACAAAATGTAAAACCAGAACATGTGGAAAATGTTAACATTTCATGCTAAGATACCTTATAAAAAACAAAGATGTTTGAACCCAGTAAGTAACCAAAGTTTTGTAGATGACAAATGTGACTTAAAGAATCCTTTTCACTTAATTTACTGCCACATTTTTAAAAATGTGACAACCACTCTGTGACAGACATAAAGCTTTAAAATGGCTGCCAGCAGTACTGTATGTCAGCTGTAGAGCCGGTCCAACAGTCAGCGTATCTATTATATTTTTAAAACAAAGTGAGACTTGTTAGAAGTCCCAGTGTATCAAACCAGGCTGCATCTCAGTCACAGCGCTGCTGGTTACAAACTATACAATGTGCTCATAATGAACAGATTAAGTCAAACATAAACAAAGCGCATCAACAGAGCAGCTGTGGGCTCTTGTACATATACTGCACCTAATAAACTAGTAATGCAGAATATCTTGCCAGATGATATTGCCACTGGATGCTGCTAAACATATTTAAGAATGTCCATTAACACCATTGGACTGCTCCCATTAAACTTGTCTGTAAAATCATGTTTTAAATCCTTGACTTGAACCGTTCTATTCTTTAAAAGTGAACGTGTTAAATTGGTTGGATATTTAACTGGTGGAGGTTTGGGTAAATGATTTTTAGTTTGGGAAGGATTGATTTGAAATGATAACAAAATGTATTCGAAACTCCTTTACTTTCAGAACAATTACATGGGATGAATTAAGGCCACTTCTCAAGCTTGGGGTCATGTCATAATTTTAAATTGTGAAATGCTCAGAGATAACTGGTACATTTACTTTTTACTAATTATACATGGATGTATTTTTGGAACTTCTCTCTGATGTGAAGAACTTCACGTTTTTACACCTTTGTGGCTTTTCTGAAAAGAAAACGGAGCAGAGAAAATGTTTAACTTTTTGATTAAAGTGTTTGCCATGTTATTATTGAAAAGGACATCACAAGTGAAGCATCGCTTCATTTTAAGGGGTCACAGTCAGACACGATTTAAAATCACCATTATGTCCACCAAGCGAGATCTGAGCCAGGTCCGTCATTACGGGTAGACTTAATAGTGCAAGTTGTTCTGTTAAACTATTGTAATACTTATCCAGTAACACAAAATATTCTTTAACAAGAAAAATCAAAATTCTAAGTGAGTAAACAACACATTCATTTCTTGCAAGCATCTAACTTGTATAAAATATACAGATATATAAGGATCAAATGCATAAAAGGTCCAATTAGCCAAAGGTTTAAATACTGTATGTGCAAATAAGTGTAGGCTCCCAATTAGAGCTGCAAAACACATTTGTAAAGCAGGCTTGCCTCCAGACGCTCAATAGTAATCAAATATCAAGAAAACAAAAAACCAAAATGCCCTGAAAGGTTAAAAACAAAAAGTATTTAAAAAAATAAAATTAATAATAAAACATTATTGTGAAAATAAATGAAAAATAAAATAAAATTAAGTAATACTGTAAACACAAAGTAAATTAAATCAAAAATAAAAAGAAATTGATATTATAATAAGACAAATAACACAATATACACAAATTAAGTAAATACAAATTTGAAAATAAGATTATTAAAACATAAAAGGGCATTAGAAAAACTAATTTCCACAAAATGTTTATTATTTTGAAGGTGGAGTTTCTGCCTCAGACTGTTTGGCTTTATTATCAGAAACAGGTTCTTTAGAAAACTGTTTTGAAAATCCAGGAGTCTGGTAGCTCTGGGAACAGACATGATGTCGGCATTATATCTGAAGATGAGTGCAAACTCAGCCATATGAACGTGTGTGTGTGTGTGTGTGTGTGTGTGTGTGTGTGTGACAGAGGGTCATCCATTCTGGTGTCAGAAAGTGGGTCGCTGGAGCTGACGATCGATCAACAGACAGGCAGACGTTACACATTCGTGATTATTACTCCAACTATCCATCAAGCCGGAGGATTTCATGTTGGTGTGTGAACTGTAAAGGATGCCACTTGAATAAAACAAACCAAGTGTGGACTTAAGATACAGAGTTACTTTGTGAAACTAATGTTTTGCAAGTAAAGCTCCTTATGTTAGTGGTGGCTGATCAGTTACCCAACCCGACCACTAGAGGGCACTTTAGTTACACTAGGCCTGCCAGACATTAATGATCTGTGTGATCATAATGCACATCACTGCAGTCAGTGCGTTGTCATAGTGACTTTCAGAACACGTTGATGGTGCTGGGCCATTGATCTGTCTACAAAAAGGTACTGTGTATGTCTGAGCATGAGTTGGAAGCCAATAATTTGCAAACAGCCATGTGCATAAAGTTCAGTAAGTCACAGAGTCCCCCCAAAAAAACAAGAAGAGTACTGTAGCTGTAAAAGACAACCACTACACCTGACCTCGACAAGCTGTGGTAAATTCGAAACCTCTAATTTGCAAATATTTGAATTAGATGTTGACATGTTTGTCTGAGTTTGCATGTATTTGAAGAACTCAATGTCAAACCCCAGTATTCTAATGCCAGTTAAATAACTAGTCTGTAGAAAGGGTTTTGTGGAGAAACAAAAACCTCACCAAAGAAGTGAGGGGACATAATTTCGGTATTATACTGAAACTCAGCCATCTTTATTAGGAAATATTAAAAAATGCAATACCCATTCATAGCATTTATATGTTCCTGTCATAGTAACATGTATAAGTCAAGGTCATTCACTAGCTGCTTCAAGTGACGTGGCCTGTTTGCCTTTCAGACATGCATGATGCAGTTTTACGGTTCAACGCTGCACCTACAGAGGGATATGAGAGAGATGTGGGGAACAAAACCACTATCCGCATCATCAACTCTCAGGCAAGTCAGAGTCCAGTCTTATACCATGTATATTAATGAATCAGTGATGTATAGATGTGTGACTCAATGAAACACATACATTTCACAGCTTTAAGGTTTTGGTTCAGTTTCGCTGTTCTCAGGAGTGCCATTAAGGAAGAGCTAATGAACTCTGATAAACCAGCTACTCCCCGGCACCCAAATGCAGACGACAAAATCACGAACTATCTGCTAAACATAGTGGAGCAGCTAATAAATCGCATATTCCCATTAGGAGGTGAATACTGAGCTTACATACAGGAGGACAGAAATGCCACATGAATGATAATGTTGCTCAGTATCTGCTGAATGTGTAAATAGGAAACAGTTTTTTAACACATTAAAAGGTGATAATATATCAGTGTGGTGTTTACACCTTGTGTACAAAAAAAATCTTTTAATGCAAGTTGAAGTTTTAGAGCAAATAAAGCCATTAATGCAGATTCAAGCTACAAGCTGCAGCCAGTTATGTAGATTAGCTCAGCCAAAGGAAGCAGAAGGGAACAGCCAGCCTTGCTCTGTCCAAAGATAACAGCCTAAAATGTACCTACCAGCACCTATATCTTTAAGCAAACAAGATATGTTTTAAAAATAATCTATAGTTGAAAGAAAAAATGATGGCACTGTTTGCAATTTCCTGGTTTCCTCCATAAAATGGTCATGAAATGTCATCTGATCTTCACTAAAGTCACAAATATGAGCAAACACAATATTTCTAAGCTGATAAAACACAAGCAGTCATGATCATTCATGCCTTTATTGAAGATCAGATCACATTTCATAACAAATGTATGTAGAAAACCAGAAAATTGCAAACAAATACATTAATCAATTAAGTAATTACATTACTTTTTCTTGCAACTGTATACACTTAGTGGAGGTTTAGTGTTAGACAGTAACTTTCCGGAGTCTCCATTGATTGGATGGCACCATTATGGCTGCAGCAACTCCAGAAAGTTTGTTTCTGGCCAAGAAATGGTCCGGCATGAACTGTAACCTCATGTAAAGCCAGTTGTTGTTTTTAAAGTTCAGGTTTTGCAGGGATTAAACAAACAAGATCAAATGTCTTAATGAGATTTGGAGATGCTGGCCTATCTCATCATTATGCTGAGCTAAATAACCCGGGGAGTCTGGCCTTGATCCTGCAAGACATCATTTGGCTCAGTAGTCAGATTTGACTTTAATTTATGTATATCTCCCTCTGCAGATTTTGGCCAATCCTAATCATCATTTCAACACAAGCTCTATCTACAAGAATGTGACTCTGGTGGCCTGGGACCCTGCACCTTACACTGTAAACTTACAGAAGGTATGTTTTTGTTGTTGTTGTTGTTGTTGTTTATTTATTTATTTAACCTTTATTTTACCAGGATGTCGCATTGAGATCAAGATCTCTTTTTCAAGGGTGACCTGGCCAAGATGACATCCATACAACATATTAAAAAATATAAACCACACAACCAGTTTATTAGGCTGTCTGTGGCTCACTGCATTTTTGTCTGAGAAGTTTCAATAGAAGATGTTCTTATTGTGTCACTAAAGTCAGAGTATGTCTGTGTTTGTGTGTATGTATCCAAGACAGCACATGGGAATGGTTCACTAATTTGTCACTTTGTCATAGGGAACACACAACATCAGTGCAGTCCGTCCCTTGACGTTCCCCTCTCTCTTACATTTGGTCTCTGCTCCCTCAGTCTGATATCCACCTTGAAATGACTGATTCATGTGTGCTTATATTTCCAAAAGCATGTTCTTATTATGAACACAAGTGCATTCAGTACATTGTTATGTAGCTTTATTATGCTTCATGTTACTCACCAACAGACAAGCTAAAGCTGAAGAGAGTGTTGGGATATTTATAGAGCACATGTGCATCACTGACACCAGTCATCAGCCTGTGAAAATGCTGACTGGAGTTTGTTGTTGCTGGGGTGTAGTTTCCTGCAGCCTATTATGCCTTGTGGTCAGTCTGTCTGGTGGCCTTGCTGCTCTCACTTAATGTGATTTAATATGCTTCACTTTTTCACATCTTCTCTATCATCATTGTTTCTGTTTCATAGGCAAATGGTTAAAAGGTGGTATGGATCTTGGTTGTACATGAATTTAAATGTACAGCCAAGTGACAAATTAAAGGAAAACCCACCATAAAGTGTCTTAGTAAGGTGTTGAGTCATCATGTGCCACCAGAACAGCTTCAGTGCTCCTTGGCACTGATTTTACAAGTCTCTGAACTCTACTGGAGGGATGAACACCATTCATATTCCCTCATCTGGTGTATTGATGATGGTGGTGGAGATGCTGTCTAACACGTCGGTCCAAAGTCTCCCATAGGTGTTCAGCTGGGTTGAAGTCTGGTGACTGTGAAGGCCACAGCATATGATTTAAATAATTTTCATACTCGTCAAACCATTCAGTGACCCCTCATCCCCTATGGATGTATGCATTAAATGTGTTATATAGTGCATGTGCAGTAATTGCTTCTTCATTTAAAGACAGTCACAGTTATTCACTGCAGTTATTATTCCCCTCTCTCTTTCTTGCCAGTGGTATGAGAGTCCAGACTACAACCTGTTTGGTCCATATGTGGAGCACCGCAAGCTCCATCCTGGCCAGCCCTTCTACATCCTTCACCCCAGCTACATTTGGCAACTCTGGGATGTGATACAGGGTAACACTCAGGAGACCATCCAGCCCAATCCTCCCTCATCTGGCTTCATGGGTCAGTGCACACACATCTGCTCACTTGCATACGGGCTC
>NW_018127979.1:2909706-2932987 GCF_001952655.1 Monopterus albus | reverse complement strand
CAAACATACACTCACAAACACACAGACACACACAGCCATTCCTTAATCCCCAGTATCTAATGACATTTTTACTTCCAATGTTTAATGTATTCATCAAGAATATGAACCACAAATAGCTTCTTGGAGCAGTGTTGGGTTGTCACTATGATGACACCAACATAATAAAGATAATGTTCCGTCAGGTTTAACAATAGAGTGAAATAAGCCTTTGTTTTAGTTCCTTTGTTTCCCTTTATTTGTTTGTGACAATTCAGTAGATTTTATAATAGCGAACATAATAATGTATTATGTACATGCTCATATTTGTTTTTTAGGTGTGTTTGCTTTTATGTTCTGGAGGTACATTGCATTATAACTAGCCACAGCATTTCAACTTCTTATATGTATCACTGTTTTGTACTTTGTCCACTACTGTATAAATCAGTTGGTGGTTAAAGCTTTTTCACTGGAAACATCTGCCTGCTGTGGCTGAAAACAATGCTATGGGAGCAAACCCAAAGAATAAAGCTGTGGGCCATCACTGACCACTGTCATTTAATGGCCAACAATTTTATTAAAGAGCTATTGATTATTGTCACCTCATAGAAACGCTGAGGCTGATGGGAATGCCATTAGTTTTTCATGACCAACCATAAATCTGGAGACCATGAATGTCTGTGTAGATTTTTATGGGAAACCATCTAATAGTTGTTGAGATACACTGATCAGCCATAACATTATGACCACCTGCCTAATACTGTGTATATGGGAGTCAATGTGATAGGTCAGCATTCTGCAGCTCACTGTGCATCTTCTGTGAATCCATTTGCTTCCATAGTTCTACTGTCAGAAAGAGCAGAAATGTGTCAAAAGGAGTGAAAACTGTGGTTGTGAAGACAAATTAGAGATAATCCTTTTAGACCAATTCAGCAGCGTCATCTACAGTAGGTCATCATCAGTGACCCTTGGGCATCTGTGACCCTGTCGCCAGTTCGCTGTCTGTCCTTCCTTAGACACTGTTGGTAGGTACTAACCACTGCAGACCAAGAACACCCACCAAGGCCTGCAGTGTGGGAGATGCTCTGACCCAGTCATCTCACCATAACAGTTTGGCCCTTGTCAAAGTCATTCAGATCCCATTTTTCCTGCTTCCAACACATGAAGGAAGACTGAATGTTCACTTGCTGCCTAATGTACCCATATACTGACAGGTGCCACTGTAACTAGATAATGTTATTCAATTCTGTCAGTGGCCATAATGTTATGGCTGATAGGTTTATCAGTCTGGATCAAAGTGGTGGACAAACTAACTGCAAAAAAAACAAAAATTACTTCACGTAAAAAGATTGGTAACACACCAGTAGGCTATCGGAATCTTCTGGTCATAAGAATTTAAACAGAAGAAAAAAATTTAAAAAAATCAACACTGAGTGATTTCACACAAGCACAATTTAACCACAGAGGAGAAACGGATCACATTGGAATTGAAATTAAACAGCTATATACATACAGACCAGAATTACAGTTTATGTATATACTGTACAATTGAAAGTTAAAGTTAGGATAAGGTATTTGTGTGAGAACATTTAGGATTTTACAGTTGAAACACTACAGTGACTAGAGAACGACCAGTAAAATCTACAACCTAATACTATCAACTATTACAGTGTTGAACTGATCAAACAATAAATATTGAAGGAAAAATATTTCCCGGATACACAATATACATATACTGTAGTAAAATAAAGACAAAAGACACTATTTGGACAAAAACAGGTGTCCACATACTGTTGTGTACATTTGGTCTGGAACAGTTGTTTAATGGTTTGCGTTCAGCTTCTTCGTCCCAATTAAGCTGAATCTGTGCCACAGTGTTCCTCCAGAGCTGTGGCAGCAATTTGAATTCTCAGCTGGTCTGTAGAGAGCCCAGAGACCTAAACCTATCAAACACATTTTAGGATGCCACGCCAGTAACAGTGGCAATAAGACCTGCAGGCTGCAACATTTTCTGGAAAGGTTTCCCCAGCTGCACACTGCCCGTGGTTTAGCAGTGAGATGTTCAACAGTCACATATACAATAGGTGTACAGTGGTGTGAAAAAGTGTTTGCCCCCTTACTGATTTCTTATCTTTTTGCATGTTTGTCACACTGTAATGTTTCAGATCGTCAAACAAATTTATATATTAGTCAAAGATAACACAAGTAAACACATCATGCAGTTTTTAAATGAAGGTTTTTATTATTAAGGGAAAACAAAATCCAAAACTATAGAGCCCTGTGTGAACAAGTGTTTGCCCCCCTGTCAAAACACTGGTTTATCGCACCTGAGTTCAATTTCTCTTGCCACACCTGTTCGCAATCAAGAAATCACTTAAATAGGACCTGCCTGACAAAGTGAAGTAGACCAAAAGATCCTCAAAAGCTAGACATCATGCCGAGATCCAAAGAAATTCAAAAACAAATGAGAAAGAGAATAATGGAGCTCTATCAGTCCGGAAAAGGTTATAAAGCCATTTCTAAAGCTTTGGGACGGCAGCGAACCACAGTGAGAGCCATTATCCACAAATGGCGAAAACATGGAACAGTGGAGAACCTTCCCAGGAGTGGCCGGCCGACCAAAATTACCCCAAGAGCACAGCGACAACTCATCCAAGAGGTCACAAAAGACCCCACAACAACATCCAAAGAACTGCAGGCCTCACTTGCCTCAGTTAAGGTGAGTGTTCATGACTCCACCATAAGAAAGAGACTGGGCAAAAATGGTTTGCATGGCAGAGTTCCAAGACGAAAACCGCTCAGCAGTGGTTTTTGTCTTGGAACTCTGCCATGCAAACCATTTTTGCCCAGTCTCTTTCTTATGGTGGAGTCATGAACACTCACCTTAACTGAGGCAAGTGAGGCCTGCAGTTCTTTGGATGTTGTTGTGGGGTCTTTTGTGACCTCTTGGATGAGTTGTCGCTGTGCTCTTGGGGTAATTTTGGTCGGCCGGCCACTCCTGGGAAGGTTCTCCACTGTTCCATGTTTTCGCCATTTGTGGATAATGGCTCTCACTGTGGTTCGCTGCCGTCCCAAAGCTTTAGAAATGGCTTTATAACCTTTTCCGGACTGATAGAGCTCCATTATTCTCTTTCTCATTTGTTTTTGAATTTCTTTGGATCTCGGCATGATGTCTAGCTTTTGAGGATCTTTTGGTCTACTTCACTTTGTCAGGCAGGTCCTATTTAAGTGATTTCTTGATTGCGAACAGGTGTGGCAAGAGAAATTGAACTCAGGTGCGATAAACCAGTGTTTTGACAGGGGGGCAAACACTTGTTCACACAGGGCTCTATAGTTTTGGATTTTGTTTTCCCTTAATAATAAAAACCTTCATTTAAAAACTGCATGATGTGTTTACTTGTGTTATCTTTGACTAATATATAAATTTGTTTGACGATCTGAAACATTACAGTGTGACAAACATGCAAAAAGATAAGAAATCAGTAAGGGGGCAAACACTTTTTCACACCACTGTAAATACCCTGGTGTCCACATTAATGTGCAGAAATGTGGCCATATTGTTTATACTTCATAAAACATCCATTCTTACAGACATGTAGTACTTTTGAGTTTTGTGAATGTAAAAACTCAAACTGAGTGGACACACAGCCAAAGCTCACACACAAAGTACATTTTCAGTCTGAAAGCATCATGTCCACATTCCACTGTAAGTGTAGCTGTCGAGCTTCATCAGGAGTCTTGTCTCTCTGGTTATGTTGGGGATATTCAAACTCAAGTCATGGCCTCAGGGGGGTTTATGTGCTTGGTGGCCGGCATGCTGCACTGGTTGAAAGTGTTGGCGGAGGCACAGGCCACCTTGTCGCTGTAGGCTCTCTGATTCAGCTGGATTGCTGTGATCTTAGACGCCATCGAGGTGTTGCCATTCTCCCCGGACCAGTGATCACAGTGAAACAAAATGAGGAAGCATCTGTAGAACTGAGAGGGAGATGAAAACAAAAACAATGTGAACATAGCGTACCAACCCCAAACTGAATCGTCAGAGATGGACCGCCCCTGGCGTTGCACTCTCGGAGAGACTAATGGTACAGGTCTGTGAAATTATGCCTTTCATGTACTCACAGTCAACGGTAGCTCCTCTCCAGATGAGAGATTGGTTCCTTAATGGTCAGTTGCACTGGCAGAGTGGGTGGTTTGAATTTGCACATTAGCTAGAAAGGTCTGAGTTCTGCTCTCTCAAATATACTGTAAGTGCTTGCACCTGCTTTTATCTACATTTCCCAATATTCCTTAATGAAGCAGGATGCCATCTCTTTTTTGTTTCTCTCTTCTGACTATAATTCGTTTGCATCAGAATTAATACAACTCAAGGCTGATATTTTGACTTGCCTGCAGAGAAGGTGACAGTAGAAGTACAGTATGAATACAAATAAATACAGCATGCGCAACTGTAGAAAATAAAATTGTCTAAATAGGCCAAAGTGAAATTTACCTAAGAAGACATGTTTAATTCGTGTCACAGAAAAAACATTAACTTCTCTGTTTTTGTTAGACTATGCTGTAGAGTCAAGAGAACTGATTAGTAACTAATTATAAAATAAAACTAATTTTCAAAAGCAAGGTGGTCACACTCCAGGATTTAATCTAAGAAAACAGTACATGGACAACTGGCTTACAACACGATCGCACGTTCAGCACGGAGGATTTTGTTTTTGGTTGTCTGTGGCGAATGTTATTACTGTGGAGAGCAGCAGTGGAGAAGGAGGGGGTTGTGAGCAGAATCACAATCACAAGAGAAACAGAAACCAGCAGCAAAGCCAGGTGGAAAAAAACCAAACAGAAAAAAACAAATGTATGTGGGAGCTGATTTCTCTTTGTGTTGACAACATATCACAGCGCATGAAAAATGCCTTGCAGTTGGCTGAGCCAAACAAACATGCTGTCTTCATAAATTATGTATTCATTTCATCTTTTAAAATCTCTGTCTAAAGGAAACTAACTGTATTCCTTGGCCTTTGACATCCAATGGGAATTTTAAGGTAAATGCTTTTCTCAAAGAAGTGCATGAGGCAGATGCTGAGGAAGACCTTTACATTGAGCTCTCAGCAAGAAACTCAATAAGCATATTTTAAAGTCTTCTTTTAACCCCCAGCTGTGTTAGCAGAGTGGATCAGTGGCCAGCAGACTGCGATTGTACCCATTAACCTGTAGCTTTCAGGTGTGGATATGTGTCACGGTGACCATAATGTTGCTTAAAAATGAGGGCACTGCTCTCTTGCTAAACCTCCCTGGATTTAAAATAACTTGGGGTTGTATGCCTCTGCCAAGCAGTCAAGCTTCAGTTTACATGCTTGTCTGTAAATACACAGTACATGGTATGTCGTGAAGACTGAAGGAATTCAATTAAAGATATTAAATGTATTTAATTTGAAGAAATCCCCTCATGGAAATCCTGTGATACAGTGGTCATGGGACAGACATGAGGTCACCAAGACCTTGATCTTTGACCACTTGGCATACAAAAGGTTTAACAAATTGAATTTAGAGCCTGGTAGATGCTGCCTGAGTCAGGAAATATTGTTAATATGAACACCTGAACTTGTCTTACTGTTCCTATCGCAGGCATCGTTCTGATGATGGCGCTGTGCGAGCAGGTGCACGTGTACGAATACATTCCCTCCACAAGGCAGACAGACCTGTGCCACTACCACGAGCGTTATTATGATGCTGCCTGTACACTGGGTGCCTACCATCCCCTCCTGTATGAGAAGAGCCTGATCCAGCGGATCAACATGGGCCCTGAGAGTGACCTCAGGAGGAAGGGACGGGTCACGCTCCCAGGCTTCAGCACCGTCGACTGTGACATCTGAGATATGAAACTTGATCCTCTGAGCCTGACATTACACACACACACACACACACACACACACACACACACACACACTGGCCTTTTCTGGCTGACTAAGGAAGAGGTGCAATAAAGCCACTGGAGGCAAGGAGGCTGGAGCTTACAAGTTTAAAATTATACCCATGGAGAACATAAGCCATAGCCCTCCAGGGTGGGATCAGCAAGGAGCCCTTTGAAAGACCTCGTTTTAATCAAGATGGTTTATTAGACCAGAAAGTAACCGGACGAGTCTACAACATGAAGCTGAAAAATACATTTCTCTCTGCTTTAGCTGAGCCACGTTAGCTGTGGAGCTGACTAGGGTAGCAACAGATCAATGGTTTTAGATAGGGTTTTCAATAACTGTGTGTGTTTTAATGGTGTAAAATCCGTTTTTAAATAGTATGGGTGGTTCTCCACTTAAAGGAGATGCCACTGTTTAACGGTGGATATTTGCGATTTATGTTTATTTTTTACTGATCCAAATTGTTGTGAATAAGCAAAGAAGTCACCATCCATGCTGAATGTCGGAAATGCATCACACATTCACACAAACGCACAGTTTTACTGTACATGGGTGGAGAAGAATGCATGGTATTAAAGACAGAGTTAGTGTCTCCAGAGTCGAGCTGTCACCCCAGTCACATTACTGTGTGTTCCATGTGCATCTTTGTGAAGTCAGAAGTTGGGTTTCCTGTTATCACGAGGGATTAATTTTTCACTACTGATGCTGTTAAGTTTAATACTGAATTACTCTCCTGTGCACGCTGACTTATAACCACCAGGATGTCACGCCTTGTTCACATGCTCAGGATGATTCCTTATTCAGTATTAAGAAACCTGTCTTGCACTTAGAAGTTTACAGGAAATCACTGGTTGTCCTCTTTTTTGGATTCGTCCTACCTATAATAACATTTTTTTATACTGATGGTATCATTAAATCAATGTAAATGGGGCCAAAGTGGATCTACAGAGCAAACAGGTGCTTAGAACAGCTGTAACCCTGTGCCTAGTGGCCAACTGAACACTTTCCTCGGGTTGCCTTGTGTCTGTTCAGATACATGCAGTACATACTGTGGCAGGACTGCAGTACCATGGTGTTCGTTTGCCATGACAGGTGTGGAGCAGCTGATGTTTGTGAAGTGATGCATGTCAGGGGATCCTTAGCTCTGCCTCAGCAATCACCATCCCCTGGTTTTGACAGTCAGTTTCCTCTTATTGAATGTAATTTTACTACTCTGTGTAATGGTGATACCCATCCCGGAGCTCTCTGCAGCTGTATGTGTATCTCATTGCAGGGTTATTTCTTTGTTGTGCGATGACTCTCATTTCTTACAAATTTAAATGTCTCACATTTCCTGAATCCTCCTACGTGTCCAGAAGTCAGAGTAGGGGCTTTTATAAAAGAGGAATTTGAGCTAGTAATATTAGATTTGCTGTTTAGCTGGCTAGGCTTATTTTTACATTTACAGTGAGTCAGTGCCACATCTGCAGCATGGTATTAGCTCAGTGTGGAAACTGTAGGCATGAAGTCAGAATAATCTCATCTAGAAGAAAGAGACTTCCTGTGCCATTGGTTCTGGTTTGATATAAGATGTGAACACGTCACAGAAGTGTTGCTTTGAGCCTGGTGTACTCTGTGTTGAAGAAGGTGGCTCTGTAGTAGTAGTAGTAGTAGTAGTAGTATCAGTAAATGATTCGGAGGCTTAGCATTGCTTGTTGTGGGGTAGGGCTGGGTATTATTCACAATTTGTCAATACAAGTACAAACACATTGTGCTTGTAGCCACAGTTTGTGTCCCTCACGCATACATTTAGGTCACAGAGGTAGGCATCAGTTTCTCTAAAAGATATGAGTTCATTAGTTGTAAACTGGCAGTGATTGTGTTTGTCTTCCTTTTATTATGACATATTACTTTTATTTGATCATTGGTTTTTAACTGAGACCTATTTTATTTGTTATTTATTTCTAACATGCTTAATTTTCTTATCTGATTTGTTTTTATTCATCATAGAGAGTTATCATCTCGATGTGTTGTATGTGTGTGTGTGGTGAGCCAAGGACAAATTTCCACAGCTGTGGTAGACAAAGTTAGATTAAAGCGAACTGAATAATTTAATCTGCGATGTTTGAAAAGCTATAAAGTCATTTAAAATCACTTACGTATGTGGTTATATTGCTCAGCCCTACTTGATAGGTTCTGATACTCCCTGCTTTGGGCATTTTGTTCAGACTGAAGAAGGTACTGAGGCTTGATGTCCAGCCCAACTTTCTGGTTGATTATCTGGCATGTCATTCCTTAACAAGGAACCCAGTAAGATCAGCAAGTCTTAAAGAACTGCAAAATAATAATAAAAAAAAAAAATAGACTGAAGAAAGCATTTTTGAAGCTTCAGTCATTCTTCATCATGCAGGTCGTCAGCTCTGCTGTAGATTTTACGTTTCTCAGATGAGAAATGATCAGATGTTTTATTGCTTGTGATTGTAACACACTGAAGGTGCAAAAACCCTGAACATTTTGTATGTGTATATTTCTAATAACATGACTTACGTTTCAGTGCACAGAGCATGCAAATCAGGATCAGGGCCAAGAGTCTTAAACTGTCTGTGCTGTACTGTGCTGCAAGTAGACACCATTATCATTAATGTTGTGAGAGGCGATTGTAACATTTGTTTTTCCTCAAGTGGTGTTTTGCAGATTTTAATGCATGCTCATGGACAGGACACTCTCATCCATCTGTGGTGGAGTTATAAGTAGTTCCCTGGGAGCACTTTTGTTATGCCGTCTGGCAACTTGATCTTTGCAGCTTAATATTGTGCCAAATTTAATTTTTACTTCTGTCTTAGCCGAATGAGTTAAATGTATGATGAGGGCTCGGAGAAATAGCAAGACCTCTAAGGTGCTATTGCCTCTCTCTGAAATGCTTAAGGTGGAATCCTCTTTAAGAGACTTTTTGCAGTATACAACATTGTACTGAAACATTAACATTTCATGTTTGACCAGTGGTAAAGTGGTGAGATGAGAAAATGTATTTGAAAACACTTTCTTATATTTTGCCCTCCCAGCCTCTTTCTCTCCACTCTTTATTCTTGAAGCCTATTTTTTTATGTCTTGTTTTCATTCAATATTGTGGGAGTTGCTTCACCACACTGCCTCTTAAGGACTGTTCAACATTTAATTTTGTTGTCTACATTTCCCTCCTGCAGCTTAGTTCAGTATTCCATAAAAGAGGAAGAGAAAAAAAAACAAGCATCCACGAATGAACATGGTAAGAGTGAGGGTCTGTTTCACTCCCAACAGCCTTAGAGTTCTTCTTGACATTGCCAGTGAATTTCTTTCTTATTACACTTGAATTGATTCTTAAATAGACCATTTATGTGAGTTCAGCTGTTGTAATTTGTCTTTTTTTACAGTGTAAATAAAGCTGTTGTACATGTGAAATTGTCCTTGTTTTTTTTAAATGAGGGCTTGGAGTTTAGGCAACACACACACACACACACACACACACATCACACACATCACATGTTGCTGACTAACCTGTTTATTCATAAGTATGTATATGAGAGGGTTGATGACGGTGCTGCTCTTGGCCAGTAGTGAAGGCACTACACTGGCCACAGGACTGATTATGTTGGGTGGGCCGAACGTTGCCATCATGGCGATAACACCATAAGGCGTCCAGCACAACAGGTAGCAGGCCACTGCAGTCAAAACCATAAACAGCATGTGGTATTCCCTCCTCCGGGCTGCAGTCTTCCGGATTTTACCCACCTATGGATGAGAGTAGGAGACAGGATTGTTGAGGAAAGACAGAGTTTGATATGTTGGTGCAGTGGGTAGCATTGTCACCTCACAGCAAGAAGGTTCCAGGTTCAAACCTTGCAGACCTTCTTTGTGGAGTTTACATGTTCTCCCTGTGCATGCATGGGTTTTCTCCAGCTTCTGCCCACAGTCCAAAGACATTCAGGTTAGGTTAGCTTGGTAACTAATTTGTGAATGGTTGTCTGTCTCTGTGTGTCAGCCCTGTGATAGACTAGCAACCAGTTCAGAGTGTACCTTGCCTCTTGCCCAGTGTAGACTGGGACTGGCTCCAGCCCTCCCACAAACCTCTACAGAATAAGCTAATGGATGTTTTTCACCTTACAAAATGGAAACCATTGCATTCAGTTGTAACTGACATTACTTCAAAGTAACCATCTGCTGTTCTGTGTGACGAAGCAAACTATAAATTATTTTAGCTACCAACCCTGTTTGATACTCAAAAGTAAATTTTGGTTGTGGATCAGTTCAAGCAATTTATGGTATTGCCTTCGACACTGGATAGGAAAACACCACAAACATACACACGCACAAACACATATATATTGCTGCAGTCTCTACCTTTTTGACAGCCCAGAGCAGCCTGCCATAGCAGTAGATCATCACCAGGACAGGTAGACCCAGGCAGAAAATGAAAAGACAGATGATGTAGGCATGTGACTGGACTGTCTGAGCCGTCCAGGAAACAGAGCAGCTTGTTCCTGCCCCCTCTGCACTATAGCTACTCCAACCCAACAGGGGGGGTACTGTCCAGAACAAGGAGTATAGCCAAGTGGCCACAACAGCAAGCAGGGGCTTGCGGTAGTTTAGCATGTGCTGGTTGTATACAGTCAGAGTGCTGTAGCGGTCATAGGAGAGGATCACTAGAGAGATCAGTGACACAATACCTGAGAAAGACAGAGAGATGGAGGGGTGAAAGTGGCCAGCTGGAAGTCATCTGGCTGACTGGTATGACATACAGAGCAGAATGAACTTGAACAGAACACCACATTGTACTAAACACAGCACGAGGAAGTAAGACAACACTTTACAGTAAATATTCCGCTGCAGATTTTGATCCTATTCTCAGAATAAACTAATCTATAGCCATGCTAGCAGCTCTGTGAGGTGGTGCTCAGCCGTGCTTTAAGTTAAATGCTAACATTAGCATGCTACCATGCTTTTAATGACAATGCTAAGTACTTCTTTCATGAGAGGAGCCTCACAGAGCTGCTAGTGACACTGTAGACTCTCAGATGCAGTTGGGCCAACAAAGAATGAACCCTACTAACAAAACCAGATATATCTTATTCCTCTGCACCATAAACATCCATTGTTGTCCAAAACTATTAAAACACTTCAGTGAGCTACACTTGCACTGAGTGACATGTTTGCTCAGTACAATGAAAATACTTGGTTCAAATGTTTGGCTTTAAGAGTCAAAGTCAAAGATGCTGCAGCATACGTATACACATACAGCAAACATACTGCAGTCTTTGCATGCTGGAAGAGCCTAATAGACCCTTTCTCACCGATTAGTTTCAGAACGGACTGTAGTTGCTCTGGGCTGATACCATTCTGTGCATACAGTAATTTTCCAGGAAACAAAACATAACAGAAAGCTTGTCTTGGTGCAACCTAAAAATACTGTATAATAGAAAGAGACAGGGGAACAGAATGCTTAGTGCATAAAATTCCTGCCCAGACTCAGTTTGCTCTCTCCATCTCCATTCTCTCTGATAATCTCATTAAAAAAGCCTAATAATTTCAGGACTTTACATTCATAGCACCATGGCAACACTCCCTTGATGTGTTTCAACCTGCTGTGCTAATTCCTACCTCTACACATAATCCAACAGCTGGAAATGAACTATTACTATTACACAGTGGTGATAATCATCACCATTATAATATATGTGTACTTGAAAAGTTTTCAGTGAATTAATTTTTAAGCTTGTATATTTAGGATTCTCTAATTTTGCATATTCACTAGCTGTGAAGCACAATATGCTAATGCTGATATTTGCTAATTGGCACTAAACAAAGTACAGCTGTGGCTGGAATGTCATTAGTTTTGTTGGTAATTGCTCAGAAACCAAAGCAATGGACAAACTTTAAATTTAAACTGATGGTGGCAGTTGAAAAATTAAAGGATCACCAAATCACCAAACTGATTTCAAATGTTTAACTCATGTTTAATACATTGACACACACTGTGACTTTTGATTACAAAAGTACAAATGTTTGTACTTTACTTGAGTACTGTAAAAGAAAATACAGTAAAATCATGAGTTAACTGATCCATGGTGGGAAAGTCACAAGCCCAACAGTAATTCCACTTATAAGCATATAATGTACTGTAGCTCCACCTTTACTAACTGCACTAATAAATGTGATGTGCTGTACACAGTAATGCAGCAATTATAATAATCCAATAATATAATTTACATACAGTAAATATAAATGTCCCACTGCATAATGGGTGCTTTTACTTTTGGTATTTCAAGTATATTTTGATGCTAATTCTTTTGTACTTTTACTTAAGTAACATTTTGAATGCAGGAGTTTTTACTTGTAGCAGACTATTTTACGCTACGGTATTGCTACTTTTACCAAACATTCTGAGTACTTCTTCCACCACTGTTAATAACATTTATTGTATTGCTCTGAAATCATGCCTGACACCACATATGTATTTTGTAGTCCAACAAAATAAATCATTTATTATTACACATACATGTTAAGTCAACACAGAGGGACTGACTTGTCTACTGAGAACAGCAACCCCTATTAGTCCCCACAGTCACTCCTGTAGGCTCCTGCGCTCACATATGGCAGGTCTGGCAATATGAGGATAATCACAAAACAGCTTTGCCTTTACATCTCAGGGTGTACAGTATTTATTCTGGCCAATGTTGCAAGAAATAAAAAGAAGCTCTGCCTGTTTCATCTGTAAAGTATTTTCCTCTGTTACTACACAATGTACAATATCGTGACATAGCCTAATGATACTATTCTTAAATGTTATATAGCCTATGACATATAAATAACTTATTATTTCGGCCCGCTAGAAGCACAAAAGCGCATGCATATACACATTAAAAGTAAGTGCATATGCATTTATGAAAATAAAACTATATTTTTTTTTTACCCTCTCTGACATACAGTTTCTCAAACATACCATCTGCCAAAGGTGAGAAAATATGAGACGTACCAAAGCAGGAGTTGATGAAGCCGTACCAGTTGCATCCGCTGCGCCCCAGCAGCCACTTTCCACGGATACTAGATGCAAAGCTGAGCGTGGTGCCGAACAGACACACCAGCATGTCACTGACACTGATATTCAACAGCAGCATGTTCACCGGTGTTCGCAGCTTCCTAAATTTGCAAAAGAGAAGCAGCACGATGAGGTTGTTAAGAAAGCCAAAAGTCATGATGAAGCCCAGCACCACGGACAGCACCACGAAGCCCGTCGGAGAGAGCTTCTCTGGCGCGTCCGCCTCCCGGTCATCACTCAGGTTGAAGCTGTAATTCAGACCAGCCTGACCAGAGAACATGATGCGGTCCATTCATCGGAGCTTGTCTTCACTCTGGAGCAATTAGTGTTTGTCGCACTGCCCACCTGGAAAGTTTCTATCTTCTCCGTGTATTTTGCCTTTGGTTCACATAACCTGAACACAACATCTCGTGGCCAAAACGGACACTCTTCCACTGATGGTGAGCGCAGATAGCTGATAACGCGTTTCTACAAAACCGATCTTGACACAAATACATTTCAACCAAAGTACCACCTGTTACTTTAACGCATTGCGCATCTCCTTGTCCATGTTCACCATTATTAATCCCAGTTTACACAACTTGTCAGTCGGTTTTTAATAATTGTTATTTTATCTTAGGGGAGGTCCATCATCACCGTGTCACAACTTATAGATTAATTGCAGCTAATTCACAGTGAAGGCTCCTGATGCGCTCTGCTCAGCTGTCCACTACCTTTTTAAAGGCGACTCTTACGTCAAGAGGCACTGGTGTGTGTGTGTGTGTTTGGTTGTGGGGCTTCTATTGTCGACCACTACTTACGTTTTATGACAGTAGCAACTTTGATGCTGCTTTTACCTTATTAACCTGTTGTGAGAAGTATGGAGGACCATTACAATCACCAACAATTTAGACTTTAATTAGCTGCATCACCTGTACTGTAAATGCCATTTACAAGAAATGAGTTATGCACTAGTGTTTATATTTTTATTCTGTCAAGATGAAGAAGAACATTAGGCTACTGGAAATAATAACTAAAAGAGCCAAGTTTACTTTAATAAAAGATCATGATCAAGAACAGTTTATACTCTGAAAATGATGCAGGTTATTCTTTGGCTAACCTTCCAGAATTTTAAAACTCACAAGGTTTTCACCCAGTATATGGTGCACAGTGAACTGGATATAACCGATGTGTTTGCCTGATGTGCATCAATATTAACCCAAATATTTTTCAAAAACTTTGACTTATAGTGTGAAAAACATGGTCAGATTCAGCATAAGTTCCACAAAACCAACTTAGGTGTGCTAAGTCAATTCAGTATAACTGTATGTAATTAAGACAGTTTGGTGAGATTTGTTTAAGATTATGTAACAGTAATCAATTGTCAGATCTTTTTCTTATTTATATAATGTAGTTTAGTGGGACCAGTTGGCCTTACTGTCCTTTGATGTGAAATATCAGCCTTCACATTCCCATGCTAACATTTGTCCATTTATGTGAGAACCTCCCTACACCACTCACAGTTCCAGTCAGCTCATTTCTATTGGAAACGCTCAGCGACTCTTCCCAGTGGTTCAGAGGAACAGCGAGCATTTGCTGACCATTTTAAATAAACAAACTTCTGTGCAATAAAAGTCACCATAACCTGGAGTTTATTAAAGAAACTGTGTTGTGTGAGTTGCTGATAACTGTTTTCTTTAGTATCCAGCTACCTGATCATTCAAAGTAGGAATACAATACATTTACTCCCTATTTCTACTTTGAAGAAAATAAGGAAAAGTAAAGTAATTTAAAAGCAGGAGACCTAATAACCAGCATATTGTGTTTTCATTTCAAAGGGCTTTAAATGCACGATACATATCTGTCAATTAATTTTTAAATTGACATTTGTTAATGAAGTTTAGAGGTTATTTTGTCTTACAGAAGACCAGTACTGTAATGGCATATTGAGGTCCTATTCTTTAACAGGGAGGCAGTCTTATTGCGTTGTAGTTCTAAGGTCTATGCCTCTCCGGTTACTTTACTATAAATAGTATTCCTCCAGCATAAGGGCACACAGTACCTAGCCTTCAAATTTTGCAAATGTAAATAACCCACACAAAATGTTTACAGCGACAAACAGGTTATAGTGGCTGAAATGGGAAAATCAACAAGGTTAGTTCCGTGCACTGTGGAAAGTTTCGTGTCAAGACATGAATGAGCCATTGTGTCAGTGCAGAAAATATCTCGGTAGCCTACGTAAAAACTACGGCGTCACAGTGAAAGACATTTAATGCAGCATTAGAATGTTTTGTTAATCTAAAAAAATGGCAGGTAAGGTCCTACTACTACAACAAAAATAAAATTATTAGGCTGTTATTAGAAGTTTGCCAAGTAAAATGAGCGTGGCAGTCTCTGCAGGACAAGACAGGCTGCTAAATCGAGCAATGACTAATCGCTCATCTGCCAACTTACTCTTCGCCCCAGGAAAAGCAAGCTCCGACGTGTGTGCAATGGTGCTGCGTTAAAAGAAACAGCTGTGCTATGTTCCCGGTACCTATGTGAAGTAGTTGTACGGTGTGGTCCTCGTATGTTGTTTTTCCAGTGACAGCTATGAACGGAAGAAAAACTCGCTATCAGTTTAGGAGCCTGCTAGCTGGACGCAGCTAACAGCTAATGCATTGCTAACGGCTAATCATTTGGGTTGACGGTACTACTAAGACGTTAGTTTGTAAATATGTCTTTAGCATATTCGTCTACGAAAGAAATTAGCATTTGTAGATAAAATAACTGGTTACTTAGTCGGAGGGTAAATAGCGCTGATAAATAAGTGTGTATGCAGTTGTGAGCGTTGACACTCCACTGTAGCTTGTCACCTGATGGTGTTTGCTACCTGTAACCGTTACGCTGCTAGCTCCGCGTAAACTGCTCCTACTGGTGTTGACGTAGCAGCTGCTAGCTTGGCTGTCCGGTCTAGAAACTCAACCGTTACATTTTGTGAATTTGCAGTGACGTTACCAAGTCACTGTCCAGACTGAATAATAAACCCAGAGTTCCTCAATGCCTAACTCGACCGAGGACATGAAAAGTTGTGACTCAAAATGCTGTAGCTGGACGTGAACGTGTGGCTGTTTGCTTCCCTGATCCTGTTGCATTGAACGGATGATGAAGCGGGTCACCTGGCTGATATCAGGATTAAACAGAAGAATGATGAAGCTGCTAATTGCCTTCGCTTTGATCGCCTACATTGCCTGTAAGTACACTAATTTGAATAATCTCACCCGTTACTGTTATCTTTTCTGTTTATTTCCAACTATAACATCCAAACTGACGTGACACTGAATACTGAATATATTTGATGGCCAAACCAACACAATGTACCTTTTTAAAAGGGCTTCATTAGGGTGACTTGTAGGTGGTGAAGTGATGTCAACTAATACCTTAATGTTTAAGCAGTTATTCAAAACAAATAATCATCTTAATCAATACAGAAAGTAATTGTCTATTACAGCTCAGTGGTTATTAGTCATGAAGTAAAGACAAGTGGTTGTAACAATTCAAGTAAAATACTACAGTTACTTTAATGTTTACTGGTATAAATTCCCAAACAATGATTTTTCCTTACATATCAAGAGTGCGAACTTACCACTTTTTGAATTAAATGTTTGATTGGAGGAAATTACAGAATTGTAACAGAGTGGCTGTGGATTGTGTTGGGGGATGCACACGGAACATTTTTTACTTAAAGGTGATATGGCCACCAAGATTTCACACTACATTATAACATGTTATATGCAAATTATTTTGTGTTGTTGCTGCTGTGAGTTTTCCCTATGTGCTTTGTGTGTAAAATTCTCATTTGTCATTATTAATTGTTTGAAGTGATGTTGGCTTGCCTTCATTTCAGTAGTCAGTGACACTAATACCAGGCAGTTGGCATTGTGGTTTGCTCCCCTCTTAGCTGATATGTCTCTGATAATGATTGTTGTGGGACTGCACCATAGAGTGGAGATGGATGACACATCACCACTTCTTGCTACTATGCAAAAGAGAAGCCAAAATATTGGAGAAGAAATATCACTATAATGGGGATCAACATCTTTCTTTTGTGATGACTTTTACAACCAGGTTCTGCACAGTAGCAAATAGAGGTGGAGCCAGAGCCACGGTATCAGGCTGTCACTCAAAGCTGCCAAATAATCTGAATTACACCCCTTTTTTATATTATCATAATATCAACTTATTAAAAGCAGCAAACGTTTTAAGAAAATGACTGCTTGTACTCAGAATAGTGTGAAAATATCTACCTAAAATAACAGAAATCGCATTTGGAAAAAATTTGATTTGTACTTTGAATTTTTAGTTTGGTTCATGTCCCATCCACTAAAACGGAAGGGACAGGGGGGTTTGACCTTTACTGCAACAAGCCACCAGGGGGCGATCGACTTGCAATGGCTTCACTTTTGGGAGCTGTCAAATGGTCTGTCTTTATAAAGATGTGCTGTTGTCCAGCAGGGTCCTTATAAAAAAAATCCAGAGATGCACCAATTGCAATTTTATTGGCCGATTCTAGTTTATTTTTTTTTTAAGTCTGACCTGCTGATTCTGGTTTTGGCTAAATCTGAGTTTCTTTCTAAGAACTGTAATTAGCAGCATACAAACACATTTTTGTAACTTTTCTTTAATGAAAAATTAAATTGTAATAAAAATAAAATAATGTATTAAAGTTTTACATTCATCTTTCTCACACTTTTTATTAGCAAACCTCCAACTAAAAATTAAGTGCAATATTTGTACTTCTCCAAGTTTTAAACAGGTGCAACAGGGAGTAGAAACATGGGTTCGATACACTTTACATATACATGCATTCCATATGTAGCCAGTAATTTCCTCATTGTCCAAATCGCCAACAAATAGTACACATAGTTTGCCTTTCTCCAAGGTGTTTCTGTAGGCTTTTCTATTCACTTTTTGTACACCAAGCACTTTGATGCTATTACTGCCAATGGATCGGTGCATCTTTAAAAAAAATCCTCTATAGAGTTGAAGGAGCCTCTGGATTCAGAGGTTTTTCTCCCCACCCTGTTTTCCTATGTCAACTTCTTCTTCTTCTTTCGGCTGTTCCCGATAGGGGTCGCCGCATCGAATCATCTGTTTCCACCTAACTCCATCCTTGGCATCCTCTATTCTCACCCCAATTAACTTCATGTCCTATTTTAGCACATCCATATATCTCCTCTTTGGCCTTCCTCTTGACCTCTTGCCTGGCAGCTCCATCTCCAACATCCTTTTACCAATATAACCACTATCCCTCCTCTGCACATGTCCAAACCATCTCAATCTGGCCTCTCTGACCTTGTCCCCAAAACAGCCCACCTGAGCTGTCCCTCTGATGTGCTCATTCCTAATCCTGTCCATCCTGGTCACTCCTAAACAGAACCTCAACATCCTCATCTCTGCTACCTCCATCTCTGCCTCTTGTCTTTTCCTCACTGCTACAGTCTCTAACCCATACAGCATAGCTGGTCTCACACTGTCTTGTACACCTTTCCTTTGATTCTTGCTGCCACTCTTCTGTCACACAACACTCCTGACACCTTTCTCCACCCACTCCAACCTGCCTGCACTCGCCTCTTCACCTCTTTCCTACACTCCCCATCACACTGGACTGTTGACCCCAAATACTTAAACTCCTGCACCTTCTTGACCTCAGCTCCCTGTTTTCCTATGTCAACAGTTTTTGTAAAAATATTCTTAATGTTATTTAACACAGAACTCTTGCAGATCATTTAACAACCCTATATGTTTGTTATAGCTACCAGTTTTAAATGCATACAACTGAGAAATCATGTTTTGCCTGCCATTTGGCATGGCACTTGGGTCAAACACTATGGTGCTGTGGAGAAGCCAGTCAGAGGTGCGAGTTGGAGGATTTGGAAGTTTAAGATTCTTCGTCATTGCAGTTGTTAACACATGGAAATATATGTGATGAATTCTATGAAAGCTAATACAGAATCTGAAAGTGAACTGATTTAAGCTGCAGGTTGTGCCTTCAGTTTTCTCCGAGCTGTATTCTTCAGCTCTCACCTGCCATTAGCAGCTAGTGTGACAGTGTTTGGAGCTTCTTTTTTTCTCCAGCAGTTTTGATCTTTGGCTTTGTTAGATGGATTAGTTTTATTAAATATGCCACTGATTTAGGCTGTTTACCTTGCATTCATGATGCAGCCATTTTTATGACAACCTTTCTCTTTCTTTCTTCCAGCTGTCTGGGGAGCATATATGAACATGAGGTACAGTAATTAATTTTTATTTTATTTATTTTTTTGTAATATTTATGCTCTATGGTAACTAATCTCATGGTCTGAACAACATTTTACCTATTGCCAAATTAAAGGAGATGTTTGTAATAGACCAGGCTGTTCTATAAAAACTCATGCAACCATACCATTAGGCTCATCGTAATGGTATTAATCGAAATATCACTATTTGATTGGATTTGATTTATATCTGGTTCCTGTGGCACACTATTCAAAGAGCTTCTAGTAAATTCCTGCAAGCTTTGGAAAGGATTTGTTATCTGCATCTGCAAGTTCATAGTGTCCAATATAAGGGTGAAAAAAAAATTAAAATCTTGTATTCATCATTTTTTGAATGGTTCAGCATCAAAGCTCTAAACTCCATAATCA
The DNA here is from genome assembly GCF_001952655.1 of Monopterus albus. Classification (NCBI taxonomy): domain Eukaryota; kingdom Metazoa; phylum Chordata; class Actinopteri; order Synbranchiformes; family Synbranchidae; genus Monopterus; species Monopterus albus. The sequence continues at coordinate 2,913,407 of NW_018127979.1, read as the reverse complement.
GTGACATCTTGTGGGAGGAGCGGTTACTCTAATCATATCATTTACTGAACATTATGAGTGTGACCTTGATCAGTACGAGCAGTTCTGATCCTTGATGTTGTTTAGTTTTATCCTTATCTCTGAAATAAAACGTAATTGTTAAAACAATCTATCCTATGATAAGTGCTAGATTCTCATAGTGGACTCTCACAGTGTCTTCCCCCCTTCTAACATAGCACATTGACAAGAGCATGCTGTTATCAGCAGACTGGATTGTAACTACACTGTTAAATACAATGACTTTAGAAAGAATTAGGACTCCTTCACTTTTTGCACACTTTATTGTGTTGTAGATTTAATGTCACCTAGCTAATACCATCCTAGTGCTGAAGCACAGTGGCAGCAGCATTGTGCTTTGCTCAGCAGCAGGGACAGGTATTCTGGTCAGAACTGAACGACGAATGAATGCAGCCTGGTACAGAGAAGTCTTTGAAGAAAACCTGCTCCTTAGTGCAGTGACCTGAGACTGGGTGACAGTTCTCCTTTGAGCATGACAGTGACCTGAAGCATGCAGCTGAGAGAACACTGGAGTGACTTCAATCACAAGTCTTTGACTGTCCTTGAGTTGCCTGGCCAAAGCCCAGACTTAATCCCCATAGAACATCTGTGGAGAGACCTGAAGACTGCAGCTGACAGACACTTCCCATCCAGTCTGACAGAGCTCGAGAGGATGTGCCGGGAAGAATGGGATAAACTGCCCAAAGCTTGTAGAGACTCAAAACCATTAATTACTTCTACAGAGCACTGAATTAAGGGTCTGAATACCTTTGTAAATGAGAGATTTCAGTTTTTGGTTTTTAAAAACATTTCAGAAATTTCTAGGAATTCAGATTGTCATTATGGGTTGTTGAGTATCTGTTGATGGGATTTTAAAAAAAAGTTTAATATTATATAATACTATTTGATACAGTGAAGTGTGCAAAAGTGAAGGAGTCTGAACAGTTTCTTCTGCAACTACTTTACACAGAACAAAGTGTTAGATGAGTTGTGAAAGTTGCAATTTGGTTGAGATGCTGAAAAAAGCAGGTAGTTGAGAAATTAATTCAGTTTAAAAAAGAACTTTAAAATACTGTCAAGATAAAAGTGTCATCTCATTAAATGGGCAAGGTAAGAGGCATGCCATGTACAAACTAAGACACTTAAATTCCCCAGATGGTTTTATATCATTACGCTGTAACTGCTGTTCTTTGTCGCTGTATCTTTTCTCTTTGTCTTAAAATTCTGTGTGAATGTATGCCGTTATTGTGCTGATTAGGTGTTTGTTAATGTGAAACTGTAAATCAGTCAATAGTTTAAGTGCTCATACCATTGTTGCTGCTGTGTTTTCTCTGGCTTTGTGATTATAGCAGCCCTCAAGTCATCCCCTCCCTTCCTTGTATTTATGTTTCTCTTGTCACAGATCAATACAAGAAAATGGGGAAATCAAGATTGAAGAGAAAATTGATGAAGTGAGTTTGACTCGAAAAAGTCTTTCCACCCTGTTAAAACAGTTTTCTCTTAAAGGTTTAAGGATCTCTGCTGTATGTTATCAGCCAATATTTCACTTTCACATTGACACATTAATCATTTACTAGATCCTTGTAAAGACATATGTGAGAGCATTCTATTGTTTTAGATCATTAACTCTCTTGTACCTTGGCCTGGATTGGGGTTAAAAAAAAAAAAACAATCAGGTGTAGCTTGGCTTGAGTTACTGTGTGGCTTCAGTTTCTGATAAAATAAGTACATACACCACTGTATTTTAAAGATGACCTATGGAAAATTCAAAATTCACATCTTTATAACATTTGATTTTGGCAGAAAATTACACACTTTCCATTTTCCATACAATTTTTGTCGACCTTATCTTACACCCTTGAATGATGCCAGTCTTGCAGGATATGAAAAAATACCTAATTAATATCTGTCTATGGCTCAGGTTTTTACAAATGAAAATGCAATGAAAATACAGTAGGAAATGCAGATGTTGGTGCACACTTAAATGAACTACAGCTGCAATGATTAATTAATGGTTTAGTTGCTTGACTGATGATTAAGCAGCACCGTCCGTTTATACTTTCATACTTCTGCCTTTATGAATTTGAAACAGCTGTTCAGTTGCCTTCTGTGTGGTATTAAAAAAGTCTGAAAAAGTCCTTGTGAGCCTTGCATAAATCCTGTTTTAGTATGTTGCTACTGTACAGCCCTAGACATGGTATACAGTTCTGGTACTGCCTGTGGACCTTGTTACAGACTCTATACTCTGTGTCCTTTTCCCATCATTCCATCAAGTTCTGGCACTATTTCTATGACTGATACTGTTCATTTTTAAGGCTAAGTGAGTGTGGCAGTCGCATGTCTATTTATTTTATTTTATTGCCCATAACAATCAGATATTTTGCAGGAGCATAAAAAGGACCTTGCAAGTTGCTAGGAGCTACATGATTAAATAGCCATGAAAATGACATGAACTTCACCATCAATTTAACTAACATTGTGATGCTGTGACACAGCCTTCAAGGTATTCAATCAAGCATTACTTCATTATTGACTAATGAATCTCTCACTTCCCACTTCCCTTTAGGCCGTGGCTCCTCTTAGAGAAAAGATTCGTGATCTGGAACAAAGGTGAGTTTATACAGATGTGTACAAACAGTACATATGCTCAACCTTAGTAAGAGGACAGTGTCGCCACCTTGTCTGCAAACCTGTACACACTGACAGTTGCAATCTCTACTCATTATCAATATTAACACATTTAATGGGCTAATAATTTCAGAACTGACATCAAGTATGATCTTAATTACTTATAATTATTTTCACCAAACAATATAATTTTCATTCAGTGCTAAACTAGAACCTTTAGAGTGTGACTACACCATCTAAATTACACCAGTTGATCTTTAAATTTGCATCAATGCTATGTTATGTCAGTAGGAAGCTGGCTTTCTTTCCCAGCTGCCGCATGTTTGAACACAGATGCAACAAAATAAAAAAAAATAAAAACTAATTTAATACAAGAATTTTCATCTTGCTTGCGACCAACAACCACCATGAATGAAGCCAGTGTTGACTGTTCCATGGTAGCTTCTGATGGTACAGTAACTCAGTTTTATGATATTAATTATTTGTCCTCTTTGATGCCTTCAGTGCTAATGAGGCAGCACTGGTTTAGATGACTGCATGCATGTGAGCTCTGTGCCACTTCTGTGCTGCTGTCTGTGCATATGCAGTGTCACAGGATTACAAGAATTTAAAGGCGTGTGCTTGAGATCAAGTGATTCTCCTGAAAAGTGTAGTGCAGCCTTATTAATGAATGCAGCTCCTACTTTTCTGTTCTCTCATAGCTCCTGATGATGCAGTCTTGTGCTTTTAAAAATTGACTGAAAAGTGTTGAATGAATGCTGATGATTACCCACACAGGGCAAAAATGTCATTCAAACTGTACAGATATAGTAAGACACCGTAACTGCTTTTGAGCCTGCTAACCAGAAAAGGAGCGCTTCTCAGGCAAATCACTTGTAGGTAATGAGAGCAGAGATTTCAGGAAAATGTAGTGAAAGCACATTTATTTATTACTTGGATCCTGGATGTTGTTCTGTTTTGCTTTGTTTTCACTGGGGGTTTCTTCCAGATGTTCTTCACTAAGGAGTGTGTATTCTTTCTCCCAGTTTTTCTCAGAA
>NW_018127979.1:2906737-2909663 GCF_001952655.1 Monopterus albus | reverse complement strand
CAAACATCCAGCTGCACAAACAATCACACTCGCAGTCATTATTAAACTGGGGCAGATCCCAACAGACTAAAACTCCAGTCTCACCTCTAATCCTGACTCATTTTGTAAATTAAACCTAAACATAGCATTTTGATTGCTTGCAAGCAGTACACATAAGCTTAAGTATCTCCTGCCAACATCAACTTGATGGATTACTACGTTTTTGTTAGACCTCTATGGTTCCAAGATGATGAATTGTAATAATATTAGTTTTTAGTGAAATGTTTCAACAGTTAGAAAATATTTAGATAAAATGCAGTTGAAATTTAGTACAAAAATTCATGTTCCCCCTTGAGGAACAATAGTAACTTACAATAAGTGATTGACAAATCTTTCCACTGGCACAACCAGCAGATGAAAATTCAGACTTGTGTAATAGTTTAGTTTGACTGAATACTGTAACTACAACTGATGATATACCCATCTTTACTTTGTGTTAAGTGCACATTGAACTGGAGGAGAAGGATTTTATATAGTTCGCAGCATCTGTGGATGAAAGATACTGTAACAATCACTTAGTTTATAGATAAATATGCATTTATATCTTGCATAAATCATCATAAATTCTTCCCATTAGATTACTGGAGGTGCTGGTTTCGTGGGTTCCCATTTGACTGACAAGCTGATGATGGATGGCCATGAAGTGACTGTGGTCGACAACTTCTTCACAGGGAGAAAAAGGAACGTAGAGCACTGGATTGGCCATGAAAACTTTGAGCTCATCAATCATGATGTGGTGGAGCCTCTCTATATCGAAGGTGAGAGAGAGTAAAAGTAATGAGATGTTATTTTTACTTACTGTCGAGGATCAAAGCAGGACTAGCTTTGCCAGAAGTAACTAAAATGTTCAGGTTATAGGAAAGCCAGGGAATCATTTAAGTTATACTATTTCTACTATAATAACTAGAGAATTTGCCTTTGGTAAAATGATGAGGTGCTCATGTTACCCATGTATCTATAAATATGGACCTGAATATCTCACTTCAGAAATTCAAATAAGTAGTGATGCACCGAAATGAAAATTCTGGGCCGAAACCGAAACCGAAAATTTAGGATGCATTTGGCCGAAAACCGAAACGAAACCGAAAATGGCTTCTTTTAAAAACTTCAAATTTTTAAAACACGCTTACTCTATAATTGTGTGTGTATATATGTGTGTGTGTGTGACATTTTAAATTGCTGTGCAAAACGGTGCAAAAACAGCAATAGAACTTCCAAACAAACTGTAAACAACATAGCCTAGGTAGCTAGCAGTGCTACATAAATTTTAATGCAACTATGCAAAATTGGACTGTTGTTTAGTTCAACAAACGTGGCAGGTTTTTCTTTAGGAACAAAAGTTGCTCCGCTTTTTGGCTGGAGAGACAGTTCCTCTTCTCATTAAGCACATGAGATGCTGCACTGAAGAGTCCTCACCGCTGACATGCTTTGTCGTTCATGGGGAGACGCGTGATATAACAGCTCCAGCGTGAGTGAAACCTAACCTGTGCTGCGCCAGGATATGATGGGCGGGGCAGGGCAGGGCATTTTCGGCGAGTTTTTTTTTATTCCGGCCCGAAATAAAAATGGCCTTTTCGGCCGAAATTTTTCGGTGGCCGAAATTTCGGTGCACCCCTACAAATAAGCAATGAAATGTCTTGGAAGCAAACACAGAAGTGGACTGAGACTTTGGCTTTCCAAAAAAATATTATAAATCATAATTTGAATTTTAAAAATTCGATTTATAGTAATGACTAAAACACATGAGATTTGTTTAAAATAGCTTAAAGTGCTTTGGCGCTTCAGGGAAATTATATTAAAAGTATGTTTTTCTACTTCTTGGTGGACTGGATATGTCATACAGGTTGTTGCAGCCTTGTTGCCATGGCGCTGTAGAGCAGACAGCAGCAGATCACAAGCTGATGCACTGTATGAAACCCCAGAGGGGCTGTGAGAATACCAAGAAAGTTAAATATAGAAATGGACATACATGTAGGTTTGCCTTGCTTTCCCTTCCGCTGTTATCTTCACTGACCTATTTGTCCAGTATGGTCATCCCACAGTTTATTTTCACAGTGGGTGACTGAGTACCCATGGACCAGGCACTAGGGGTAATCTGGGTCTCCAAAGGGTTTTTGACAGATGTCTAGTGGGTATACAATGCCTGATCTTTTGTTTATTTGCTGTGGTATATCAGCTTTGAAAAGGGGTCTGTTGAGCTCTGTTAGACTCAGAGACTGCAGGTGGAGGCAGGCTTTATGAAATGCTGTTTGAACAGCAGTTGCAGCAAGTGATGACAGCAGAGTTTAACGTGCAGGAAGAGGTATAGCAGAGCAAACGAGCGAGCTGGGTACTGACGGCTCAGATAACACCAGCCAACGTTAAAAGGTGCATGAAAATCTGTGACAGTTGTATAGCATTGTATCTTTGGGTGAATAGCACTGCATTTGAGCTGCCTCATAGGCTTCACTGTTTATGCCAGGAAGACACCGGATTGCTCTATTATAATAATACAATGCATGGTCAGTGCTAATGATGCACTGTTTTTATACAGTAGATTCTTCTCTCTTTGATGTGTCCAATTTACATAATTAGTGATATGAAATTGTGTTTTCTACAGTATAGTCCGGCATGCCAGCTGTGTATCAAGTCACACAGACTAAGTGGAACACAATAGCATTAAATTGTAAATATGCACAAGGTTATACTGGCACCAAAAGATGAGCTATAGAAATCCATCACCCCAGTTTACAGTTTCATGTGTTAAGGAAGAATTAAGACAGGAGTCTCCATGAAACCTCTTTATGAAAATGACTTGTCATCCCATGGTGCCCCATGATTATATCCTTGCATTTACAAAAGAAGATGCTCTTCAAAAAACACCAAATATCTGGAGATTTACTGCTGA
>NW_018127979.1:2902597-2906653 GCF_001952655.1 Monopterus albus | reverse complement strand
AGGGGAGATTTAGGGATTTAGGAGAATGGATTTATTGCAATCAATAGAAATGTTGAGAGGAAAGATGAAGTGAATTGAAAATGTTTTGAGTCATGGATCTTGAGGTCAAGCCTTCTTTGGATGATGACATTCACCTAAAAAGATTAAAGAAGGTTGTTTTAGAAAATTGAAATAAGATGAGTGGCAGAGAAAGTTGAGAGAAAAACGCTTATTGAAGGCGTTGATCATGAGTAAGCAAATAGTTAATTGGAGCCATGTTTTCAAGCCTAAACTAAGTGAACAAAAGGTTCTTTCAAATTATGGCTAATCTTATGAGGTCTTCTGAGAAAGTTCAGAAGTTCAGATTGACTCCGTTACTATAAAGTAGCAAATGAGTGTCACATTGTACACTTCATAATCTCCTTCACCTTGAATCTGCTGTATTTTCCATCATGTTTTTCCAGTTGAAAGTCTCCTGTCCTGTTATGCACAGCTATATATTTTCAAGACTAGCTTTAAGTAAAGGCATTAAACAGCACCAGCAATTAGAAAAATAAGACACTGTCATTACATTTTGTTGAAATAATGCAGATCAAGGTGAGAAGATTTATGTTTCTTCTGCTCTTCACAGTGGACCAGATCTATCACCTGGCCTCTCCAGCCTCTCCTCCCAACTACATGTATAACCCCATCAAAACCCTCAAGACCAACACTATTGGCACTCTCAACATGCTTGGTGAGTACATGCATACTACTGGCAGAGATCCTATAATTGTAAGGTAAGTCTCAAAAACAAGGATTCATATCAAGTTGTTTCCCTGTTAGTTTTGTAACGATTATAAGTCTGAATTAAAAAAAGCACTGTAATACATACAATACAAAAATACTATAAATAAGCCCATTTTAGGTTAACATTCTGACATCAGGTGACTTTTCTTTTAGTGTTGTTCTTCCTCCTGTGTATGGAAAAAGAGGAAAGAACTCAGAAAACGACAATACTTATCAGAACACTATTTTGCACCGATTGCAATTTTTTGAGCAAAGTTCGACCTGCCGATTTTCTTTTTTTTCTAAGAACTGTAATTGCCAGCGTAGCTCCCTCACTATGTCCTATTAGAGTTTTGGGCGTAGTTTCCCTCCTCCAAGGTGTTTCTGTAGGTTCCTCTGTGCGCTGTTTGTACACCAAGCGCTTCCGATACACGAGTGAATGCACCTGGTGCAGACAAGAATGTGAGCCTCGCTCAAGGTGCACGCAAGATGCTATACGCTGCACATGCTGTGCTTTTGCTCTCTGCCACTACATACAGTGGACTACAGTGCCTCTAAATCTGATGAGCACAGAATTGGGAATCTCAAAGTGATCGGCCCGATCATCAGTCAAGGCCGATCACACTGAAAACCGGCTATTTCTGGTCTCCCCAAATTGATCAGTGCATTTCTACTATTTTCTTTCATTAAACTTTGTTTTTACCCAAATTACTTAGTCTAAATATCCATGAAAATACATTGTTATATAAATGAGAGTACACTGCTCAAAATGAGGCAGAAGACTGGATCTAATAAATCATGAAATTGATGGGAAGATGCATTTCCCTCCCAATAACAATGATCATTAAGTTTTCAACTGCAAATTAAGTTTTAAAATCCATCATTCGTACAATTTGAGACATCTGAGAGCAGTCTTCTTCCATTATGTTATAATTTCTTTAACTTTAATAGATAAAACCGTCAGCATTACAGATTTCATGAATGAAAAGGGCTAGTAAGGGCCCCCCCCCGCATGAGATGCCATAAACTGTTATGTCCCCTTCACTTGGGACCTTTGTTGGTCTCCATCTTTGAATCACATGAACCAAAGTTAAAGGGCTTTATAGGCATGGTTATGTTCAGATAAAGCACAGTAAAACACTTTATGAATACTGACATAAAGTTAGATTACATTCAGGACAATGTAATAGAATGGTAAATGGTCTTATACTTAGCACTTTTTCATGCATTGAAGCACACTCAAAACGCTTTGCAATATTTCCCATTTATCTATTGGCACGCACAAACACACGCACACATTCACACAATGGTGATATCACTGGGAGCAGCCAGCGCTTCGTTGTCCTGCTCAAGGACACCTCGTCATGTAGACTGGAGAAGCCAGGGATTAGGAAATGGCCCGCTCTACCTCCTGAGCCACAGCCGAACAAGATAACGGGCTCTTCTGTGTTTTTATTTTTTTAAGACATAAATTGTGCAGTGTTGCAGTGGTACTGTACAGTATGTGCTCTCGTACTTTGTCTCTACTGTATCAGTATATTTACTGTATCCAGGTTTAAGGCCAGGGTTTGATCTCCTTTTGTTTTTCTTCTTTCTGTCTGTATTGTTTTTCTCCTAGGCCTGGCCAAACGCGTGGGCGCCAGACTTCTCCTGGCTTCTACTTCTGAGGTTTACGGAGGTGAGGAGAATGTTCTGCACCTATATTTAAATGTTCTTTGAATAACTCTTTCAGCTTTCCAGTGACTTTGTGAGCAAATGGTTATAGGCAGAGTCTTATAGATGTCTTTAGATGTGATTTTCAGTGTATATTTATGAACATTGTGTTTTAACCACAGTCCAGCAGCCCTAAGTAAAGTCTGCCTAGTCCTTGATGCCCAGCCTAAGATGAGAATGCAAACTGAAATCCTTATGCCAGACAATTACAGAGACTCAGAAATGACAGAAAAAAAAGCTTTACCCAGAAAAGCAGTAAGAATATTTCAGAGAGCCCAGTGTGGCAGGCCTGTGAGTCAGTGTATTGGACCTTTTGAGGTGTTTGGATGCTAAAATGCAGCAAAAATTTCTGGACAAACGTGCAGTAAAGTTTTCATAAAGTATGCAAATGTCAGAAAGACGCAAAGCATTTTAAAATGGAACTTGTTTTTGGGGGGTATATGTGTGTGTGCAGAAGATTAATGTCCTTGGATATAAAAAAACATGTAAACAAAAAAATTAAAAATATGTCCCCCCCCCCAGATCCAGAGGTGCACCCTCAAAATGAGGAGTACTGGGGACATGTGAACCCGATTGGTCCTCGAGCATGTTATGATGAGGGGAAGCGCGTAGCAGAGACGATGTGTTATGCCTACATGAAACAGGTACATTTCAATAAATTACAGGTTTGAGAGAAGTGTTGGTTATTCTCATGATAGTTGCTGTGTGAATTTGCTAAGTAAAGTAGTTTGGAAAAAAAAAAACATGACGGTTTGTTGCATTTTAGAGTCACTGAAGATTTTTAGCAGATTTTGAGAATTATAATGAAAATATGTGTAACCGCTTGCTCTTCACAGTCATGTCCAAACATCTCTGCAACTGAAAAGAGTACACGTTTCCAGTATCTGAAGTTTAGAGTTAAAATCATTTTAAGAAAAAAATCAAAATAAAATAAAAATTTTTCTATGTGTTCAATATTATAGTTTAGAGGTTGGTTTTTTATTGTATCAGCATACAAGTCAGTGGATCTTGCATTAAATCTGGTTTGAGCTTTATAATAACAAAATTCTACAAAACTTTTGAGCTTATCTTTAAACATCCAATGACTTGTTGACATTTTTTTTTATGACTTGATTGACGGCAGCCTTTAATGATCAGATATGGTTAACTCGTCTCGCCTTTCCTTCAGGCTGCTGCTATTTATTTATCGACCTCATCTGCTGCTCCTTCTCAGTTGCTCATTATTTTTTCACACTCAGATGAGAGTTCTTGGAAATAGCCTGCTTTCACTATCCAGCTGTCACTCATTGCTGCAGAGAGACAAGAATATCAAACATTACATCTGTTCCCAAGTCATGTAACTGAAATGTATTGACATTTAAAGAGTGGTGGTACAGGTTATGCAGTGGATGAAAAAAAAAAAACATGTCTCACTCATTTCTCAAACAGAAGGCAAACACTGTAGAGATGACAGACTGTATCTGTGGATCTCCTGTTGCCAGTTTACATGATGCAAAAAAAAGTGCTGTTTAATGTGATTCAAGTGTATCCGTACCCATTTTATAATTAGTATCAGTGTAATATGTAAGGATGGATATTGTTAGCATTTTATCTTCT
>NW_018127979.1:2871886-2902157 GCF_001952655.1 Monopterus albus | reverse complement strand
ATGTGTCTAACTCAAAAATGGTAATAATTTACAATTACCACTATGGGGTTGTTTGCCTCTACCAACCAGTCAAAAGCATGGGAATAGGACAGACATGAGGTCAGTGACCGTAACCACCGAAATCTAATCAGTTCATCTCTGAGACCAAGTAGACACATGCCAAATTTGAAGAAATTCCCTTAAGGGATTCCTGACTTATCGTGTTCACAAGAATGGGCTGGGCAGACTGACAGACAGACAACTCGAAAACATACAGCCTCCAGCTGTGACTGTTGCCAGAGTCGAGGCATAATAAATAAATAAACTGTAGTCCACCTGCCACTAAAATGTGTTACATAATGTGATAATGTTATCTACTGCCCTTATATATATATGGAGTATGTTACACATTTAACTTCTAAAGTATTACTAAAGTATTACTGTACTATACATTTTCATTCACTGTGACACAGTGAAGTCAGGGCACAAGCATGACTCATAACCACAGTCCACAACAAATAAACACATCCTGGGAACTGTGCTCTGAAAAGGGAAATGTTGAAAACAGCATCTGTGACAGTTGCACTCACACATGTATTGTGCGCACCAGGTTATCCAGGGGTCATACAGCCACAAGCTATTTTCACATGTTGTTCACTCTAATCTAACAATATGTTCAGGTCTCCAGTTGCAGGTTGGAAGAGGCTTGTGTTGAATAAGGCTATATACTGTATTCTACAAGTTACCTCTGTCACCTGCTAGACTCTACATGTACATGTGCTTACTGTACATGTTTTAAAACATGAATGCGTTTTTAAACATTAATCATACAGTATTCACATGATCCAGCATCAGACTGACTTATTAGGACTTAGATGGTTGTAATAGTAAGATATGTTGTACTTCACTAATGCCTTTGTTTTCAAATGTGGCTTTCTGACCACCAAAAGCAAAAGAGCCTGCTGATTGTCAAATTATCATATCAGATGTGAATGTTTTTAAATTCCTGATCAAACAGATTTAGGTTTAGCCCATAAACTGTATATAAAAGATGGATGAACCATCACCACTTTCCTCCACTATACAAAAGTAGTTTTAATAGTTAAGTGAGCACCAAGCTGTCAGTGTTCCTAACCAAGTAGACACATCCAGGAAATATGATGAACAACAAATGGAGCACAGCCCAGTTTTCACAACCTTCACCCTTCTCATACTTGAGGATGTTAATCAGAACTATTAAATTGATAAGCCTAAACTGTAAGTTTTATAGCATGAAGGTTTAACTGGGTACTGGATTTAAATCATCACCATTGTAATCAAGTGATAAAAGTAGTGGCAAGCGATGACAGTATGGCTAATGGAAGACATTCTTTCAGACTATTTAAAGGCTCGGGAAGAGAAACAACTTATCTGTGTGCACCATCTTTGACTTACATGAGGGTATGCATGCACATCTTGGTGCACATGCACTTATAAGACCTGTTATTCATGTTGTCCTCATTCTGTCCTTGTTCATTACTATAGTGAATATATTACAGGCTAAGCCCATTGAATTTAATGTTTCATGTTTTTAATGGCTTGATCTACATAATTTTCATGTCTTTATTCATGGCAAATGGCCAAAAGTGGCCGCTCGTCCCATCTGAAGTAGCATGTACTGATGCGTGAGGCTGACTTACAGTAAAAAGGCCATGGATTTGCAGCTCATGCAAAGAATATACCTTGAACTTTTAATGATGTACAATATAGGTAAGAATGTGACATGGAATTATAGTTTTTCTGTAGGAATAATGCATAATGATCAAGGGATGATAATAAAGGAGTAATCCTAAAAAGATAAACATTCAACCAAGGCATAGTCAAGTTCATAACTAAATGGTCATCAGCTTTGTTCTGTGTTTGCTAACAGGAAGGAGTAGAGGTGAGAGTAGCGAGAATCTTCAACACGTTTGGCTCCCGAATGCACATGAATGATGGACGTGTTGTCAGCAATTTCATCCTGCAGGCTCTACAGGGAGAACCTCTCACTGTATGCATTTTCAGATTTTTACTTAAAATGCTCTTTCATGTTATTAGTGCTTGAGACAAACCTCTGCACTCTGGGCTGTTTGTTTTCAGTGAGTACTTGGAGTAGACACTGGCTTGGCCTCAGTGCGATGACTGATTACTGATGTATGCATCTTAAATTATATGAAAGCATATAAATATTAACTTGAACATGACTAACTGAAAAGTCAGACATGCTATTGTTCCTGTATCATATCTGCATGCAGATGTTTTAATTATGATGATTAAATATGATTTAATACCAACTGATGCTGCAAAACTGAAAATGCGACAATGAGAAGAAAAATACAAAATACACGACAGTTTTCCAAATTTTATTTAGATCTGGCTAAGTGTTCCTGTTGTTATTGTTCTAGGTGTATGGTACTGGTTCCCAAACAAGAGCCTTTCAGTATGTAAGGTAAGATTGCCATTGTCATTATACAATATACTGTATGTAGTTGTAACTTTTTTCAAATGAATTACATTCTCTGCTAAGACAGACCGCAGTGAAAACTGAGTGAATATTTCTTTAGCTGTTCTTACATGAATATGTGGTTAGACTGAGGATTATTGCTCTTAACTGGGCTTTGAAGTTTGTTGTTAAATGCCAATATGTGCATGTCTTTCTGCCTGGAAGAGTAGAAATAAAAATGTGAAAGCTTTATCGGCTGCTGTGCCGATAAATGGGATCCAATTACTTGGATCCCATTTGAGAAAGAAAGATCAGAGGCACAGCATTTGAAGTTCTCCTATCTCTTTGAAGCATTTACCTGCTGTGTGACTTTAGTGTTGTGTAAAGAGTAATGAGTCTTTGGGTGAACTCTCTGTTATGTTAAAACTTAAACATCCCATTTTCTTCATTATGAAAACTGTGTAGTATCATTAGATGTGGATAGTTTTAATAGTCTCCCCTCCTCACAGTCAAACCTTTCTTTCTCTATTGACTATTAAGTTTTTGATTTTTATGTAATTTAATGTGATGAAATGACTTTATTTTGCCCATAAGCTGCTTTTACTCACATGTAGGCTTTTCTAAAATGTTATTTGATGTAAGATTTTTAATCCAGACTGATCAAAACATTTGAATATCAAAGTGAAAATCTCTGCAAATTATCTTGTGACAAATATGAAATAATTAAATGTGTACACATTAATTACGGGAGTAAGTAAATTATTGTGTTATAATAGAGGGGGTGAGCAGGGCTTTGAATCTTCTGACCTGGAAACAATGAATTAAGGGTTCAAGGGGAAAAAAATTCATGTATTGCTCATGTTTAATTTCCCTGTGTTTTATCCATATAAAACACAAGGTTGTATCAATACTTTGTGTTTTTTCAAGATTCCAGGGACAGCTTTATTGTCATTACACATTTTAGGATTGATTGGAAAAAGCCCTTTATACAAATAGAAGCTCTATAAAAATAGACAAGGATAGAAAAGAATGGCTTCTTGTGTTGAACTTCATGTAGTGTGTTTACTTTACTAAATACTATTCTATGTGAAGTATTTATAGATAGGTTCAGATTTACTGCAGTTACAGAACGCAGGACTGATTTAATTAAACAGAATGCTCTATCCATCCACCCATTATAGCTTTGACATTACATAAATAAGTCACTTGTCTGTAGCTCTGCAAAGGTTTTAGCAATATAGCATCTTAATGCTGGGGCCTTATTGTCGCTCTTATTATTTATTAGATGTTTGCTGGGCCAGAATGAATGTTGTGTGTGTGGGTTTATTGTATTTGGTTAATAATATCGACCAATGAGAGTGAGGTATATAGAGAAAAACATTTATCCAGACTTCATCCAGCTAGGATTACCCACTAAGCCTACTTACTCAGCTGATTTTATTATTTCTTTGCATTTGGTCTGCAAGATCTCTGTTACTTTTGATTTCTGAATGATGTTGAGAACAAATTAAATGCCTTTTTACCAGGGGGATGGATTTCAGGTTCAACCCCCTCCCCAACAAATATACACACACACAAAATATAGCATATATTGTACTGTGCAGTGGGCAGCGCGGTGGTTAGTGCTGTTGCCTCACAGTGAGAAGGTTGCGGGTTCACGACCTTTCTGTGCGGAGTTTGCATGTTGTCCCTGTGCTTGCGTGGGTTCTCTCTGGGTACTCCGGCTTCCTCCCACAGTCCAAAGACATGTGCCTTAGGTTGATTGGTGACTCTAAATTGCCCATAGGAGTGTATGTGTATGTGTGAGTGGTTGTTTGTCTGCGTGTCGGCCCTGCGATGGACTGGTGGCCTGTCCAGAGTGTACCCTGCCCTATATAAATACATACACATGCACGCATATTGTTCTACACAACAGGAGACATTAGTGTTTTTCCACTTCGGGAACTTAAGAATTTAAAGGGCTGATGCGTTCTGTGCACTTGGCTCTCCTCTCTAGAGATACGATGCCGCCGTTAATTGCTTCTTTGTACAAGCATATAACAGATCTGGTAGGCATATCGGGTAATGACACCGCCTACAGTCCTGTTTGTTATTACCCTGTGTTATTCTCTACCCTGTGTTGCCAAAATACGGTTAATAAATCAGCCCCTCCTGCCACCTAGCGAAGGTTATAATGTCTGTTTGAAAAAATTCTGTAAAAAAAAAAAATCTGACTTGTTTTGGTCAGGAGTGGTTGCTGGTGTGTCTTTGTTTTGACTCTCACTGGACCCTAAAAAATTAGGTAGAGTAGCTTTAAAATGTGTTTGCTGCGTTCTGTTTGTGGTTTAAATTAATTTGTGGTGACATATAAGCCCAGGGGGACTGGGTATAGTTGTATGCATGACACGAAAGCAAAAGAAGAAACTTCAGACTTCTGTACAGACTTTGTTTTCTATTAAACAACACTAAAAGGAGACTTGAGAGGGTTTATAAATGGCCATGATGTGCAGGAGGAAAGAGTATAACGTGTTATGTTACACCTGCAGTTTTCATAATGTTCTCACACAAATCTCTGTATGGAAAGTTGATTCTCATGCAATGTTCCAAAGCTACAGACTGGAATTTCAAACAAGAAAATCCACATTAATATCTCTCCCTCGATGGGCGACTTGTCTTACAGTGATCTGGTGAACGGCCTGGTGTTGTTGATGAACAGTAACATTAGCAGTCCAGTAAATCTGGTGAGTTCATCGTTCTCGGCTATGTCTCACAAACTGAAAATAAAGTGAAATAGGAAATGAGTTCTGCAGAAACAGACCAATTTACTGGCTTTTGTTGACAGTGATGTGATTGAAGTTTATGAAATCTGTTTGCAGGGGAACCCAG
Organism: Monopterus albus; assembly: GCF_001952655.1. Taxonomy (NCBI): domain Eukaryota; kingdom Metazoa; phylum Chordata; class Actinopteri; order Synbranchiformes; family Synbranchidae; genus Monopterus; species Monopterus albus. The sequence goes on along the minus strand of NW_018127979.1, from coordinate 2,896,852 downwards.
AGGAGCACACCATATTGGAGTTTGCTCGTCTCATTAAAAGTCTCGTTGGTAAGTGGACAGTTGTCATTCTGTGTCTCTGCAAACGTGTCCCCCACTGAGTTAGTCCCTGCTTGGCTTGCCTGCTTCCCTTTTTTTTTTTAATATCCTTCTGCCATTTTATTTTCCAGTTTATCCTATAGTCTGTTTTGTCTCACCCCTTTCTTAAGCTGGAGTTATGTTTTTGTGTTATACAACTATAAAAATGTACCTGTTTCTTAGGAGGAATTTCATTCTGCATTAGATATGTGTGGGAGTTGAAAATTCTGAGCTTGAAGCATTCTACAGCTCATGAAACAAAATGTAACCCGTTTTCATTGCTAACCACAAGAAACCTGTGTTGTATTCACGGTGTTGACCTTGGTGTCCACTTTTGTGGACGCTGCCATATTGAGTTATGTCAGAGCATCTGTTTCTTGGTGAAGTCAGGGTGCATGAAATTGGCCTGAGTTTTTCCAGTCAGAGCTCCTCCTTTGAGAGCCGCTCTGTCATAATTAAATGTATAGGAGGATGGAAATTTTTTGGTCCAAGTTGTCTGGAACACAGCAAAACCGCCTTATTGTTGTAACTATGGATAACTTGTGTTATCAGGCTGTAAGTTGCAGTGATTATACTGTACCCAGAGTAATCACATTTACATACCTTCATTAACTTTGATAGATACCAGAAAACTCCGTTTGGCACATTACCAAATCATGCAGTTAAATTTTTGAGAACCCGAACATCAGCTCCAGCATTACCGCCTGGAGGTTTCGCTACTCTCCGACACAAAATGAACCATCTGCCTCAACTAATCTCTCCTACAAAACTCTTGTTATGTGGTCATCAGCAGTATGTATAGTTAGGAGTAAGTAAAAGAACCGTAATATGTCCTCACCTCTCTGTACACTTGGGACTGTCCATAAACACACTCGCATCCCCACGCACAGTTTCTGACGTTCTTTCACACACATGCAGTGAGCCAGAGCCAGATCCAGTTCCTTCCAGAGGCCCAGGACGACCCACAGAGGAGAAGACCTGACATCCGAAAAGCCAAGATGATGCTCGGCTGGGAACCAGTGGTATGTGCAGCTCGATCATTCTAAAACCTTGACATGCACACACGCTGTCATGCATTGTAAACATTCTGTTCAATAGCTTAAATTCTTTAAAGGAAAAGGGCCAGAGAGTAAAACTGACACTCATTGTTAATGTCCATCAGTGTATCAGTCCTGGATTAGCTTGTTCATCTGCACCATAGACCTCAGCTGTTGTTCGAAAATGATTAAAAACATTAGTGAGATATTGCTGCACTGGGTTGCACGTTTCTCAGTAGTAAACCCCAGACCTGAGCGTGAGGAGCTAATGGAATGTAAAGAAATGTTGGAAAAATGTTTATCAAGGGACAGTAACATGACAAGTGACCCACAGTACAATTATTATACGTTCTGTACTTGCAAAGAGTAAACAGTAGATCTAGAATAGATACCTTATGTATTTAAATACCAAATGTATTTTACTGATTGTAATTAGCTGATTGTGTGCTTACACCAACTCAGTTCTCATAAGCAGTCAGACTGCAGAGATACAGACATATCTGTTCCAGGAGCCAATGGTGATGCAGAACTTGCCATGACTGTTAAGTCTGACTGTATAAATGACCCTCAGAGAGACTCAGTGAGCATTTCCTTCATGCAACCATATTGTGTGTATTGAATGCTCCCTTGCTGCAAGAATAATTAAACCCTTATATTATTCACATGAGTGGCCTCGATCTGCTTTGTCTATTGTCAGTTTAACCCTAACAAGAAACCTGAGAGCTCGTGAAAGATCGTGCACACGCACAGTTGACTCTGACGTGTGCTAACTTCAGGAATGGCCACTCAGCTGCTTTGGGGCAACATTACTGGGTCGGGGGATTTGTAATGAAAAAACATGTCACCCAAGTGCAGCGGTGTGTTTCCCTGATGTGTTGTCTAATCATTTTTGAACAATGGAGAACTATCACACAGACAAACAAGCTAAACCAGGACTGGCAGCTGACAGACATTAACCACGAGTAGAGGCAGTTCATTCTCTGTATAGAGGTCACTGAAAATACTATGAATATAGAAAACAACCAGCCTGCTAATGAACGTTTACAATGACTAAAGTATGTGATATAATTCTTTTCTTACAACCTGTTGCTATTTTTATACAGATGTGAATGAACAAAATTGATATTGAAATCATTATTATAGAATTCTCTTTAAATAAGTAGGTGACTTTATTTCGGAGTTGGACATTAAAGGTTAAACTAATTCAACTACGTTAGATGGTGTTTTTTGCTCTTTTACTATAATACATTCTTATCAAAGTGATATAAACAGAACTCTCATATATATATATACATAGGCTTTTTTGAGACTCACAATGAATGTGGGCCAAATTTAAATGTGGTTATTATGAATTAAGATGAAGAGAGTCGCTGGGAGAGGCATTTTACAGTAAAATAAACTTGATGGTTTCTAAAGCACAGAAAGCATACATTGGCATTTTGTGTAGCTTATTTACCCACCATATATTGTATACTCCTGTGTCTGATAACTGTTATTTGATTTATTGAATATGAACCAAACTATCTAATTTGGCTTAGATTTTAATGTATTTTTTTAGAGAGTACAGTCTTAACATTAGCTGTGTCGTGTCAGGTGCCGCTGGAGGAAGGCTTGAACAAAACTATCCAGTACTTCAGTAGAGAACTGGAGCACCAGGCCAACAACCAGTACATCCCCAAACCGAAAGCCGCCCGCATGAAGAAAGGAAGACCCAGACACAACTGAGGTCAGGTCTCCCACCACAGAAGGATGTTAAGCCTCCTCAGAGGAATGCTCTGAAATACGCTGTTGAGTGATGCACTCTGGGAAAGGGTGTCTTTTTTTGTGAAGCAGAGACATCTTTCTCTTAAAAGTCTCTTTGAAAAGATCTTTTCCTTGTGTTGGAGCTTCAGCTGCATTGTGAGTAACTACTTCCTTGCCGTGTGATTGGACAAGCCTGAATCAAAGAGGCAAGAAATCTGAAACCCAGCCTACTTTTTTTTTGTGGATTTGAGCTTTTACTATTTAAATCACCAACATCAGTGTCTTGTGAACAGCTCGTGCTGTGCATCAGTGTTTTGTGTTTATCAGTTTTATGGTGTTTTGTCTCTGGACAGCTGACTGACGTCATTTTCCCCACTGGATGTTTTGTCCTCTTGTCAATGCTCATGTGACGCACTACAGAACTGGACAAACCTTCTAGAAACTGCATCATGATGTGTTTGTTTTATTGTCTTCTTCTTTGTGAAATATCATTTTAGGATTTGCATTATCAATTTGAGGTGAAAATGCTATTTTAATAAAATATTTTAATTGTTTTATGTATAATATTTAGAAAAGAAACATTTTGTGTATGAAAGAGTGAGACACGTTTCTGAAGTTGTGTAGGCAGTGAAGAGCCACATATTTACAGTAAATTAGTTATAGGAGAAGTGCTACAGTGTTGGATTTTAAGTGTTTCATACCAGTCAGTTGCCTCAAAGCTTTATTGGAAAGAAGAGGGAATTACAGTAAGAATGAAACAGTTTGGTGTCAGTGGTGCAGGAGTCGAGTAAGAGTTATGATGGTGGCGTTGGACAGTAGCTCGGATCATTTTGAATTTGCGCATTTGCATAATGTATAAATTCTGTTCCTACGGTTTGCACAAAAATTGTAGCTTTTTAGCATAGATTATACAAAGCTCCATTATTTAGCTGTTGTGATTCATTACAGACCCACAAACTGTCATTACCAGCTAGTTACACTGTGCTAGTACCCAGCTGATGTCCAGTCCATTTTAAGAAATGCAAACAGCAGGAGAAGACTGATTAGTGTGCAGACGCACAAAGCTGTATGGAATATAACCTGTATTTTTATTTAACATGCAGAAAGATAAAAACTTTCGTGGTGGTTCGTTTTTTTTATTCTTAACTGCAATGCACATTAAGTTCTAGAAAAATCAAATGCTTCAAACATGTTTTACCCTTGCACGTAAAAAAAAACAAAAACATCTAATAAAACTGTGAAACAGCCCCAAACTTGATTTAAAGAAAAATATCAAGATTATTCTTTTTTTTTTCTTCTTATTGAAAAACTGAAAAACTACACACTACGACAGGCTGCGTCCTCTCAAAGAGAAGGTAACAGACTGAGTAAGGCAAAGAAACAAACCCTTCGACCACTGGTAGAAGCTTTGGCCTGTGTGTGTTTCTGTGTGTGACTGGACTCAGTAATAGTCGTAGTTGACATTAGCTCCGTGTCTGTAAGAGGCAGGGTCACGCGGGCCGATAGGAGCGTTTTCATCATAGTGGTGCTGACGCCCTTGATCATTGGCACGTGCATGGTCCATCCAGTAGGACAGGTCACTCTCCAGCCTCTGGCGAGAAAAAGAACTGCAGATATTAAGAAACTCTGCTTCTGCAAATCTGAAGCTAATAAGCTGACTGTGTGTGGCTGAAACACAGTTGCTGTCCGGTGATTATTTTGTGCACTCCGCTCCCTCTTTTCTGTTCTTATCGATTCCCTTTACTCCTCATTGTCCCTGGTGAACTCTACATGACAGTCGCTGATCTGGAAGGCAACTGAAACTGGCTCTGTATGTGTGTGAGGAAATTCATGTATTGTTATATATTAATTTCTGCATTTGTAATAATCAGTTCAGTCAGACGTTTTGAGGATATGTGCCTTTTAAAATCTTGTCTTTTTGACATCAGACCAAGATATAAAAAGATCCAGATAGCTAAAGTTTTATGTGGCTGTTTCGTGTTTATTTCATGTTATTACAAACATGTCTGGCCACAGTGATGCTGAGTGATACCGCAGGTGCATCAGGCTTGAATTAGAAATCTCTCAAGTGAGATAATCAAATTGTTCTTAAGTAATCAGAAAATATTGTGTTTGCAGGACTCCAGTTGCTCATAGTAGGAGTCTTCTTGACAAAATAGGATTTCAGGGCTGTTAATCATTTTAAATCAATGTACAATATGCATATGCACCAATCAGTTATTCTAAACATCACTGTTTTCACTAGTCACTGTCAGTTCACTAATCACAGTTACTCAGGCTGTGAAAAGTTCTATAATGTTTGTGGGTTGGCTCTGGAGGAGTCTGAGAAAATCGGCGAGTTATGTGACATTATCAGTTATCTTGACTTTATTTTTTTTGTAGGAGACAACATAACAGAAAGCCTGCATTACAAACTGGGGCCTGTAGTTTTAAAGACTCTGGCATTTACTGAGCAGGGAGGGAATATTGAATGACACAAGTTGTGTTACGGGAATCGTATTATAGATTATATCTCAGCATCCAAAGCTTTAAGTTTTACCATTCTTTTTTTGTCCCTCCAGACTTTATGCAATCCTAAATTGATGTAGTGGTTGTTTAAGGTAACGTACAAGTAAATCTTGCCACACATAGGATGTGAAAGCTGATGTTTTTTTGTTTTTTTTTTTACAATTTCTGAGTAAAGAAGAAGCCAACATTGAATAGAGGAGTTCTGTTTCTGTACTTTTTACCAGTGTGTACAGAACTGACCTGCTCATCAAACCCCATGTACATAAACTGCATAATCCACTGCTGTACGTCTGGTCTGCTGCGGTCCCAAACGTTCCTCTTGGTTCTGCTGAGCTTTGCCAGAAACTCTTGAGCTTTGGAAGGACGGATGGCCACAGAGGCCTTCAAGGGGCTAATACCAGCTCCTTCTACTGGATGGATGCACAACAGGGAAGAGGAAACAATAGGAATTTCTTTATTTTCTCGCTGAAGGTGACCTTTGTATCACCAACATGATTCAAACTGTTAAATATGTTTGAGTGTTACCATCTCTTTTTCTTAAGATCCTGTGTAAGCTGCTGTCACTGGACACATCTGTAAAGGAGTCGACAGAGAGCTAGTGAGCCACAGTGTGAACACCCGTCTTCATGGCTGGTACGTCAGACTCTTCTTAAATAATAATACGCTCTTGATTCAGTTGGCGTTCATTTGTAAATAGTCATACAACAGTTTTTTTTTTTTTTTTTTTAACCACAGTGGGTTGATCAGAACCACCTGGTTACTTTTTAATGAGGACAGTGTTTAAGATCAAATCTATACCGGCAAGATATGCTCTCCTAATGTTCTGTTGTAGAACTACTTAAGAATGCCAGTTTTACTGATTATTCTGTTTGCACTGCAGCAGATTTTTCTGATGAGCTTCACTTCTTTCCATGTTCAGTTTTCATGTGGTACGTGGTTATAGGAGAAGTCGCCAAGGAAAATAACAAGTGGCCGATTTGCATGTAGATACATTTGCTAGCGACTTTGTTCCTGCTGCTCTTCTCCACACTGTGTGCGTTAATGAATAATCTGTTGGCTTTTTCTCCCTTGTCGCTGTGTACTTCACCGCACGCATCCACTTCAGTCAGACTTGTAGTAGCAACTGACTGTTCTCTCTGAGAACACAAGTCCCTCCCTACATCTGGGCCACATTTCCATTAGTGTAGTTCCAAGTACACAGAAATCCAGTCCGTGTGTTAAGGTCTTATCCTGAGCATCAAACATTTCACTGTGCAGTTAGAAGTGGAAGGACTGAGTTGGAGAAATTGTTTGCATGTGTTTTTCTCCAGATTGTTTTGCAAATGAGCTATGAATTTTTCTCATCACTACAACAGTCTGTCCACAACATGCACTGTATGAGTCATTTTGTCTATAGCATTGGAATGGGAAGTTTATTAACCTTGTTTACCCACAACCGTCAACAGAAACAAAGAAACCGCTTAACATGTGTTACAGTGCGTTCGTGATGTTATGAAAAGTAGGCAGCAGAAACTGTTGGGATCTTACTGTATTTTCATTTTCCTTATGAAAGAGAGAAGACTGAAACCAGAGAAGATCGACAGCCTTCAAACATCTGTTGGAAAGACTGCTTGCTTTCTAAAAGATATCCCACACACACTGACTTTAACTGCTAGTGCCTGTACAAACACAGCTCCAGACATAAATGCAAGGCCAGATGGTGAGGACTAAATATGTTTAAAACACGTCAAATGTGAAGCGAAACAAAGACGAGAACAAGACTGAACTCACCTCCTAGAGCCAGCAGTGCCAGCAACACAGCCAGCCCTGTTAACCTCAAGTATAGCTGGTGGGATGCCATCTTGTACATGCTCAGAGTCTCTACACAGTGGCTTAAAGACTGTTCATAGACTGCCGCACAACCAGAGGGAAGAGTGGGCGGCCAGTGGAAACTGGCCTTTGGTGGAGGAATGCTACGAAACCTCCCTGCCTGCTGACACAGGACCGCAGCTGGGAGTTTTTACGCTCTTAAATGAATTCTCATGTGTGTCCAAGGTACTTTTCCATTTCCCTCCATATAGTACATGAATTATATAGTGAGGGAGGGAAAGAAACAGCATAGTAGCTGAATGTGGTCTGTTCTGAATGTTTGGTCTTAGGGTTATAAAAAAAACAAATTGTAGTTTGCACTTTGTCAAGCAGCCGACTGCAGGAGAAATGTTATTAAAATAATGTGTTCACTTAAGAAAATGTCATTGGCAACCAAATGTGTGCAGAATAATTCAAACAAGATTTATTCAGGATTTTTATGCATGATAATGTAAGATTATTACAATGATTTTGACCTTATTAATCCCCAAATTGGGTTTTAATAAGGTCAAAAAAGAGAAATATTTGATATAAAACAAACTAGGAAATAAATTGCTGTAATTGTTTGTACACATACAAAAGTCAGTGTTAATAAAGCACAAGGGTAAAAATAGCTCGTAGGTTACCAAGCTACTCTCGACTGTCTGACCAACTATCACCCATCCTCAGGCTGTGCACCGTGTCCCCTCTGTCTCACTCCTCAGGCTCAGGCTCAGACTCTGGACTGTCATAGCCCAGCTGGCTGCTGATGGGGAAGTGAGCCCAGAAGGTACGAGCCAGGTCCTGCATCTTGTTGTGAGCCGCCCGGGCTCGCAGCTCCTCCAACCACCCAAAGAAGTCTGACGACCACAGGCCCCAGTAGGGTAGGCTTCGTTTCTCCCTCTCCTTTCTCCTTCCTGCTGCATTGCTCTCCTCTGCTCCTTTCACACAAGACAGACAGACAGGTGTGTGAACTTCATTCTAAACCTTGTCACCTTGTTATTTCAGAATTACTGTTCATCACAGTGTCGAGTCTGTTCATGTGTTCATGCCTGTGAGCTGCTGACGTACCGGTAGGTAGGAAGCTGAGCAGAAGAGAGCAGAACAGCACAGAAGCCCACACAGTGTGCATATTGTCAGGATGTGAAGGTAAACAAAAGGCTTGACCTGATGGGGGTTCAGCACTTTCTGCAAAACCAATTGGAGTATAGAATGCCTTAGCAATACCAGTATGACAAGGACAACATTTTCAGGATGACAGCATGGTCTTTAAGAACTGTTCAGGCTACAACATAACAAGACAAACATAATAAAGGCTTCTCAGTGTTGAAATCATCTCGTCAAAGATCACGCTCCATCTCATCTTACCTGACCAGCAGCAGAATAGGCTTGTGGTCCTGTGCCTCTTCCTTTGCCCCCAGACTGATCTGAGAAGGATGATTGCATCTGGATAAAAAAAAAAAAAAGAGGGGAAGGCGGACATGTTTGTTTTTCACATTTAGCCTCTTTGCGCCCGCCTTTCTCCAGAGAACATCAGAGCCTCTTTTATACCTCTCAGGCCCATATAATGGCATCACATTTCTCAGCCATGAGGTGTAAAGAATATCCTGAATGCTTTACTTTTCTCCCTTTAAATATGAGCCAATTTAGAAGAGGTCAAATAAAATACAATGTCATGTCTGTGTCCAGCTGCTGGCCCTCTTTTCACACTCCTGATAAAGAACCACTCATTATTTCACTACACTATATATTTGACAATGTTGCTGTCACAATGATCAGGAGCTCACACCGAGACGTTTGGCCTTGAGCTGCATGGATGTTATTTCAAGGTCAAAAGGAGCGAGACAATCAGAGGGACATGTGAAAAGCTGGATGAAAGGGGTGAAAAGAGGCATGTACCAGGCAGTTTTCACACCTGGTGTCCAGACGGTCAGCACCAACAGTCAGTCGCGGGTCACGGGGCAGGGGGGGGACCTTTTCAGGCTTGATTTAATGCTGACTTTATTTTTATTTAACCAGTAAAGCCTCATCAAGCCTCGCTGAGGTTATAAGCGTCGTTGTTCAGAGCCCTAGCTAAGGCAGTTTTCGAATACAGATAAAAAATTTGATCCCAGAAACAACCTCCATAGCATCTTAAAGCAGCCCAGGAGGTGTGTGAGAGCCAGTGTGAGACTTAGCATAGAGGAGGTTATGGAGCAGAGCCCAGTGTACAATGAATAATGATGTGTGTCATCCTTTCTTATGTTGAACTGCTTTATATGCTGTAGGTATCTTATTCTACAGCAGTGCATCATGTTCTGCTGTGTTTTTGTCTTTTCATGACCTAAAATACTCAAGTAAAATTCAAGTACCTCAAAGTTTTACTTGTATGTGTATTTCACTGCTAATTGCTAAATAGTGTAGTTTACCTACTTGGGTGTCATAAATGAGTTTTATTCTCTTTTTTAGGTGCAGTCATGTTCAAATCCTTTGTTCTGTTGGTTTGGTTGACATTTGGTTAGTAATAGTACATTGTGGTGCATTTTGTTTAAGGTGTCTGTTTACTTCTGCCAGGCAGTGACAGTGAACAGAGCTATGAACTCAGGATCACGTCAGTGGAGGCAACTACAGAAAAGGTGCTTTCCTGACACTTTCCAGTGAAGACTATGGATTGAGTTTAGGTTGAATGGGTTTCTTATTTAGTTTACAGTGATTCCAAGATGTTTGTGTTTGTTAATGTTGATTTCTGCTTTGTTTTGTTTTTTGCCTCATATTTCCCCCTTTAAGTGTTGCTTAGGCAGAGACTTGGTCTTTGAGCATTGTTGTCTGAAATGTTGTTTCCTGTGTAAAGGTGCTGTGAAACTGTCACACTGTGGGTGTGTACACCACCGACTATGACTTTCTGCAAATTACAACTGTGAAATTTTCCTACCACTAAGAGATATTTACTGGTTTTATGTCTTGAAGGGGTGTGACCTTCTGGGGAAACCGGATGCTGCCTTGCACTGTGGAAGCATGGAGTAAAACCACAGATTCTTCATTTAGATTTTTTAAATTTAGTTTGTTTCTTTTTCTGGCTATAGGACAAGACTCGTCTTCATTTCTCTGGAAAAAGGCAAAAGTGGTCACTCTTGTTGGTTCATCATTCAGACAGGTTGTACACTTTAGTTTGTTGTAAGTTTTGTTTTGGAATGGAAATTGAATTTTGAAAAGGCTGAATAGGCACAATTTTCAGAAATCTTATTTTGTCTCACATGGTTTCTTCAGTTTTCTGTCCTTATTTGCTTCTACACTGAGCTCACTGGAAACTGTTCTGCTGAAACAGCAGGGAGCCAAGCAGGAAAAATGATCAATAAATCTAACATCAGCACATAACCCCACTGTCCCCCAAGAAACGAACTGATGCTGTGCCTTTTATGCCACTTGTAGGCTCCCCATGATGTGGATGTTGAAGATGTAAACAGCTGTCTTGTGATGACGCTAGAAGCGCAATGCTGCCCTCGTGTGGACATGTAGAGGTACTGCTACCCGCGCTAGCTTTTGCAAGTACATTTTAAATGGCCATAACAAACATGCAATAATGTATTATTACTTGAGGCAGACCTCCCTCTGTGAAGAGCATTTGGTCCAAATCAGAGTAACTAAATTTCTCCATCCAAAAGATAATGTGATAGACTGAGGTGGTGGTGTCAGCTGAGAGATACAGAGCTGGGTTTGTACACATAAAATGCCCGAAGTGTGCACAGGAACATTAGGCTACTAAAAATAAATGTAATTATTTCACTCAATGCCACTTTTATATCCGTCTTAATGTTTTAGCTTGTTCAAACCATATTAAATCTACTTTAATATACTTTCTGCTGTTTTACTTTGATAGGCAGTTTTATTTTTTGCATTTTTTCCAAAGTAGTAAGCAGTTTGATGTATAGTAAACGTACAAATTCTGAACATATGATCAAGACTCTACAGTACTAAAATAACCTGTTTGTGCATTAGGCCTATCAAATAGTGTAGAATCTACTTTCAAACCAAATTTAACATTTACCAGCTATAGTAGATATACTGATGGCATCTCCCTTTGGGAGTTGAGCATTGTGGTGCTCAAGCTCTAATTATTAATCAGCAGAAAACAAAAGACGATCCCAGCCATAATTTTAGTATTCTTCCAAAATTTTTATTGAACAAAAGTATTTCAATTCTCATCATGTTGTCGGTGATACAGTACCATAGTTGGATTTTAACAATTCGTATATGCACCTCATCTTATTTTGACTATATACATACAGTGGAGACAAGAATTAAATAATGTTCAATAACATTCAGATATATCAGATAAAAGCTGAGAACCCCATGATCAACAACACTTCCACTGGTAAACAGATGCACATAGCAAACGAAAATGGACAAGGAAACCGTTTGGTAGAACCAGACTTTTTCATTACGAACCGAACAGTTTCTTGACAGTGGCCAGTCGTTAAGCCCCACCCTCAGCAGAAATGTTAATTTGGGTAGATTTAGCACTCGAAACAGCTGGTACTCAATTTCAGACCAAGGCCGACTCTATAGTTCAGGTTTTTTGTTTGGAAGTAATTTGAATAAAGATGCACTCCCTCGGATTCTGTAGTTTTAAAAGTACTGATTTGCTGTTCGGGGGAGGGGGTTTAGTTCCATGGATTTGTAGTATTTCAGAATTCTTATTAACTTAAGGATGATCATCTGTGATTCATCACAGCCGCACCTTAATTTGCTGTTGAGGTTTCAGTCAGTCAAACACTACATTGTACAGTTTTTGTATATAATGACACTTTCTGAAAAATTCTCTGTAATCACAAGAGTCACAAAGAGATAATTATCTATCATTAGAAGAGTTACTTTTTCTACCAGCATTCATTCCCAGGAGCAGATTAAGCTGTTTTATTCAAAAGTGTGATGAAAGTTTTATTATTATTATTATTATCTTCTTATTCAGTCAGTATCCTCATGTAACTACAGACACATACTGGAGAACAGGAACAAGTTCAATGTGACATGATGCTTGCCAGGTACGGTGAGTGCAGAGCAGATCTGGGGCCAGTAGTACGGGTACATGGTGGCACATTTGGTTATAGTGACAAACATTCAAACTCTACTGGAATTCAAAAATCGCCCATATTGCATTAATGCTTCTCCTACCGCCTTTTAGGAATATTATAGGAAGTTTTGTATCCAGATGTTCAGTAACGTCACTAATAATGACTGGATCTGCAGAGGTACAAACAAAGAGGAATTTGAAAACATAATTTCAAATGGGGCAAGTAATTGTGAAAATTAGAAAAACGAGTCACTCTGGTCACTTTGTGAAGTCACTGAAAGAGCAACAACCCTCTAGAGAGGATTTTAAATAACCTTTTGAAAAGCAAAAGTTAATTCAGGGAGGGAAAAAAAATTGACAAAACAATGGCTAACAATCTGACACCGCAGAGTAAGGTCCTTCAGAGGTCAGTCCTCTGACCTGTACAGTGTCTGTCCTTCTGTGTGGATTAAGAGCAATGGTGCAACCTACAATATGCATGGTAATAAACAGACATTATATATGACATCAGAAGGAAAGCTCAACCCCCACAAGGCCCCAGGCATTCTATTAGCAGCAGGTGTGGTCACTGCATGTTAGTGCATCCAAAATGGAGAGGCTTATTATGCACTGTGCTGCACGTGAAGGATGCTGGGTGACATAGTGCACTGTCTTGCAGTAAACTGCTCGATGTAGAGCTAGAGAGAATTTCACCTGGTCGCCACTGGAAGGCGACAGATGAAACTGGAGCGACTGAGGATCTGGATGTAGCACAGATGCCACAGCAGGAGGGTCCAGAGCTAAGGCTTGAGTTAAGACAGTCAGGGAGTGGCATTAGTACTGTGTGTGTGTGAGTGTGTGTGACACCCAGTGTAGGGGTGAAGATGTGTGAATCACAGCAGCGCTTTGACCAGGTACAGCTTCTCTCCATGTTCGCTGGTGAAGATGGGGGCTTTCTTGTAGTGCTCCACTAGTTCGTCCATGGAGTTGAACCTGCGCTGGCCGATACAGTACACTCCATCTGACAGCTGCACTTTAAAGTGTTTATTCTTACCCACTGCCTTCAGAGAGACGGAGAAATCACTGGGCTGCAAAATAAAAAGAAAGTTGTTTAGAAAAGAGAGAGGGACAGAAAAAAACAGCCAGCAGGTGGTAGTATATTCTGACATTTAAACATCTGGGCCCACTGATCCAACTGCTGCATGGGAAATCTAGGGCATGAACGAAATGCAACATTCAGATATCTTAAGGTGCAGCACAGTGACCAGGTGAGCCTGTTCTATCATGTTTCTGAAGGACTTAACAATGTAAATAACTTGTAACAAATGCTATGTTAAGTTGTTAGCTCTAAATTCATATTTGATCTAATGCTATGCTTTTTTGGGGGGGGGTTAATTTTGGATTTCTCTTGTCACTTTGCAACATCGCTGTTTGCACTTGTCAGTGTGTATGAGCTCTCATTTAAAAGGTTTTCTCTGATGTACCCTGTTTAAGCAGCTCCAGGTAAGGTTTCATCACAGTTTATGGATTGATTGGTGATTTGTTCTACTGTGAACTGCTATTAGAGATACTAGATTTCATACAAATATTAAACTGAGTTGAAATTATAAGTCAATCAGCTACTATTTTGATAATCAATTACTCTGCTCTTGAAAAATGAAGCATTTCCAATGTGAGGATTTGCTGCTTTTCTGTTTAATGAAACTACAGTCTGACTACCTTTTGGGTTTTAGACAGTAGGACACATATGAAGATGTCCCTGTGCAGTCCAGGTGAAGCTACTAACAGACTGAAAACATTGGTAAATTAACCGATAATGATAAATCATCTGCAATCAATGGGGCACATGTACATTACATTCTCTCTAAGGCTCTGACTGCACATGGGATAATCATGTGATCACTTAAAGGTGAATGAGTCAGCTGATAAATGTGTAACATTCTTGGCTATTTCTCAAACCTCTGCTTCTTATAAAATTCATAAATACAGGGCAATAACCTGCAGAAACCAATTTATACTTCTACCTTCACAAATATATTTTTGAATTCTGTTCTTTCTGCTAAAATGGATTTAATCTATTCTTTTTTTCCCCCCAGTGCAGCTGTCATGACTCCACTCCACAGACTCACCGATGACTCACTGTCACGTATGAGGAAGTCGCCCTCCTCTCCTCTCTTATTCAGTATACACTCAGCCTGGTGTCTGGTGATGTTGCCGTAGTACCAGTCCCTCCCTGCAAACTTCCCTGAACGTGCCGGTGCCAAGACGCGGTTCTGCGGGGAACTTGACATAGAGGAGGGCAGGCCCAGCCGCTCGTCCAGCACCATCACATAGTTTTTAGGTACCAGACCTACCATGCCACGTGAGTTCTTACACCTCCACCACTCTGGGTCATTCTCAGGCTTCTCCATGACCTCCATGACCTCTCCCTTCTCAAAGTTTAGCTCCTCCTCTGTTACAGAGCTGAAGGGGTAGAGCGTCTGAACCAGGTGGAGCGCTCCCCCACGCCCCCCTGCACGCCCGTTGGCCAACAAAGTCCCTCCCTGGTAACTCCGTGAGGAATCTCCCTCTCTGTCATCAGCTCCTCCGAGTTCCTCCTGGACGTAATTGGAGGGAAACCAGCCCATGCGGCCAGCCTGACTGCCCCGCCACCAGCCGTCGCTACACTTCTCCATCACGATAACCTTGGAGCCTTTGACCAGGGTCAGCTCGTCATCCCTCTCTGCTGTGTAGGCAAACTTGACCACAGCTGGGATGTTGAGGTCGTAGATTCTCTCAGCAGCTCCTCCTCCCATCCCTCCACCCCCGCTGCCATTGGAGGGATACTCTGTGTCTGAGCTTGGCGTTGGGGAAGCATCTCGGGCACTCGTCTTCCTCTTCGTTTTTCCTAAACCTGTACCATGAAGAGAAGAGAATGGTGGCAGACAGACACAGATCAGTAAAGGCTGCCTGCGTTTGAGTTGGACTACTTTCTTTGAACTAACACTTCATTATTTGCCACTTTTGACACCTCTGGGGCAGCGCAACGAGTTTTAATCACACTCCAGTTTAATCACCAGTTGTTGTGGCTAATCTCTTACCAAACTATTGACACTTCTAGCACATACAGAGTAAATTAGCACTCATTTGGAGCTTTGTTTGTGTCCAATATTCACTCGCTTTTGAGTCTGTTTTTTCTCCCCCAATTCCTGAGGGAACTATCTGGGCTTCCAGCTGCTCAATGTTCCACTGTGTTCATCAACTTTGTGTGCTACTTACATAGCACACAGTAAGTTTATCAAAGCTTTTTGGCTGAAAACAGCTGCCTGCAGCATCTGTAAACAACACTAATGTGATAGTGAACCAAAACAGTAAAGCTGCAAACAAAAAAAATTCAAACAATGAGCTGAAAGATGCTAAACTATTCTACAGAACTAGGGGCAACTGCAGAGCCAGGTGATCAATCTGCAGCTTTATCACCACAAGCAACACTTTTACCCAGGGTTTTCAGACAACTTAGGTGCATGTATTAATTCTTAATGTTTGTTTATTGTACTCACAGTTGAGTCTATTCGTTTCACCAAATAACATGCTTGAGACTTAATTAAAATATATTTGGATTAACTAATGCATACATGTAGGCAGGCAAGGCAAATTACACTACCCACCCTTAGTTGGTGGTACAGAGAAATATCCAGTCAGCTGTTTGATTAGCTTACCAATGCTGTCAATCACACAAACGTTAGTCTAAACACTGATTGTTGATTGACAGGTCATTCCTGTGGCCAGCTGTGGTTCAAGAACCTCAAACAAGCCCAGCTGCCAACTAATATCACCAAAATCTGGATTTCTACAGCCATCCAGTGTTAATATAAAAATATTGATTATAGCAGCTTTAAATATTTAATCCACACACTGCTGAACACTGGCATTTGAGCACTAGTGACGGGCTGTGATGACAGAGCGGGTTCTAGAAAGCAGGGAAAGAAGCAGTTTAGGTCAGATGGAAACTAATTCAGGCTGCACTCTCAGTCACTGAAAGCAAAACAAAAACTTTAGAAGTGAAGGATACAGAGTATTCTTTGAGAACCCTCAGCGCTGAAAAACAGATCGATCGATGCTCCTGATAATAGAATTAGCATAAAGCTGCACACATCCACTCACACTGAGCACCCCTGTTACTCAAGCCCAATAAATGAAAGCTGATTATCTGCTTGGTATTCCGTCAACACTATCTACACACCGTATACACATCTATACCAATCAAAAACTGAAAGTAGGTTGTGTAGACGGGGAATGAAAAGCGGAGCAGGCACCATGGGCTTGATAATGACAGGCATATCTGGGATCAAAGTCAGCTCCCTGTCTTACCTGTCTGACTCCTCCATTCATGTACTTTCAAAGTCACGTCTCTAAACGTGTTTGCACACTTCAATAGGGCCTTAAGTTTCTAAAGTCTCTCTGCTGAACATAACCAAGGAGGTCTCCTCTTCAAATCCATGTTAAAATAATGATACACTGTGCAGCTGACAACATTTAAACCATTTACTTGACAGTTGAGGCTTGTGTCAGCATATGCTCATGTGTGTTACTAATGAGTGAAGTGAGTTTCCTGACAGCTAATCACCCAGTTGTGCCACAGAGCCTACTGAAATGCCACAGAAATGTCACTGCTGAATAGTACATTCACAATGTTTGGAAAATTGCTGGGTTCACACAGAGTAGCATGAAACTTGTTGGCAGAAGAAAGAGGAGGAGATGGGAGAGCGGTGAAGAAAGACGAGGGGTCCCTTGGCAGCTGGTTCTCACAACCACAGTAGACCAAGCACATCAGAGGCCACAGCTGACAAAAACAGGACAGGAATAACAAGCAGATGTTGATGGAAAGTGGTTTATATCCTACATATCTGATCACTGTGTTTATGAGTGAGATGATTCTGTATCTCCTGGCTCCAAGTCAAAGAAAAAGGCCGACTCTTGGGCCTACTTCAGGTCCCTTAGGCAAAATAAAATAGTGTCACTGCCGTGAGGTAGAGAGGGGTTGCACACAAGAAGGCAACATGCACTCCCTTGAGCTTAGCAGAAACACTAACACACACACACCTCTTTCTTCTTCACTCATTTCCACTTCAAGGCACCGGCCTGCTGGCTACAGCAGCAGTGGGCTATACTCTCTCCTCCCACACATTCACTCCCAACCTTCACCTACTGCTTCATCTTGTAGCGGGAGACTAAATTTTCAAGCCCAGAGGACTTCAACTTAGTAAGGAAGTAAGCTGATGAAAGCCTTGACAACTGCATGTTGCTGCATATTTCTTCACTCTGTAGCTTACAGTAGAGGCCAGTGTGGAAATAATTGCAATAAATGAGTCTGCACAATAGCACACAAGCCACCAGATGCATAGATCTTGCAATAATGAAAAAGCACAACGTGGCCCTCTAATGAAGCATTAACTGTGTCAGCAAGTGCTGTGCTCTAAGAGAGTACTCGAGTGAATCTCGGACGAGCTTTGTGACCCTTTGAAAAACCCTAGCAGTGTTGGCACCAGCGACATTTCTCATCACTGCTGGCGACTTCAATCATGCAAATTTAAAAGCTTTTTTTTTTCTTCCTTTTACCAAAATTCCACCAGCAGTTCAATACAAGAGGAGAAAATACACTGCTAGTGTGTTGCACCAGTGTGTACTGGACCAAATTCTCATAATGAGTAAGACATTTAGTGAGTTCTTTTGCTCATTACTGTTTTTATTTCCTGTGAGAGGGAACTGGAGCACAAAGCAGCATGCAGCCATTTTCAATTCAATTCTGCCTGCACGGATGTCGTTGACAAAACCACATTAAAGCACAATACAGGAGGAGGAAAAGCTGGAGCAAAAACTAATCACACACTATCTGCAAGGTCCATAATCACAATGCTTAGTAAAGAGCTGGAAAAGAGAGAAAAAGAGCCCATAAACTATAGCTGGGACGGCATAATCACGCTCTTAGCCAATGAAATTCTCCATTGAAATCTGCAAGCAAGTTCCATTAGCCGCCGACCTCACCTACTGCTCATCACCTCACCAGGAAAAAGTTTGTGCCTATTGGATTAGCTCAGGCTTTTAACACTAAAGAGCTACCAGCTAGAAGCACACTACTTAGACTGAAATGGAAGCAGGCCATAATGTTGCAGTAGATAACACAGTAGAGGGCAGAGAGGTAATGTATCATTCTACCACAACCATTAAGCTACTGATTTCCCCACTAAATCAATCTACTGATCATAGAAAAGCACAGACCTACAGGAACAGTACTGAAGCGGGGGAGTGTTGTCTCTACACACAATGAACCCTGGTGAAAAGCTGCCGTTTTCCCTAGGGTGCTATCCACAGAGCCGTGAGGAAGCAGCGTATCAGACCAGACACCCCTCGTCTCTTTCTATCCTCTCCTCCCTGTAACTCTAAATATGGCTGCCTTTCAGGGCCACACTGTTACTATTTTTGCTACAGTTGCTCTTCCTGATCGGTCTGTCTTGTTAGAATTTCAACCAAGTGTTTCTATTTTCTCCCCATATCCACCTCCCTCTATCAACCTGACAAAAAGTTGTAACTCGAACTAAAACTGTCAAAACAAATTTTAATACATTTCTGTGGCCGTCCACCTCCTGCTCTTTTCCTGCAGTAAGGAAACCGAGCAAGCTGATCACTTGAATGAATTCCTACATTTCTGAATTGGGCTCTATACCAACACATCCTATTTTAGCACAGATCTATAACTGATGCCATCTCATTTTGTTGCTGCTCCTTTCTGGCTGTCGCATCTGTATTCTATGACTGCAGTAAGGAACCAGCTCTGTGGGGGATTAGGCGCCACATTGAGTCCAATAATTTTCTGCCTCCATGTCCAAATTCCAAAAGTGAGACAAATAAAATGGAACACTTAAAATTCAAAAGCCTAATATCTATTAGGAACTGGCTATGAAAGCAACTGTCTTACTCTGAGTTATTATACATTAACCCTGTCCCATGATGCCTGAGTGACATGACAGGATTTGTTACAGCTAAATATAAGAAATAAAAAAAACAAATACATAAGGTACATGTCCTGAAAGGTGAAAGTCACTGCTCACTGCCATGTGGCAGCAAACCACCCTGTCATTTTTGGAAGTAACTAAGAGGGTAGAAATTTCTGATGAAGTAATGTTAGTTAAATAACGGTAATAAAGCCAGGCCCATGGCCACATCAGGCTAGCAGATGGGTTGGCTTCTACCAATGATGCTAGCTAACTAACCAACACTGATGACAGCATCATGTGAGTGGAACCACTGTCTGCATGTCAAAAAAGATATGTGATTAAATGCACTGAACATGTAAACACACATTTTATCAAATCAACATCCATGTAAACAGCTACATCAGAAATCTCTAATCAGAATGATTTCAATCTGATTAAAAATACTGTCTGTGTAACTGCAGCTATTGCAGTCAGGTTGATACTCAAAAGTATTGAGATGTAACATTGTAATTATTACTTTTTAAAAAAATAATGTACTTTTAAGCAAAGCAATGAGTATTTTTAAACTGTGCATCAAATGTGCATTATGTTTTCCTCTGAAAGTACATGCTGATTCTGTTTAACTTGTCATGGTTGACTAATGGAAACGGTGAAAAACGGTTTTGACAGACAGGTTTGTCTTTTGTATACTTAAATGGCAAGTTAGACTATAAATGACACTAGGTGCATATGAAAGCAATCTCTTTAATGGAATTTAAATTTTCCTAATTCTTATAACTGGCTACAAAAAACTACTAATAATGAGTAGCTTATTAGAAACCTGTCTTGAGTTATTTATACTCTTCCTGAATATCACAAGTTGTATCCTCATACTATATGCACCAACAGTCCCTCTATAAGCTGGCAGCTATGGCTACAGTGCATACACAGTCTAATGTATTCGAGTCCTGACTGGGGGCTGGGACAGCTGCTGACAGCTAAAAGCAACTCTTAACTCAACAGGATCCCTGGAGAGCACAGTGACAGCTCCCGGCGGGGACTGAGACACAGCGAGAGTATCGTTTTACTTCTGAGAAGAGTTAGGCTAACACACGTGCATGCACACAAACTGACCACTGTTTATGACCACATCCTATCCTCCACTAGGGAGGAAAAAGTACTGAAAAGGAAGCACAGAGATTTTCCACTTCTACTGAAAATAAGCCGACTGTGAGAATTTGTACACACGGGTGACCTTTGACATTGAAGCAGAGTGACACTAAATTCTTCTTACCCAGTGTGTCTTTGATGTTCTTCACCAGCGAGCCTTTCTTCAGGCTGTTCTTGCGCTCGACGTAGTTTGACGGCACATACCCCGTTTGGTTGGCGGCATTGCGGACACGCCACCACGTCTTGGAGTCGTCCAGGAGGTAAAGACGCTCATTTTTACGGATGTCAAGTTCCTGATCCTGCTGGGCCGTGTAGTCCCACTTGGCTACAACAATCACCTCCTCTGTCATCTTTCATGGAGTCTCCCTGTGGAGGAGGGAGGAGGAGGAGGAGATGGGGATAAGTTAAATAAAGACCTCACAAACTGGCACACAGTGGTATAAATGTACAGCTGTTTTAGGATGTTATTAGGGCAAAAGCGATTTGTCATAATGAAAAAGCCAAAACAAAACAAAAAAAAAGGCAAAATGACCCTTCAAGATTCATGTAGACATTACCACACATTCAAACAGCCACTAGGGGGCACACTGCTTGATCACAGACACAAATGAATTAAGAAACTGTCCATTTTGTGATTCACATTTTAAAAGGATTCAAACTACTGCCACAAAGTTGTTCTTTGTTTACTTATTGAGTGAGGATCTCTTGTGCCAAATAATTAACGGTGATGGGTACAAGACATCAAAATACACTCATTACAAGACATTAATGCATGCCAGTATGCGTATTATTTCTAGGGATGGGACAATAAATCAAAAGTCGATATATCACAGCACAAATGTATCTCTGTCTAGCAATATGCATCATGTGGAGGAATAAAGTACAAGTATTCCACAGCTAGTCATACATCGTCATTGAATTTTTAACTGTGCATCTCTCCCTCTCAATGCACTGTCCATGATTAGATACAAAAACGATACTGCAAAATTTGTAGCGATAAGATACAGTATAATTCAGAATGATTGATTTGATTCAGCAGATATTCAAATTTTATTTAGATTTTATTTGAAAGACTACACATACATTAAAGTATCTGTTTAGTAGGGACAGGCATTTCAAGCTAAAATGCTATTCAATATTTGCCAGGAACAATTACTCAAAGATTCCCCCACTCCGCTCTCGCAGTGAACTGTACTCTTTCCATCAGTGTGTCACCTTTATAACATTTCTACTTGCGCGGTCGGTGGCACTCTGTAAAGGCAGGTTACTTGACACAAGCGCTGCATGTTCTGCACTCTGAGGTAGCTATGAAAGCTAGCACTGTTTGCTCCTGCTGCTATCTGTACTGTGTGCAGCGTTTTTCCTGGACCTCCGTCATTAAGGAGGAGGTACGTTTGAATGCCGGCAGGAGATGGTGCACGCGCACACACACTAGGACAGAGCACAACGAGAAGTAACAAAAAAACTTGCCAGAGATTGGTTTATGAGGTTCATATTGATTTTAGGCCATTTTTTTAAACTCAATAGGTTCAAATGTGTGGTTTTCATCAAATGCAGCTGTAAAAGCTGACTCTTTTCCAATTTGTATCGGTTTATTTTTACACCCCTAGTTATCGTGATTGAATTGAATCGTACACACCATATGTCATGCATCGAATCGTATAGAGAAACAAAAAATAATCATGTCATCCCATTCCCAATTATTTCTAATGTAAATGGTATTTCTGAGGTGTGTGTAAGGCTTAGTACTGTTGTGACAACTCATTACAAGATAATCTATAACCATTCATACACAATTTCTACACCACTAATCCTAGATCACATCAGACAGGATACATCCAGGACAGGTTAAAGGGTAAATTACATAACCAGGACAAATAGGAGTTTAAAGATCTGCGCATAAACTGACAACTCATTGTATGAAGATTATGGCAAAATATTAAATTGCAGATCACATGATAATATTCACTGTGCCACAGTTACAAAAGAGAAGAGTCACATTATGCCATCAATTGACAATAGGAGAGCCACGCAGGTGTGAGGACAGTAACAATACTGTAACTCTAACTCCAACAGCATTCAACCCCAGCAAGCACCCGTGTAAAGGCTTGTTTGGTAGAGTGCAGCACAAACACACAAAATCAATTTATGTGCTCGGTCTGCATGCTCTCTCTCACACACATACAAAACCTTACTTATTAGTCTCTGAGACAGACAGCAAACATTACATGCTCTATTTCACCAGCCTTAGGTGAGGTGATGTGACCACCTCAACTCCTCAGGAACACACACGTCAGTTCAAAGGGAAAACAGACCATCTATTCAGAAATATGTATGAAGGGATCAGGAAAATTTGGCGCAATTTAGCCTATTCCTTTTCCGTGAAAACCTTGTTAGTGATAAAAGGCGTATCTTGGAATGAGAACCATCCGAGCAATCCAGTTTATATTTAGCTCATCGCCATGTTGAGAGTCTACAGCTGGAAACACGATCAGTGGAATAAATAAAGGAAGCAAAAATGGTGCAGAGGAGAAAGGCTCTTTGATGATAAGGCTGAACTCAAAGATATAAAACAGTCATGTTAATGCTTTTGTGTCAGAAATTGCTCAGCCTAAATGATGAAATAAAATTGTGTAATCATATCAGTAGCTATTGTGGGACACTATGATTTATTGCAGCAACACCAGAACTGAAACTTAAACATCCTCTACAACACAATTACATATAACAGATCCTTTCTATGGAGCTGGCTACGGCGACAGGTTAAGTAATTTATAAATAACAACTACTATAGTTTGGATTAAAATCTCCTGCTAAATTAAATAATTAAATTGTCTAAAAATTATACTGTAAATCCAATTATTTAGGAAAAAAACCATTCTCTTACTTTTATCATTTACATTTTACTCTTTAATGAGAGGGCCAAGAAGATAAAGCATAGTCTCACAGAAGAATTAGGACTCATGAGAAGTGCAGCTGCACAAATTAGACTATACAAAAAGATTCTATTACCATTGGAAAGATTGATTTCTTCTGTGCAGGCTCCATTTTATGAAATGCAAATGGAAGCAATCTAAAGCACTAGCTGTTTTTTCAACCAGAGATAATTAATTCCACTTCAATCAGGCCACAACCACAGAGATAGTGCAGCCATTACTGAATAAATTTGTATAGTTACAGTCACAAATTCAAGCAGGGTGGTGTGCCACTGCATCAAAGTCTCTAATAGCTGCTTTCTAGCTCTACAACAAGCAGGAAAAAAAAAATAAAGTGCAACAGTTTGTACAGTAAAGCAAGCCACTTGTGAATGTGCCTCTGCTTGCCGTCACTTAAGCTGTCAGACTGGATTTCTTCACAGGCCAGGACAGCACAGGAGGAGAGGGGAAGAGGAGGGGCGGGAAGTTGGGCGACTCTTTACTGACAGATTTCACGTCAAATTCACCATATGTTACGCAACTTTCCAAGATGCGACAACTATTATTTCAGCAACAATGGCAGGAGGGGGGAAACTGAAGGGGTCAGTTTGACATTCAGGAAGAGGCAATAACACGGTAGCTGTAATTCTTCAGAAGGCACAGAAAACAGAAGTGGAAGTGCAGATTTATGACTACATGAGGGATGATGACAACTTTTCTTGGAGATAGGAGGTACGTAAGTGTGCTGTGGCCTCTATCCGCAGCTGTGGAGCAACTACTACTTTTTCCTTTTGCTTTTTTATTTTTTTTATTTTTTTTATTCCACCTGATGTGGAAGGATGAATGGATTAGCAAACCACACAAAACCCACTTGGCAAAAGCTCCAGTGTTTTACTGCTGCTGCAATTAAAATACAAAGCAGGTAAAGAAGGGTTCAGTGTTATTAATCCAGGCTTTGTTTGGGATTCTTTACTTTTTTCATTTCCCTCTACACAACAAAGGTTCAAAAGATTCTTGCTATGCAGACCTAAATGCAATGATTCAATGAACCAGGAAAAGAAAATGGATACATGGCTATGTTTTAGCTCTATTTATAAATCAATCAAGAACGGTAAACATGAACTACTCTGAACTCACAGGTAACACATTCATTGGACACTTTTGATGATATAATCCTGGATCATCAGTGCAACTGACACTATGTTGACATTATAGGCTTTTAGTGCTCAATTCTCATCTTTTTGTGTTGATGGTTGACATACATCCGCAAATTTAACAAACTGAGTCGTGTACAACAAAAACAATCACATCAACTGTCAAACTGCAGTCTAGTTTTGCATGATGAGAAGCTTCTGCATAAATGTTAAACAAAAGTAAAGCAGCCTCATCTCTCCACTGACCCCCATGCAGTACATGTCATTGCTCTCCTCTAGTTTTATTTATAACTGGTCTGTGAAGGTCTGACACTGAATGATGACAGACACCACACACGTATGGGAGTAAGGGATTAAAAAAAACAAACAACGCAAATTCTGATCCGATTGTTTGTTCCGACAGCAATCGCGTGGTCAGAGATCAGATATGTATCGGATCTAGGACCACATATGGAATTGGCCCAGATTTCGATATGAGGAAAAGAAAAAAAAAACAAAAAAAACATGCAATTTGATTTGTCCACATGTGTGAACATATCAGATCCAGGTCACTTC
>NW_018127979.1:2871252-2871833 GCF_001952655.1 Monopterus albus | reverse complement strand
TTCTGGTGACTGCAGCTCATGTTGCACTTTGTCTCTTCTTTGGTGTCAAAGATGTAACTAACTGACTAAAATTGTTAATCAAGACTATACTCAACCTTTTTTAAATGTCACCCTCACACCAGCATAAACGAACTGACCCAAACAGGCAAATGCACCAGAGTTGGTTTAAACCAAACAAAGTCAGGTGTGAGAGCCAACTAAAAGTGACCTCACCGCATCCTTCTACCTTAGTGTCATTTCTTTTCTCTGTGTAAACTGAAAGAATAAAATGTAATTTTCTCCCATCCCAGTATGAGTTCGGGCTAAGCCCAGCCGGGTCCCGTGAGGGGAGGCCCGGCCACCAGGCGCTCGCATTCGAGCCCCAACCCTGGGCCTGGCTCCAGGGTGGGGCCCCGGCTGCGCCATGCCGGGCGACGTCACGGTGCTTGATTTTAATCTATTCATAAAGGGCTTTTGAACCACTCTTAGTTTGACCCGTCACCCAGGACCTGTTTGCCTTGGGAGACCCTACCAGGGACATATAGCCCCCGACAACATAGCTCCTAGGATCACTCGGGTACTCAAACCCCTCCACCACAATA
>NW_018127979.1:2860891-2868730 GCF_001952655.1 Monopterus albus | reverse complement strand
CGATGTACCGGTCCGTCGTGGTGAAGAAGGAGCTGAGCTGTAAGGTGAAGCTCTCGATTTACTGGTCAATCTACGTTCCGACTCTCACCTTTGGTCATGAACTTTGGGTCATGACCGAAAGGGCAAGATCCCGGATACAGGCGGCCGAAATGAGCTTTCTCCGCAGGGCGGCCAGGCGCACCCTTAGAGATAGGAGCTCAGTCACCCGGGAGGAGCTCAGAGTAGAACCGCTGCTCCTCCACATCGAGAGGAGACAGCTAAGGTGGCTCGGGCATCTGTTTCGGATGCCTCCTGGGCACCTTCCTAGGGAGGTGTTCTGGGCATGTCCCACCGGGAGGAGGCCCCGGGGAAGACCCAGGACACGCTGGAGGGACTATGTCTCTCGGCTGGCCTGGGAACGCCTCGAAGCTATACCATTGCTCATTCAAATACCAGCAAACATGTTGATGAAATCTGTGAGAGCACCTCATACAGAAACCAATCTGAAAGGCTCCTTTTACACTACTTTTGCTTAAGTAATCTGTGAGTAAAAACTGTATACACAATTTCACACTTGTCATTTAGAGCTATTAACTCAGTTTCTTGATACAGATAAAAAGAAGTGCTTGTGTTACTGCAGATACATCCACTGCAAACAACGTTAGACATGTCTATGCATATCCCGTATACATTTTTTCTGGAGCCAGCTATTACTGCTGCACTAGCTGACTGCCACAACTGCCTCTGGCTGTCATGACCACATACAGTATAACCTAGTTTCAGAGACAGGGCAGGAGGTGCAAAGAGGAGAGGAGGCAGAAGGAGGAAGGAGGGGATATTACTCGAGTTTGTTGTGATTCTCACTTCACCCTTAACGGTCAATAATTACAGGAGAAATTAGTTAATGCAGCTTTAATAGAGGAAAGAGGAGCGGCAGACTGATAAGCTTGACTTCAGCAGCACTTCACAACTCCCTTCACAGTTTTTTCAGTTTTTCTTTGGGGGGGGGTGGTGTGTGCACTCAGAGGTTCTTTCAACACCACACAAAGAGAAGGGTAAAGTAAAAAAAGATTATAGAAAAAAGAGGGGATGTGTAAAATCTTTCCATGTTTAGCATCCAGGTCAAAGACAGCCAGGATTTGGCCAATGGGAGAACATTTCCACCTCCTCCCCCCCGACTCCACACTGTTTGCAGTAGTTGCTTCTCACAGGAAGGAGGACATTTTACTCCCTACTGGCCATCAGCCTATGAAGCATTTGGACTGAACTACACAGACTGAAATGTGAGGAAAACAGACTTAGTCTTAACAGCCATTGTGGACAAGGTTCTGCTATTTCATGAGGCCTAATCTTTTCTCCGCAGAATGACTTGTCTCCAACAACAAAACTAGGCATGGCAAAGATTAGATGTCTTTGACACAGTTATTGTTCATGTGTGTTTTCCACGTTTGCTGCTGCTGCCTATGTGTCACTACCAAAGCCAAAGAAAACACATTGTGACAGGAATATTTTGAAACAGGCAGTATTGTACAACCCAACAAGCTGTCAATCTGTCTCACACACACACAGTAGGATTTCAGTCTGCTGGACACCCACTAAACAGAGGATGCAGTATATGGCAAGTTCATCTCTCTCTGTGATGAGGTTGGTGGTTGCTCTTCAGTTTGATGGGAGAAAACGAGTGGATGCCATCAAAATTATTTTTAAAAAGTCCAAATTTCAAACCACCAGAGCAGTTCACATTCAACAAGAGCATTTCTTGCTGCCAGCTCAAAAATCGGACTCAGAAGAAGTCACACTCAGACCACACAAATTGTCAGGCCTGCTGTCACCACACCATCTGACTGCACATTTGAAGACACAGGATGCTTCTTTATCAAACTTAACTATTCCAAACTCTGCTACAAAGCACAATCTATACCAGACAGTAAACATGCCTCCCCCACGTCATAATGCAGCTTTTCTGTTAAATATCAAGTCTTAACTTCAGAAACCAAGGATGAAACAATCAAAATTATCTTCTCTGACTTTGTAAGGTTTAAACACCATTATACAACACTGAGTTAACTGGCCTTATATACTGCATGTTCAATCACTGGAGTGTCTCTTTACACTCATTTTAAATTAAAATGCTAAGGAGCCTGTGAATTCCCACATGATGCATGTATTTAATAATTTGTGCATAAAGATGTTTTTGGGTAAACAAAATATATTTTTTCAACACAAATGAATATGCTGTGAATGAAATAAACAGCTTGTCCATCTGAAGTGCAATTCTTGCTAGTGTAGCAGAAAAACACCTGGCTGTTCTCAGGAGTCTCATGAGCTGAGCTGAATCCTGAGCATTCATCACACAGATGGCAACTGCTTCACCAAAAGACAGTACTACTCTTGAGCACCAAATTACCTCCGGCATGTCAGCTCATATTTATTAAAACTACTTGGCGTCTACATTAATAGACATATTCACTGGGAAAAATCAACTGACTAAATGAAAAAAAAAAAAAAAAAAAAACCAAAGCCACTGACCTGAGAAATACTGTATGAAGGCCAATTTATAGCAGTATTACAGGTACTGGTTGAGGCTTGGATTCAAACATCAGTCCTTTTTGGTGTGTGCTGACTATCAAAATCCATCATGTGCCAAAAATTTGCACTGAATGTCTGGTCAGATTCGTGATCTTGTTTACTTATTCTGTGACTAGGTAGGGTAAATTCTATTTTATGACTAGTTTCACAGCAAACTTTTATAGCTGCTTGCATTTTGACAAGATTTGGTTAAGAGGCTGAGAATGTAGGCTTCTCCTTCATAGAAAAATGCATCAAGAAAAAAACAACAACAACAAAAAACATTTGGGTATTGATGAAACAACTCAGGAACTGCAGTGGCAAAAGCAGTCTCAAACAGTACCAGCACCTAGTGCTGAACAGCCAACATGAACTAATCAATTTATCATTACAGTCACTTTTCAAGCACTAACCAAATATTTACTCTTTCAATTTCTTTGTTGCTTTTTCTTGTGATACTAAATAAAACATCTTTTGGTTTTTGGACTGTCAGACAAATCAAGCAAACTTCATACATCATATTGGGCTTTATGAAAATGTAATAGACATTTATCACCATTTTCATGCTATTTCATAAATCAAGCAATTAATAAATAAAATAACTGTCAAATATATCAGTAATGAAAGAAACTGTCAGTTGCAGGGCTATTGTAACACATAAGTTTTCGTCCACATAATAAAGTATATAAAAATTAAGTCATTCATGTTGAAGCAGCATCAAGCACTTTGACACCGTTCCAGAGAAAAGTGTTGAAGGCGAAAGAAATATGGAACTCTCTGCTTTCCTTAACTGGGCCTTCCTTCCCCCCAGCCACTCTTCACAAGCAATTTTTCACATCACTTTCATTTTCTGTCATTGCTCAATCCCTCCTCTCATGAGCAGAGCCCACATTGTTGAGCAAGTCTCCATGACAACAGTCACTGGGTGGTCCTGTTTTCACAAACAGTAAAACAAGCAGGTGTCAAGAAAAAGCCACTCCTCCCACCTCTGCTGCAGAAGGCATGCCCCGTTGTGAAAAGCCATGGCGCATTGTCCTGTCGAGCAGACACGACGCAGAGACTGCAGCCAAAATACAGCACCGTCTCTCCAACCTCCTTTCCTTGCTCTCTGACCTAGCCCCTCTCTTGAATGAAGCCCATGAAGGGAGTGATTCCTGTCCCAGGGCCATTCCCCAAAGGATCTGATTTTCATGTCTGCGCTCTTTGATTTTTTTATATTTCTCTGCAAAGGATCAACTTTCATTTGACACTGAGATGAACCCAGGCTCTACACCCACAGGGTGGTTTAAGGGTGCATGAACCTATAAGCCAGGTAAAAATGAGACAGGACATGGCACTGCTCTACTATACCAAGCCTCTTCATGACAGACCGTTACCTACAGCACTTCTGGTGTTATTCCAGCTTCTATACTCTGTATTTTCAAAACCCAGTCTGGAAATTAACCCCACCTGCCACCTAGAGAAGGTTGTAAAAAGAATTTCTCAAAGCACAAATTGTCATTTGAAAAACACCAGCCATAGAGCTCCCATCAGCTAAAAGTCAAACTGTGGCTGCCAGAGCAAAGAGGTTGCATTCTTTTGCACACAGAGCAAAAACCAGGGTTAACACAGATTTGTTTTGTTTTTTTAGATGGAGTGTTAAAAGCAGCCAAAGGACTCATTTGTTTTGGTAACATTAGTGACATGATCCTGATATATTATAATATAAATAATTTGGGAGTAATTCAAGCTTTGTGTAATGTTAGTGCTCTATGTCACATTAGCAGTAACCAGAGTTTTACAATGTCATCACTGTTATTTAATCCCTGCTTCAGATATTACCTGATCAGACAGATGCTAGGTGTTGATGGATGTTTTTTTTTTTAGCTTCAGTCCCTAAATTGTTAGAGTTGCTGTTTTAATTACTATCTGCTTAATGTAGGCACAGAGCAGTGCATCATGTTAATTTCTTCTTCTTATTCCCTCATAATGATTGCACTGAAAGATGATAAACAACGATGAATCCCTACTGCGCCGAGTTCTTACTAAATTCCTCTTTTCCTCTCCAGGCACAAATAGCTGACTTCAAACTTGTTTCTCTACTCCTTGATACCCACTTTACTGCTTCCATAACAGTGCGGTGCTTTGCACATCTCCCTACAATCTAAACATGAGATGTCTCTTCTGAGATGCTTCTCCCCCATAAGTTTATAAGTCAGTCTTCTGAACACAAGCTCTCTCTCTGCTGTAGGTCTTACCTAATAGCATAGTTTTCCTCATGCCTTTTTTAAATCCTTGTTAGTAGCTCTTGTTCATAAGTAGAAAGGACGGTCTATTTTTAGCTCTGTATGTGACAGTCTGGTATCCATGTCTCCTGACAGAACAACAAAAGGCAAGCACTGTAAAGCACAGTAGGGCAAATAAAGTGAACACATTAATGCACAATGCTACTCGCTTCCTTTGATTGGAGGAGATGGAAAAACCTGAGGTGATGATGTGTTTGTGTCTTACCCAGAGAGAGGTAGACAGAAAAATAAAATGTGGATGTGTATGACTAACAAGTCACTCCAAGGTCAAACTACAAAGATGTGGCAGTTGCTATAAGCTATAGTATTGTTTTGAAATGACTATACTCCCAATTTAAATGTTTTTTTTATCTTACCCCTCATATTTGTTCTGAGTTTATCCACACCTTTTTAATTTCTAAAAGGTTTTTAAGGTTTTCAAAAAGTGGGTAAATCTGAAATCCTTGGCTACATATTTTAGTGTGGTTGAGGAAAATTAGGACAGGTTTCCTGGTAGACAAGCTTGTCCTTTCTATCCCTTTGTAATCAGTCAGTTTGAATGTGAATTAGTGATGTGTGGATCAATCCTGAAATATCAATACTTCCGATCGCAAAGTTTCCTGTTCTAGGATTGATTCCCATCTTAAAAGATTGATATGTAAAATAAACAGGCCAATTTGGGTTAAACGTATATTTTATCTTCAATATGGGGCACGGTAGACAGTCGCTACGCTATCCATATGCAAACTACTCAACAGAGCAGATGTCATATGCAGATACTGGGTGGAGGGAAGTAAACAACAACCAAGATAGCATGTAAAGGGTCCCTGTAGCTATGCATATATTATGGAAGTTATCCTACCACCAATAGTTCAGTATCTGGGCTGCAGAAATGTTCCTTCATAGTGTGTGAGCAAGGTGGCACCATTTGCTGCTAATAAAAGTGGCAAGCCCTGATAGATCCACCTTAGAGTCTATCTCCTCTTCTCCCATCAGTCTCTGTTGCCTGGACCCATCATTTTTCTCTCATTTTGTTGCAAGTATCAGTGATACCTGCCTGGATTTTACTTGCTATCAGATCGGAAAGGAAATAAGTGGTATCGCATATCACTAATGTCAATAGCTGATGGCATTTCATGTGATATCATTAAGATGTATTTATGCTGAGCTTGAGGGTTCATTTTAGACCTTGGTAAAGTTAACAACACAAGAAAGCTTTTATCCACATGGTCTAAGAACAGAATTTAGATCACATAACGGGTCATTATTCAAGAATAAGGCCTTGAGACATTAAAAGCTTAGGAAACAAGTAAAAAGGGCTTTATACTAAGACTGTTTCCACTTAAACTGCATCTCTGTTGATTTTGTCAGCCTTTGTGAATTGTTCTGCCTCATTAATATTTATGAGCAGACATCAAATCACTATTTCATGGCTGTTTAGTTGTCTCACAACAAAAATAGAAAATTATGTAAATGAGAGTAACTCATTCATTAATTCAGCTGTATTATAACAGTATAGGTAATGAAGAACAGCAGGGAAGCATTTATACATGGACGCACTTTACGATAACACGTTTTCTCACTCATCAAGCTTTGTAAATATGTCAAAATATGAAGAAAAACCACAGTTAGCTAGTAGTTTACAGCCCTCTCACCTGAAGCTGTTGTGAATTTAACAGACCCCACCTCCCCCCAGAAAAGTGCTTCAGGATGTGTAGAGATGTAGAGAATACGTTCTGCTCTGTGCCATGCTGAGCTGTACTGTCCCACTGGCTTGGAAAGCTTACTGTGTTGAATATGAGCAGCTTGTGAAACCAAATAGACATAATTCCCTGAGCCTAACAAGCTGTGCATTTCAGCTTTTCTCACACTCCATTAGTCAGTAATGTCAATCAGCAATCTAGACTTATTCTAACAAGAGCACTCAGCAGTACGAAGATATACAGGATATAAATGCATGGAGTGATCAGATACTTTAAAGATGTTGCATGTGCATCACAAATAGTCATAATATGACTATACATATTTTACACCTGCAAGTGGAGTTATGACGGGAAATACAGCAATTACTTTAAGACAACTAGAGCTGTCGTAGTCATTGACATTTGACTTGCAAATAAGGCGAGCCAGCACAGATGTGCCAATTTTACAACCTCCACAATGCCACCCCCCCACTCCAGGTCTGTACTTTGCTTGCTGCCATTCAATAATTCTGCCTTGAACCGTTAAGTGTTAAAATGGCTCCGTACATGTGGCTCTCCAACATTTAAACAAAATGAAAGGCATTCATTTGACACGTTTTACTTATTTTATCAATTAAAGAAAAAGAGGCTTGTATTTATCCAAAACCTCAAGTGGTCTGGTCACCTTGGCATTCCATCTTTATGATCTTCAAAGAGGTTAGATTTGGCCACATTTCAACAAAGGATGTATGTAGGGTTGGTGCAATACAAGGACAATCCAAAGAACAGCTAGATCTCACTTTTTCCTTTTCAGAATTTATAATATTGCACCTGACCTAAATACAGAATTAGATGGTCAAGCAATTGTTTTCCTGTAACTGGGGACTTGTACCCAATTTCTACAGTTATTTGCAACAATTCCACCACCACAGTACAAGGGACGTAATGGAATAAAACTCTGTTTGTGGTGTTCACAGCAGTGAGAAACTCACAGTAATGTCTCTATCCAGAGACAATGACTGGATTATCCAAAGTAATCTTTTTGGAAACACGTATATATAGTGGGTACGGAAAGTATTCAGACCCCCTTAAATTTTTCACTCTTTGTTATATTTCAGCCATATGCTAAAATCATTTAAGTTCATTTTTTCCCTCATTAATGTACACACAGCACCCCACATTGACAGAAAAACACAGAATTTTTGACATTTTTGCAGATTTATTAAAAAAGACAAACTGAAATATCACATGGTCATAAGTATTCAGACCCTTTGCTGTGACACTCATATATTTAACTTAGGTGCTGTCCATTTCTTCTGATCATCCCTGAGATGGTTCTACACCTT